>NC_087086.1:18468181-18787272 GCF_036172545.1 Culicoides brevitarsis | reverse complement strand
GAGAAGAGGATTAAATCTTCGATTTTTTTTTGTATTTCTACGTTTTGTTCATCAAATCGTCATCATGCAACGTATTTAAGTAGATTCAATGAAAAAATCAACCGCCGCACATTTCAACACCGCACCTCATCCACATCTAAGCATAAGATGTAAGTATCCTTAATTAACTTTGAATTAACGCTCACCTAATTGAAAAGAAATTAAAAACGTCGTCAAGGTCGTCGTTTTGCGACGAAACAGCTGAAAAATAGCGCAACCTCATTTCGTTCGTCGTTTGATCATTCATTCATCAATGTTTCGCCATTTCATTGCAATATTCAATTTTTTTCATCGACATCGACAACAACGATGATAAGACAACGACGAAGTATTAATATCGAGCAATGAACAAACAAATTTCTTATCTATTTTGCTTAGAAAACGAGCTCGTTAATTGATTCTTAATAGGAATCGTGCATCTCTTGAATCACAGACAGATAAGAATTTCTTTGTTTCTCTTGTTTAAACAAACCTTCTAAGAGTTTCAAGGTTCAATTTTAATAAAAATAGAAATAAATAATTTCATTCCAGATGGGCTTCTTTTTTCAATTAATTTTTTTTTTTCATTTTCAAACAAATAGGCGAATAAAAAAATATTTTTTATATAAATTTCACTGCCCACACTTCTTGTTGTTACTACCGCTGTCGTGCTTTTCATGGTTTCAAAAATGCTGGTTTGCCTCGTGTACGCTTTTTTTCTTGCATTTTTAAATTATTTGCGTGATGGTTATGTCGACTGTCCTTACGTCGGGCTTAGATCGATTGGCTCGATATAGAGAAATATTTTTAGAAGCTGGTTTTGTCACAGAAAAAAAAAAATAAATATTTAATGTTAAAAAAATTAAAAATATTAAAAACATATTTTATAAAAATGATTTAAAAATTTATTATTTTTTTTAATTTTTTAAAAAATATTTAAAATAATTTAAAAATATTTTGAAAAAAAATTTAAAAATATTTTAAAAAATATTTTAAAAAATAAAAATATTTAGAAAAATATTAAAAAATATTTTAAAAATTAAAAATTATTAAAATTTTTTATTTAAAAATATTCAAAATATTTAAAAAATATTTAATTTTAATAACGCTCACAATTCTGAGTTTTGAGTAATTTTTAATTATTTTAATAAAGGTTTTAATATTTTTTTGAAAATCAAAAAATTTCATTGAAATTTCAAATTTTCCAATTTTTCTAAAATTTTGAAACAAAATTTCGTCTTAAAATTATTTTTTCATTAAATTAAATGCTTTAAAAGTATTCAAAATTATTTTTCAAACTCTATCAATAACAAATTTCTATTTTAGCTCCCTTGAGAACGCATCATAACAGACATTTTTGAGCAAAAACAATGCTGCATTATCGAAATTGACACGATTGACGATCTGTCGTATCATAAAAAGTCAAGTTAATGGACCAAAACAACAGTTTGAAACGATGTTTTACTTGTTTCGCCTAAAAAATCGACATTAGAAGCATTGATGTGAACAGTTTTTCGTTAAAATTTAAAATCTTGTTCAATATTCAATGAAATTTATTGCAAATTTCATCTGAAAACCTCCTTTGAACTTCAATTTCGTGTCAATTTTCGCACTTCAACATAAAAATTTTTCATTAGTCATCTTTTGATGCAATAAAATTGAAGAATTTGATAGAAACTTTCATAAAAACGCAACATTTGCATCTTTTTCGAGCATAAATAACTGTGATATCTCCCAAACGAACGAGTATGTCACCGAAAAATTGCTGTTTCGTCACAAAAAGTGTGTCGCTCCATTACTATTTAAGGTTTTTTCGACTGTCGTGTGTGCGTTGGACGGTGTTAAGTCTTCCACTCAATAAAAAGAGACAAAGCAAAAAGGGCAATAACGGTTTTCAATATCGCCGAGCAACATTGTAATATTCAATTTCGACGAAGACGATTGATTTTTTTTTACTTTTTCGATAACATGACAATAAAAAGTAACTTCCGGCTTTGCCGCGGGACTCCTCACATTACATTCGTCGTCGTCGTCGTCGATCTGCGGGCCGCATGTTGAACATTAAAATTAGCTGACTGTCAAATTTCACACCTATTTAAATAAAATGGCATGCACTGATTCGAAATACATTCATTACACTTTTTCTTTGCGCGTCGAGCACTTGAGGTAATAATAGGACACAGTACAGACTCGACTATGACATGACTAACGAATAAAATGAAATAAAATAACACACGAAAAAAAATGATACGAGTGTGTGTAATAAAGTGCAATAAAGAGTTGAACAATGAAAATTAACAATATTTACAAAGCAAAGCAACAACAAAAAACATCAACAACGACTTGAACTCGCGCAGTTATAATAAATAAATAAACATAAAGCAGATTTTTTTTTTCGTAATAAATATACTTAGACGGAATTACGAAATTCTTGAATGAAAATTGCTGCATTGTTGTTGGTTTTTACTTTTGATTTCTAACTGAGTTGTGTAGAGGAAGATTCCACTGCCTCTGCTTGAAATGCCTTCTGTGCTTTGTATGCAAAAATCATTACAACAACTGTTTATTTACCGTTCACGAAGTCATGACGAACGAGTTTCATTTCCATTTCAAAGAGAATCAGGGTTCTAATTCTCATTATTTATTAACAAGGTTTGAGCAATGAGCAGAAAATTTTCATATTTCATTCTATTATTTACATTTGTGAAAAAAGGTAAATTCAAATATCTTGAATTAACATAAAGCGATTTTCAAATTTTTTTAACGGTAACTTTTGAATTGACATTGACAAATTTTAGAACAAAATTAACAAATTTAAAGAACATTTTAGCTTTTTATATATTTTTCAGCCAATATATTAAAAATAATTGATTAAAATATTTAAAAATCAAAATTTTCTTGAAAATTTGTTAGTTTTGTTCTAAAATTTGAAAATGTCAATTCAAATAATAACCGTTGAAAATTTGGAAATCGCTTTTTGTTAATTCAAGCTATGTACTTGAAAACACCAAATTAGAAAGACTACTGATTGAAAACATTTTAAAATGTCTGAAAGTCGAGATTTGGCCTAAAGATTTCACATTTTAATCAAAATTAGTAAATGTCAATTTGAAAATTTTCCGTTAAAAATTTAACTTTTGCTTTTAAGCCAATATATTTTGTATTTTTTAATAAAATTTGTATAAAATTGTTAAATTTGAAAAACCTTTTTAATGAAAAACGTTAAAAAAATTGTAATAATTAAATTTATTAATAATGTTTTTAAAATTATTCGAAAATTTGCAAATGTCAATTCAAAAAATGACCGTTAAAAATTTGAAAACTATTTTTTCACTTATTCAAGATAATAAAATGAAATGGCTAATGTAAAAATTATTGATTTTTTGAAAATCCTTGAAACTTATAAAGCAAGTTTAACTAAAAAAAAGTATTAAAATTAATTTTTAAAGCTCTAAATCTCTTAATTTTGACTAATGTTTGACTAAAATTTTCAAAAAATAAAAAAAAAATATTTTTAGAAAATTTAGTCATGAAACATTGTCAAAGCCCAAACCAAATGTTTTTTGTAACAACATTAATGCACCCGAAAAAAATTGTTCATTAAAAAAAAAACGAGTTTCAAGAATAAAATGTACAGAAAAATGAAATATGCTCGTTAACTGTCGAGAAGTAGTCGAACACAAAAAAAAATGTACAGAGAGCAGTACTCAGTACACGTGTCGCTGCATTCCACAACTTTGTATGGTACATTACCTACCGGGTCGAGTTGTCTTATAACTTTTAGTTACATCTATTTTTAGAGAGAGTACTGCACGGCACGAATACACTTTTTTTAAGCTCGTTGCGCTCGTTACCTTCTGCTGCTTTGTAGGCTACACTCGTCGTCGTCTTCGTACGTACCTACGTTCAGAGGTGAAACAAAACAAAAACCCCGAAAAAAAACAGCTAAAGTGAATAGAAATATACAAAATAACAAAACAACAAACGAGAAGCAGCTACTACTAAATAACATGAATGAATATAAAAAACGAAATTTAATATACAAAAATCGACCTAAATTTTGCAACATTTATGGCACGGCGCACAGTGTAGCATCAGTGAAAAGATACTCGAACGAGCGACTAACGGGGTGGCTTGCGAGTCATTTGATACTTTTTAAATATAAATGATGTCGAGGAAGACGAAGGAAATGGAAGGATTCTTGTTTCTGTCACGGGTTTCTTCGGTGTTTGTTGTCGAAAAATGTCCTTTTTGAGGTAACATGACAACTGTACTCGGCTGTTTCTTGACTACCTTCGTTGTCTGTCTATCGCAAGAAGCGAGATATCTGAAGTGAACTGAAACTAGGTGGCAGCGATAGTAAATGAAATGAAAGAAAAAAAAGTAATAAAGTGCTTGATGCTTGTTTGTGTTGCCATTTTACGTCGTATTGTTTTATTTTTGCTGTTTTATTAGTTTTCATATGTAACTGAATTATAATAATAATGTAAAAATATTATCGTAACATTCCGCAACAACAACAACAACAAACACGATGATGATAGGAAAGAAATATGTTTTTAGATAGTATTTGTTGTAGGAGAACAGGAATATTACCTTTTTTTAGTATTTTTATTTATTGATTCAAAGACTTGGGGAATGTGATGGGAGTTGTTGTTAGAGTAGTAGCGGCGAAATTTTTGAATTTTTATTGAGACTTTGAAATTTTCATCATCGTTTGATGCCAACTGCTTTAAAAAATTACAGAAGAAAAAATATTGAAGATGATTTTTCTTGAAATTTTTTAAGAGTTGGAAATGAAAAATGAGATAGAAATTTAATTTTTAATAAAAAAAAATAGTTTTAATAAAATTAATTGATTTAATTAATTTTTTATAATTTTTTTTTTATTTTTTTATAATTTATTTAATTTAATTTTTTTAAATAAATTTTTAATTAATTTTTATTTTAATAAAAAAAAACTTTTATTTGCAAGCCAAGAAAAAATAAGAAAAAAAGAAATTTTTAATAAATATTTAAAAAAAAAATAAAAAAAATTCAAATTAAAAACTAAAAATTAATAACCTAAATAATTTTTTTTATGTAATTTATTTTCAAAAATATATTTTAAAACTATTTTTACTCAAAAATGACATTGAAAATTATTTTTAGCAGTTCTACTTTAACCCAAAAATAATTTTAAATCTTTATAATGTACTAAAATTTGTGAATTTACCTTCCCATAAATCTAATTTTGGATTTCTGGAGCAAAAGTAGATTAAAATAAAACTTTGCCAAAAATTTTTTTTCAGTGCCTACAGTTAATTCATCCAAAAATTACGTTAAAATTGTGTGTAAATGAGCTAAATTTTTTATTTTGTTGTATATTTAATAGACAGAGCATGACCGTCTGTTATTACATTAAAGACGCATAAAATGTCACACTTTCTCTGTTTCCCTTACAACACACAAAAAGTCGTAACATCATGTACTTACAGTTGAACATTGTTGTTTTTTTGGCAAATTATGCCGCAAATTTGAGAAATTAACGAGTCGAGGTAACGAGTTGTAAAGAAAAATGTAACAAAAGTGGGTTTTTCTGAGGAAGTTTTTGTTTTCAGCTAGAAATTTGTGCAAAGAAAATTTTTTTTTGAAGATTTTTTGAAATAAATTTCACTTGATGGCTAAAATTTCTCTAATTATATATAAAAAAAACTTAAACAATCACTTTGAACACTTTAAAGAAAATTTTAATACAAAAATTATTATTTAACTCACAAAAATTGACTGAAAAAAAATCCTGAAACCGAATTTGGAGTCAATTTCTCATCAATCCAACTCAACTTTAATAAAATTACCAAAATTTCCCTAAATAAAATTTATGATTGTTGTGCAACCCTTTATGTTCCGTTACTTTTGTATTGCTCCGTTCTGCCTCAGATACCCAACTCACTCTCCGACAACATTAACTTTCGATTTATTTTTGGCAAGTCTCCTCTTTTAAAAGCCCAATTTAAGTCCGACACACACATGAGAAATAAAAAAAAAGTTGACAAAAACCCAGTCAATTAGGAACAGACAAACGTCACCAAATTTGGGCTCGATCCAAAACAAACTTTGTGTCTCCATGCTGTCTCTCCGTTCATTTTCATTCAACCAGGTGTCCTGCGTTTTTTTTTATTTAAATCCCTAAAAATAAATCAAACATTAATTTTTTTTTATATTTTTTTCTCTTTGCAGTTATTCTCACCTCTCACCCAATAACAACAACAACAAAGTCAACAACGTCATCAAAATCGATCACCAAGTCCACTGACGATTTCTATCAACATTGAAATATTATTATATATCTATAAATATAATTAATTAAAGAAAGAAAAAAAAATGAAGTAAATAAATATTAGTAAAATTAATGAAAAAAAAAAATCATTTTATATGTGCGTTCAAAATTTAGATAAACAAAAATGTTTAAATTTAAAAAAAAAATAATTAATGAATGAAAAATAACAAAAAGTGCAAGCAAGAACGTCCCCAAAATTTGCCACTCATACACGGGACTGAAATTCTGGATTTTATCATAACAAAAAAAAAATTAAGTAAGTGTTACATACTACAATTTAATGATTAATTAAAGAAAAAAATGAGAAAAAGTTACTTTTAAGGCAACAACAAACAAAATTCAAGATGAAAACAACTGAGAAACATTAGGATATAAGTCTCAAACTTAAGGATAAACCCTCTTAATTTTAAGTTATATAATATTTACATATAGAGTACTGCGACGAGTTATTAATTAAACAACATAACTAGTGGATAAACAAATTAACACAAAAAAAAATCTGAAATATTTGAAAAAAAAAATGAATTCAGAAAAAAAAACTTTGAAGCATTTTATACCGTAAAGAATAAAAAAAATACAAAATTTGGAAAGATCCTAAACTTCTACTATTTAAACAACTACTAGAGAGAGGATCTCAATAACTTTGAAAGACTTACAACTGGTCCCTTCCGCTCTATACATAACATCTCAACATGTTATGTATATGATATATCCGTTCAACGAAACAATTTTTCATCGAAAAATTAGCATTTCCGTGACTTTTGCTCGTTTTTCCTATCAAAAAGTCCCCGAAATTGCTAATTTTCGATGAAAAAATCATTTTTATTTAGATATATCTTTTATTCTATTTTTAAAAACAGGCTTTCCTTTTTTATTGAATACATAGCTTTACTTAGCGCGAGACTTGTGTGCAAAAAACAAACAATTTTTAAAAGATTTTTTTAATTTTTCCGGCGAATTGTATATAATAATTGATAATTATGAAAAAAAACAAAACTTTATTAGAAAAGTGATAACAAGCTAATAAAATAAAAAAAAAACATTTTTAAGTGTATCATGATGATGTTCATTCTTCTTATTATATATTATTATTAACTATACTATGGACCATTTTTCCTCTTACAAAATTTTAATTTTTTTACGTTCAAAATAAAAAAAAATAATAAAAATGCCTAAAAATTGTGTTAAAAATATATAAATAATAAATATACCAATTTATATAAATAATAAAGTAAAAATAAATAAACCTGATGCTGCGTGTAGTTTTTTCATTTGATATAAATATTAAACAAAAAAATTAGTTCGTATTAAAAAAAAAGTTAATTTTTGTATTTAATTAAAACAAAAATAAATAATTACTATCATATAAATAAATAAAAAAAAAACATAATAAAAATTTATCATTTAAGGACCCGGACAACAAGAATTTTTAGGTGACAATTATTTAAAAAAAAAGTAACTCTTTGTTCAAAGAGTTACAAACAACAACTAAAATTAACAATTTAAATTTAAAAAAAAAATAATTAAAAAGAATGATGTATGGACTAAATGGATATTAAAATAATTAAAATAAAAATGAAAAAAATTGATAAAAAAATAAAAATAGTAAAAATGAATATTTTTTTTTATTTTCTAACAAAAAATAAAAATATAATAATTATCTGCAACGTGAACATGTGTCCTTGTAAGTAGAACGTTCAACACCAATGTGACAGACAAAAGTCGATAAAAATGTGCTTTCCTTAAATTAACTCATTTTTCTAAGAAATTAAATCATCATCGACTACAATGTCACTTGCGTATCGACAATAAATATAAAAAAAAATTAATTAATGAGGTCTCTTCTGTCTCATTTTATTTTTATAAATTGCAATTATTTCGTTTTTCGCAATCATACACGTTTCTCGTTCAGAGAGTCGCAGCAGCAATATTATTAATTTAATGATATGCGCATATATATTTTATTTATTTGCCGTGTTCTGGTGTAAGTACGCGCGAAACTGATAACGTTCCGTTGTTGCTATAAATAAATTAGGTAAGTAGCTATTGTAACAACAATCACCCGTATCGTAGTAAAAATTGATAGTCGATGGCCTACATTTCGAATTTTCTTCATTTTTAGAGGGGAATTTTCGTACTTGGTTCCCGATTTTCAAAAAAAAAAGTTACTGCGAAGAAGAAAAGCGTTCGAACGTCATGAAATAGAGCAAAAAAAAATGTGAAACGTAATTCGGTCACGTGTACAGGATGGTGCAAAAAGTCGAAGCGAGTTGTTTATAACACAAAAAAAAATTATATTTAGAACTTGAAGGTATAGATTCATTCATTTACATTCGGATTAACATGTTCAAAGAGTAGTTTTTATAACGAGCTTGAATGAAATAACAACAAAAAAAAAAAAATACAAATACGGAATAAAAAGTAACAGGATGCATTGAATGGCGCATTGATAGTGCGAGGTGTTCGCAGCGAGACTTGTAAATGCCACATTATGCATATTGATGACGATTGAACGGCAAACAACGACGACGTGGAGTGTAGGTACAAAGAAATTGTTTGATGTTTATTTACATTTTTTTTCCTGTACAACGATGCGAGAAGGCAGTGCGAGGAGCGAAAAGAAAAAGAGAAGTAACGCATAGAACTGGAAATGTAAGTATTTAAAAGTAATATTTATGTGGAAGAAGAACTTTGTAATAACTGTTTTCATATGTATTTTTTTTCTTCTTTTATATAAATAAATGACTGGATGGATAAAGAAATCATGATTCTAGCTGTACCTTAATGAGGCCTAAGCGATTTTGAAAAATATTTTTGAGAATTTTTAAAGAAAATATTTAATATCGAATCTTTTATTAAATTTTTGCATTTTAGAATTAAAAAAACAAAATTTTTAATTTTTTAGAATAAAAAAAAAAAAATTTTTAATTTTATTTTCAATAATTTCCACGAGAGATTTTTGAAATAAAAAAAATTAACAATTTTTATAGTAAAAATTTTCTTTTAAAAATTTTTATAATTTTATTCAATTCAAGTTCAACATTTCCTTAATTTTCAATATTTTCAAATTAAAAAAAAAAATAAATTTATATTTTTTCGTAAAGGAAATTTATCTCGAATTATATTTCTTAAATTAATTTAATTTTTTTTTTCAAGATTAATTTTAAAAAATTTTCTTATATTATTATAATTATATTTAATTGAATGAAATTTTGATATTAAAAAAAATAAAATTTAAATTTTTAAGTGAAAAATATTTAATTTTGTAAAGAAATTTATTTATTATTTTTTTTAAATTTAATTTTTAATTTGTAAAATTATTTTCTTTTAAATTTTTTCAAGATTAATATAAATTCTTATGTTTAAGGGTTTAAGTGTATGTATGATATCGAAAACATTTTCGATTTTTGTATCGACTTAAATAGAAGATGCACAAAAATAACATTACAGGTTGTAGCAGGTAGGTAAATAAAGTACGGTCGAGAGTATTTAACAAGTCACATTATACGATACTTTTTATTTGAAAAGTTGAGAAAGTATCAATAGGTCACATTTAGTCAAACACACACACAAACTTTTGTGAAGGAAGTCTTTTACTATTTTTAACTCAACTTTGGACAAAGAATCAAAAAAAAAAGGATTGAATAAATTTTCCTACCTGTTAGTTTGTTTCAAGAGTGTCTATCAATCAATATTGAGTAGATACTTCTTACTTGATGATGATGTCATTTACCTTTTTTTTTGGTAAAGATTTTTTTTTTAGTAATTGGGTTGTTAAGAAGTTTTGAAGTTGCATTGAAAGATTTCAAACAGGAAGGAACGAGTTTTTCAGTTAAGTCTTTATTTTAATGTCTAAAGTAAAGTTAATGTAAGTAATTTAGAGCCTTATCAGGTATTAGTAATCTTTTGTTTATGAGCAAGCCTAATATGTTTCAATGTTTCGCAAGAAAAAGTCAAGATTTGTGCGGATGGAGTTCATTAATTTTAGCCTTTAGCTCATTTATATGGCTTTAAGAGTAAATGGAGTTACAGTTACATGAACGTAAATTTGTTTTTCGGTGTTAGTTTTCACTTAATTCTTTACTTTTGGTTTATTTTAGTTGAGAATAACATTTTTTGAGTTTTTAATTTACAAATTTTAGTTCACATGAAAGACAAGTTTTAGGAAAAAAATATAATTCTGCTAAAAATTTAGTTTTATACCAAATGATTTTATTATAATTTTATTTTATTTTTTTATTTTTTTAAAATTTATTTTTATATAGAAAAAAAATAATAAGGCCGCTCCAAATGAAACTCAATAGTTTTGTCCAATGCCCCATTTTAAATTCGAAAATTCAATGAGGCAAAATAAAAAAAAAGTTAAAAAATAATTTTCATACTTTTCAAGAAATTTCTAAGAAAATTTTTTTAATTTTTAGTAACTTTTGTATTCAAAATCGTATTTCGACATAAAATTTTCTTTAAAAAATAACTATTATAAAAATAAAAAGAACTTTATTGAATTTTTTTTTCAAAAAAATTTTGACAGTAAATTTTATGATATACCTAAATTTTTTTCCCCCATTTTTATTCCAAAAAAAAATTAGAATTAAAATAAATTAAAATAAAATAAAATTAAGAAAGTTTTTAATTTTTAAAAATTAATTAGGTATTTTTTCTGTACATTTTTCTGATTGTAAAATATTTTTTTTTGAATTAAAATTTAAAATTTTAAAAAAATTTCGTGTCTTTACTAAAAAATAATTTAAAATACGTCTTAAGATAAATTTCAAAAAATATTTAAAATAAAATAATAAAATAAAAAGAAACTTTTTTTAAAAATAAAAAAAAATATTCAGAAGATTTTTTTTTAAAAATTTTGAAAAAAAATAATTCAAAATTTTGTTTAAAAATAAAATAAAAAAAAATTTTATGTCTTTAACTTCAAAAAATTTTTACTTTTCTTTTTCAAAACTAATAAAAAAATATTTAAAAGATTTTTTTAAAAATAATAAAAAATATTTAGAAGATTTTTTTTTTAAATTTTGAATGATCTAACTTCAAAATTTTATTTAAAAATAAAAAAAAACTATCCTTTAATCCTTTATAAACGAAAAATCAAACTTTTCTCCAAAAAACTATTTTGAGAGGTCTTTGCCCTCTGCTCATTTCCATTCTCATTCGCAAATAAATGATTTATATCATTGCTCAATCGCACGCAATAAATTTACGTTGCTCGACTCAAACATAACTCCACTGCTGCTTTACATTTATTTATTAGTGCTTCGTAGTAAATAAACTGTCGGGAAAACTTTTATAAACATTTTTTTTGTGTGTTGTGTTGATGTTTTGCGGTGTGACCTATTATAAATATTTTTGCATAAATATTCGCTTTTGCAGTAAATATCACGTGGAGCGAATTGTGGGCGAATCTTATTAATTGTCTTTGAAAGGCTGCTAATTGGGTTTGAAGCAAAAAAAGGCCTTTTTACATTTATTGTTCTTTTATTAATTATATTGAGTTATCGATCTAAATTTTTCTTTAAAATTTTAAACAAAATCAAATCAATCGAGAGACATGGAAAAAAAAGTTAAAAATTTGTAGTTTTTTCAATTAAGTGCAGTTTCTGTCCGTTTAGAAAAAGGGTTTTGAAGTTCAGTATCGTCCTCCTCTTCTGTCATTCCGATCTCTGTCGTCACGACCTCTGTCTCGGTCATTTCGGTCGTTGTTTCTGTCACGAGAACGTGAACGACGGCGTTTTGGACTGCGGCTACGAGATCTAATAAAAAGTGATTTTTCGTTTAAATTTCTCAAATTTTTAATTTTTAGTGAAAAACTTACCTTGACTTGGAACGTCCGCGACGACGAGAGTACAAATAACGTCTCAAATCCCGCGAAATTGGCTTTAAATGCATAAAATTACAGAAACCTGAGCGCGTACATTCGCCCATTTCGTACTGGCGACAACATGCTTCACGGAAATCGGTTACCGGTGACAGCTCCGAGTACACGGGACGTCCTCCGAACCAGCGATTGTTCAAATCCTTTGCTGCACGTTCAGCATCTTCCTCACGACGGAACTAAAAATCAAAGTTTTTCATCAGAAATGAGCTAAAAAGATAAAATATGGGCCTTACTTTGATGTAAACATTGCCAACGAGATGATCTCCGAGATTGTCACACACATTCATCTCCTCGATTTCGCCGTACTTGTCTTCGCACTCCACAAACACGTCCTCGAAAAAGTTGTCGTAATGCTCCTGCATTTCCTCGTCACTCACGTTAGCCACCAGATGCGAGCCATCGGCACTTTTTGCCGAATTCTGTGGATTCACGTACAGATTTTGCAACAGGCAGGTCTGCGAAAAGGTCGGTTTGTTGTGAATGCGGGAACAACGGTCTCCGTGACGACAGGCACCGATTTTGAAGTAAAATGAGCAATTTACTCTGCAACAAAAAAAAATTGATGATGAGGTTTGTTATGATGCTCAGAGAAATTTCGAGACATGAACCAAAAATGACTAAAATACGATACTTACTTGTCCTTTTCGGTACCGAAAATCGAGGCGAGATACTCAGCCATTGCTTAGACACCAAATTAGCGCTCGGAGGAACGTTTTATCCTAGAAAAATCCCGAAAATTAGTCAAAAAAATAAGTCAAGCTTGATTTTCCTCTCCTCCTGTCAAAATTATTGTACAAGAAACTTGAGGTGTTATCACTTTCATTCGTCTCATAAGTATTGTTGTCGGGCGATCCACAAACCACATCCGGAGTTTATTAGTCGTCGGGTCACAGTACCCATTATGATCTGAGACGAATGAAAGTGATAAATGAGTGAAAACTGAAAGCACAGATGGCGTAGTTTTGGCGCCATCCATTTACGGCGTCGGATAAAAAGGGACATTTTACGACCCCCTCAAACTTTCGACGTTGTAAATGGATGACGCCTTTCTAGAAAATTCTTTTTTACTAACTTATTAATACGGTAATAAACAAAAATTGTTCATTGTGCTAGAAAAGTCCAAGAATAAAAGATAAACAGAAGAAAATTCGGAAGATAAAAGATAAATAAACACAAAATACATCAAAATATGGCAGAGGTGAGATTAATTCGTGCGAAAAATGCATCCGGTTAAAATGTGCTCAATCATGTCAACTTATTTTTTTTTTCTTGCACTTTCTAGAAAGAGCAAGCATTGCGCGAAAAGGAATTAGGTAACGAGGCATACAAGAAGAAGAACTTCGATGTGGCGATCCAGCACTACAACAAAGCCATCGAGCTCGATCCGACAGACATAACCTTCCACAACAACCTCGCTGCCGTGTATTTTGAACGCAAGGAGTACGAACAGTGCATCAAACAGTGCGAAAAGGGCATCGAGATTGGCCGTGAAAATCGTGCAGACTTCAAGTTGATTGCCAAAGCCTTGACGCGCATCGGAAATGCCCACAAAAAACTCGGAAATCTGGTTGCGGCAAAGACACACTACGAAAAAGCCCTTTCCGAACACCGTACGCCCGACACAAAAACCCTCCTGAGCGAAGTGGAAAAGATGATCAAGGAGGAGGAACGACGCAAATACATCAATCCCGAGCTGGCGGAGAAGGAAAAGGAGCTGGGCAACGACTTTTTCCGAAAAGGAGACTACAGTACGGCACTCAAACACTACAGCGAAGCAATTAAACGGAATCCCGACGATCCAAAGTTGTACAGCAACCGGGCGGCATGCTATACAAAACTCGCGGCATTCGACTTAGGACTGAAAGACTGCGAAATGTGCGTGAAACTGGATGAGAAATTCATCAAGGGATGGGTGCGCATGGGAAAAATCCTGCAGGGCATGCAGCAACAGTCAAAGGCGTTGTCGGCATACCAAAAAGCCCTCGAACTCGATCCACAAAATGCCGAAGCGCTCGAGGGATATCGCGCCTGCACGATTCAAACGCATTCAAACCCCGAGGAAGTGTGGAAGAAAGCCATGTCTGATCCCGAAGTACAGAAAATCCTCAAGGATCCCGCCATGAGACTCATTCTCGAGCAAATGCAAAGCGATCCAAAGGCTGTTCAAGAGTAAGTTTCATAATTTTTACGAGTTTCCAACAAAAAATCACAAATTCTTTTTTATTTTAAATTTTAGTCACTTGAAGAACCCCGAAATAGCATCGAAGATTCAAAAATTGCTGGAATCCGGCATCATCCAAATTCACTAAGCAACAAAAAAAAAATTAAGTCAAACATCAACAGGAAAGCCATTTTGAATGACTCAAAGACGGATAATATTTTAAGGAAACCAGTCTCCATTTCGTACACAACTCGTATTTACTTTTAGTATAAAACTTCTCGACACGACAATTTGCTAAAAAAAAGTTGCCGAGAATAGCTTTGGACGCTACACTAAAAACTATTATCTGATTTTTTACAATGTAAACTTAATTTTTTTTCATTTTCATTGTCAGTAAAAAATATACACAAATTATTACCGCAGAACTGATAATTTTTGTTTTATTTCAAACTACAAATTTTAGATTTTGTTCATTTATTTCTCAAGGAGGTGAAAACTTAAAAAGTCATTTTTTGAACAATTTTAAGCTTAAAATTGATTAAATATTCATTCTAAAGTTCATTTCTGTTCATATTGTGTCGATATTTGATGAAACAAAAAAATCAGAGTTTGGAGGTTCAAACTCTGATTTTTTTTACAAGTCATTTTTTGACCAGTTTTAAGCCTAAAATTGATTAAATATTCCTTCTAAAGTTCATTTCTGTTCATATTGGGTCGATATTTGATGAAACAAAAAAATCAGAGTTTGGAGGTTCAAACTCTGATTTTTTTTACAAGTCATTTTTTGACCAGTTTTAAGCCTAAAATTGATTAAATATTCCTTCTAAAGTTCATTTCTGTTCATATTGGGTCGATATTTGATGAAACAAAAAAATCAGAGTTTGGAGGTTCAAACTCTGATTTTTTTTACAAGTCATTTTTTGACCAGTTTTAAGCCTAAAATTGAATAAATATTCATTCTAAAGTTGATTTCTGTTCATATTGGGTCGATATTTGACGAAACAAAAAAATAAGAGTTTGGAGGTTCAAAATCTGATTTTTTTTGCAAGTCATTTTTTGACCAGTTTTAAGCCTAAAATTGATTAAATATTCATTCTATATTTGATGAAACAAAAAAATCAGAGTTTGGAGGTTCAAACTCTGATTTTTTTTACAAGTCATTTTTTGACCAGTTTTAAGCCTAAAATTGATTAAATATTCCTTCTAAAGTTCATTTCTGTTCATATTGGGTCGATATTTGATGAAACAAAAAAATCAGAGTTTGGAGGTTCAAACTCTGATTTTTTTTACAAGTCATTTTTTGACCAGTTTTAAGCCTAAAATTGATTAAATATTCCTTCTAAAGTTCATTTCTGTTCATATTGGGTCGATATTTGATGAAACAAAAAAATCAGAGTTTGGAGGTTCAAACTCTGATTTTTTTACAAGTCATTTTTTGACCAGTTTTAAGCCTAAAATTGATTAAATATTCATTCTAAAGTTCATTTCTGTTCATATTGGGTCGATATTTGATGAAACAAAAAAATCAGAGTTTGGAGGTTCAAACTCTGATTTTTTTTACAAGTCATTTTTTGACCAGTTTTAAGCCTAAAATTGATTAAATATTCATTCTAAAGTTCATTTCTGTTCATATTGGGTCGATATTTGATGAAACAAAAAAATCAGAGTTTGGAGGTTCAAACTCTGATTTTTTTTACAAGTCATTTTTTGACCAGTTTTAAGCCTAAAATTGATTAAATATTCATTCTAAAGTTCATTTCTGTTCATATTGGGTCGATATTTGATGAAACAAAAAAATCAGAGTTTGGAGGTTCAAACTCTGATTTTTTTACAAGTCATTTTTTGACCAGTTTTAAGCCTAAAATTGATTAAATATTCATTCTAAAGTTCATTTCTGTTCATATTGGGTCGATATTTGATGAAACAAAAAAATCAGAGTTTGGCGGTTCAAACTCTGATTTTTTTTACAAGTCATTTTTTTGACCAGTTTTAAGCTGAAAATTGAATAAAAAGTCGTTCTAAAGTTCATTTCTGTTCATATTGGGTCGATATTTGATGAAACAAAAAAATCAGAGTTTGGAGGTTCAAACTCTGATTTTTTTACAAGTCATTTTTTGACCAGTTTTAAGCCTAAAATTGATTAAATATTCATTCTAAAGTTCATTTCTGTTCATATTGGGTCGATATTTGATGAAACAAAAAAATCAGAGTTTGGAGGTTCAAACTCTGATTTTTTTTACAGTCATTTTTTGACCAGTTTTAAGCCTAAAATTGATTAAATATTCCTTCTAAAGTTCATTTCTGTTCATATTGGGTCGATATTTGATGAAACAAAAAAATCAGAGTTTGGAGGTTCAAACTCTGATTTTTTTACAAGTCATTTTTTGACCAGTTTTAAGCCTAAAATTGATTAAATATTCATTCTAAAGTTCATTTCTGTTCATATTGGGTCGATATTTGATGAAACAAAAAAATCAGAGTTTGGAGGTTCAAACTCTGATAATTTATCAGAGTTTGGAGGGTCAAACTCTGATTTTTTTTACAAGTCATTTTTTGACCAGTTTTAAGCCTAAAATTGATAAAATATTCATTCTAAAGTTCATTTCAGAGTTTGGAGGTTCAAACTCTGATTTTTTTTACAAGTCATTTTTTGACCAGTTTTAAGCTTAAAATTGAATAAAAAGTCGTTCTAAAGTTCATTTCTGTTCATATTGGGTCGATATTTGATGAAACAAAAAAATCAGAGTTTGGAGGTTCAAACTCTGATTTTTTTTACAAGTCATTTTTTGACCAGTTTTAAGCCTAAAATTGATTAAATATTCATTCTAAAGTTCATTTCTGTTCATATTGGGTCGATATTTGATGAAACAAAAAAATCAGAGTTTGGAGGTTCAAACTCTGATTTTTTTTACAAGTCATTTTTTGACCAGTTTTAAGCCTAAAATTGATTCAATATTCATTTTAAAGTTCATTTCTGTTCATATTGGGTCGATATTTGATGAAACAAAAAAATCAGAGTTTGGAGGTTCAAACTCTGATTTTTTTTACAAGTCATTTTTTGACCAGTTTTAAGCCTAAAATTGATTAAATATTCATTCTAAAGTTCATTTCTGTTCATATTGGGTCGATATTTGATGAAACAAAAAAATCAGAGTTTGGAGGTTCAAACTCTGATTTTTTTTACAAGTCATTTTTTGACCAGTTTTAAGCCTAAAATTGATTAAATATTCCTTCTAAAGTTCATTTCTGTTCATATTGGGTCGATATTTGATGAAACAAAAAAATCAGAGTTTGGAGGTTCAAACTCTGATTTTTTTTACAAGTCATTTTTTGACCAGTTTTAAGCCTAAAATTGATTAAATATTCCTTCTAAAGTTCATTTCTGTTCATATTGGGTCGATATTTGATGAAACAAAAAAATCAGAGTTTGGAGGTTCAAACTCTGATTTTTTTTACAAGTCATTTTTTGACCAGTTTTAAGCCTAAAATTGATAAAATATTCATTCTAAAGTTCATTTCAGAGTTTGGAGGTTCAAACTCACAAGTCATTTTTTGATAGTTTTAAGCCTAAAATTGAAAAAAAAAAATTTCAGAGTTTGGAGGTTCAAACTCTGATTTTTTTTACAAGTCATTTTTTGACCAGTTTTAAGCCTAAAATTGATTAAATATTCATTCTAAAGTTCATTTCTGTTCATATTGGGTCGATATTTGATGAAACAAAAAAATCAGAGTTTGGAGGTTCAAACTCTGATTTTTTTACAAGTCATTTTTTGACCAGTTTTAAGCCTAAAATTGATTAAATATTCATTCTAAAGTTCATTTCTGTTCATATTGGGTCGATATTTGATGAAACAAAAAAATCAGAGTTTGGAGGTTCAAACTCTGATTTTTTTTACAAGTCATTTTTTGACCAGTTTTAAGCCTAAAATTGATTAAATATTCATTCTAAAGTTCATTTCTGTTCATATTGGGTCGATATTTGATGAAACAAAAAAATCAGAGTTTGGAGGTTCAAACTCTGATTTTTTTTACAAGTCATTTTTTGACCAGTTTTAAGCCTAAAATTGATTAAATATTCATTCTAAAGTTCATTTCTGTTCATATTGGGTCGATATTTGATGAAACAAAAAAATCAGAGTTTGGAGGTTCAAACTCTGATTTTTTTTACAAGTCATTTTTTGACCAGTTTTAAGCCTAAAATTGATTAAATATTCATTCTAAAGTTCATTTCTGTTCATATTGGGTCGATATTTGATGAAACAAAAAAATCAGAGTTTGGAGGTTCAAACTCTGATTTTTTTTACAAGTCATTTTTTGACCAGTTTTAAGCCTAAAATTGATTAAATATTCCTTCTAAAGTTCATTTCTGTTCATATTGGGTCGATATTTGATGAAACAAAAAAATCAGAGTTTGGAGGTTCAAACTCTGATTTTTTTACAAGTCATTTTTTGACCAGTTTTAAGCCTAAAATTGATTAAATATTCATTCTAAAGTTCATTTCTGTTCATATTGGGTCGATATTTGATGAAACAAAAAAATCAGAGTTTGGAGGTTCAAACTCTGATTTTTTTTACAAGTCATTTTTTGACCAGTTTTAAGCCTAAAATTGATTAAATATTCCTTCTAAAGTTCATTTCTGTTCATATTGGGTCGATATTTGATGAAACAAAAAAATCAGAGTTTGGAGGTTCAAACTCTGATTTTTTTTACAAGTCATTTTTTGACCAGTTTTAAGCCTAAAATTGATTAAATATTCATTCTAAAGTTCATTTCTGTTCATATTGGGTCGATATTTGATGAAACAAAAAAATCAGAGTTTGGAGGTTCAAACTCTGATTTTTTTTACAAGTCATTTTTTGACCAGTTTTAAGCCTAAAATTGATTAAATATTCATTCTAAAGTTCATTTCTGTTCATATTGGGTCGATATTTGATGAAACAAAAAAATCAGAGTTTGGAGGTTCAAACTCTGATTTTTTTTACAAGTCATTTTTTGACCAGTTTTAAGCCTAAAATTGATTAAATATTCATTCTAAAGTTCATTTCTGTTCATATTGGGTCGATATTTGATGAAACAAAAAAATCAGAGTTTGGAGGTTCAAACTCTGATTTTTTTTACAAGTCATTTTTTGACCAGTTTTAAGCCTAAAATTGATAAAATATTCATTCTAAAGTTCATTTCTGTTCATATTGGGTCGATATTTGATGAAACAAAAAAATCAGAGTTTGGAGGTTCAAACTCTGATTTTTTTTACAAGTCATTTTTTGACCAGTTTTAAGCCTAAAATTGATTAAATATTCATTCTAAAGTTCATTTCTGTTCATATTGGGTCGATATTTGATGAAACAAAAAAATCAGAGTTTGGCGGTTCAAACTCTGATTTTTTTTACAAGTCATTTTTTGACCAGTTTTAAGCCTAAAATTGATTAAATATTCATTCTAAAGTTCATTTCTGTTCATATTGGGTCGATATTTGATGAAACAAAAAAATCAGAGTTTGGAGGTTCAAACTCTGATTTTTTTTACAAGTCATTTTTTGACCAGTTTTAAGCCTAAAATTGATTAAATATTCATTCTAAAGTTCATTTCTGTTCATATTGGGTCGATATTTGATGAAACAAAAAAAATCAGAGTTTGGAGGTTCAAACTCTGATTTTTTTTACAAGTCATTTTTTGACCAGTTTTAAGCCTAAAATTGATTAAATATTCATTCTAAAGTTCATTTCTGTTCATATTGGGTCGATATTTGATGAAACAAAAAAATCAGAGTTTGGAGGTTCAAACTCTGATTTTTTTTACAAGTCATTTTTTGACCAGTTTTAAGCCTAAAATTGATTAAATATTCATTCTAAAGTTCATTTCTGTTCATATTGGGTCGATATTTGATGAAACAAAAAAATCAGAGTTTGGAGGTTCAAACTCTGATTTTTTTTACAAGTCATTTTTTGACCAGTTTTAAGCCTAAAATTGATTAAATATTCATTCTAAAGTTCGTTTCTGTTCATATTGGGTCGATATTTGATGAAACAAAAAAATCAGAGTTTGGAGGTTCAAACTCTGATTTTTTTACAAGTCATTTTTTGACCAGTTTTAAGCCTAAAATTGATTAAATATTCATTCTAAAGTTCATTTCTGTTCATATTGGGTCGATATTTGACGAAAAATCACAACAAAGTATCAAACGAACATCTTAATACAAAATATTTATGAATGAAACGCGCCTTTTTCGTTGTACATCACACCTGTTAACTAACGTTTACTCTCCGTTCACTCATATCGCTCATATGACACAAAAAACTTCTAAATTGAAACATTCTCACTTGTCACAAAAACAAAAAATCGCCAATTTAATGTGGTCCAACTTCCCATGTTGAGCAGTACAACACTCCAAATCGACGTAATTACCTTGGCACTGCTCACATTCTCATTCTCATAGCTGCGCGCGAGAGTAACAGAGCATCATCATTGTTTATCGAACGCTTGTGGGATGAAGACGTGCGTCAACTTTTTCACAAATATTTGTCTAGTTTGGCCAGTTTTGTCAATAAAAGTGAAAAAATATCGAATTGAAACATAAAAAAACGAAGGAAAAACAAACAAAGTGAACATCTGTTTAATTTTAATTGACAAAAACGGCGCCTTAAGAAGAAAAATTAGTGAATGACATCATACGAGATTCGATTTATTGAGCAATTGAAAGTGAAAAACATAAAAAAATAATAAAAATTTCATTAAAAATCCAAAATTGGAGAATGATTGGGAATTTATTTGAGCACCTTTTAATTCAATCAATTCATTGAACTTGAACTGCGTGCGGTTCGTTATTATGCTAATTTGGTGTCTCATGCATGAATTTTATTATTTTTTATTATTGAAACATTCCGCGTAACAAAAGATAGTGCGAGTGTCAAATGGTCAAAAATTCGGGTCAACGCACATAATTTTTAATTAAAAAACGAAAATAAAAAAAAATGGGAAATAAAATATCGACGTGTAAAAATCCAAAAAATTGCTGCAAACGGAACAAAGACAACGATGACGACTCAACAAACTCCTCAATGTGCTGCGAAAATTGCTGTCCCACGAATTTCAGTAAGCCACGTGTCTCGATAACGCCTCGCGAGGATGAATTTGACGTTGTCGATGCCGAAGTACGCGAAGAAGCTCCAAAACCGCTTCGAACGACACCGAGTGTGGAAATCATTGGTAAGAAATTTATGTGTGATTCAATTAAAGATACTATTTAACGATTATTGTAAAGTTGCATTCCATCGTCGATTGTTTTTTGACATCGAACAAGGCATAAAGCGTGACTTTTGTGAAAATTTTGCGAAAAATTTAAATTATTTCACGAAATTTGTTGAAAAATTTGATTTTTTGTAATTAGAACGAACATGGCGTCTCCATTCCTTGCATAAATTATTGCCATTTAAAGAAGTTTGTTACATTTTGTTACGACATCTCGCGCTCCCACACCTGACGAATGCAGTAATTGCAAGATTGGCGACCTTGAGTACGCCAAAAAAGATTCTTTTGATGATTAAACGCTTTGAAGTTGCGTGGAAGTCGGATAGAATTTCAATGGAAAAGTGCGTCTATGTGCTGTTAAGAGATCATAATCAGGTCAATTCGGCGTGATTTATTATTTTATAGAAAATTAACGATAATCATTCTTAATTAAAACCCTCTTTTTACTCGTTTTAAATGCCCCAAAATTGGGCGTAAGTGAGAAATTTACAAAAGCGCATTTTAATTTTTTAAGAATTTTTGTTCAAAAAATTAAAAAAAAAATAAATTTTGAGTAATTTTTGGTTAAAAAAAAATTATTCAAAAATCATCAAATTTAAAGCTAAAAAATAAAAGATTTGTTCGAAAAAAAAAAAATAAAAAAAAAATAATTTTTGTTAATTTTTTTTTCAATGAAAAAATTTTTGAATTAAAAATTATTAAACCCAAAACTGAACTTCGACTTAAAAAATTATCAGACAGACAAATTTTCGTCAAAAAAGTCAACCTGCAACTGCAATTTACAGCACTCGAGCCACCTACAATTCCAAATCTATGACTTAACAATCCCATTCAACTATTTTTGTTCAAAAAAATTACGAGCTTAGATGCTGTTCGTGTCTAATACAATTTTTTAGTCTTATTTCAACCATTCGAGAAATCGCGTCGATTCCAACATTAAAGCGACAATAAAAACAATGTCGTGGGAGGATTAAATTTAGTGAACTAAACATCGAAGAGATACAAGTTCAACTTAATTTTTTTTGGACATTATCAAAAACTTGCCAATTTCACCTTTGAACAAAAAAAAATCTGTAAATAGAAGAAGAACGTGAGAAAATAACGATCAATATGGCAAACGCGGCATTCTCAAGATGGTTCGAAGACTACATACCCGTTGGATTGCGAAGGCGTTTTTACGGGTATCGACATCCGTCAACAATAGCTCAGCCAACTACTTTTCGTTCGTATTGGCCAACAGCACCGAGATGTAAATAACGAATTTTAATGAATTTTTTAGTGTTTCAAAATTGTTGAAAAAAAGGTTTCTTGTAGTTGAAGAGTTGTTAAGTGGTTTTAATGCATTTTTTATGAAATTGCCGAAAAGGCAGTAAAGAGTTAGTTTTATGAGTGAAATGATGATTGATGATGATGGATGGCGATCAAAAAATTGATTTTTTTGTTGAATTTTCAATATGAGGGATTTTGTCATTTTGATTTTCAAAAAAAAAAAAAATAAAAAAAAAAAAAATAATAAAAATAAATAAAAAATGTGTAAAAATAATTAAAAATTTGTATGAAAAATTTCAAATTTTATCAAAATAAAAAGTAGGTAAATTTAAAAATTTTTTATAAGTAAACAAAAATTTTTTAAAGTTCTTACTGAAAATGATTTTTTAAATTTGCAAGAAAAAACAGATTTTTTTTTATTGAAAATCAAAATTTTTATTAAAAGTTTAGCAAAAAAAATATTTAAATTTAATTGAAAAAAAATTGAATTTGCTTCAAAAATAAAATAAAAAATTAACAAAAATCTTGCAAACATCCATCCAAGAATGAAAACATAAATTTGCGCATCAAAAAAAAAATTAAATTAAATAAAATAAAAATTAAAAAAAATTAGAGAAAATAATTTTACATAAAAAAATTAATTCTTAATTTTCATTAATTTTTTAATTTTAATGATTATTTTTTTTTATTTTCTTAAAAAAAATCATCCAACAAGATCAAACGTAATTTTTTATGATCGAAAGGTGTCGAAAAGATAAATTTATTTAAAAACTCATTAAATTTTCTTTGATTCCGCCATTAATTTTTTTTTTTTGCAAAAATTTGTCTTTGAATATATTTGCAATAATTTTTTTAAGTTTTCATAAATTTTAATCGATTCTGAGTCATGACGAGCAATTCTCATGATTTATTTGTCTCCGTGTGATGCTCGTCAACTTATGTTAATTCTTCGTTCAATCTCCATTCAATCACACTGAAATCCGTGCTTTGATGCATAAAAGTTGATAACATTGCAACTTTTGCCTCAGTTTATTTTCTACTTGCAAGTCAATCGGATCTCAAGTATTTTTTGCTGAAATGCCTCACATTCCTCAAGAAATTGTTAACGACTCAGAATCACATGAATGTGAGTCAACACGGAGAAATTTGCTTGTTATCAGTTATTTTTGCTCAAACAATTCTAATTAAAATTCCGAAAATCGTTTCAGATGCTCCGGCGCCGGATGTCCTAACGATCCGCGAAGTTGACTTGTGCATCGCGCAAAATGGATCCGAACATCACACCGAACGTTTCGAATTAATGCAGCGTCACGAAAAATTATGCAAGCTTGTGGTTCGTCGTGGTCAAGCCTTTCACCTGAAACTTCATTGTAATCGGCCGTATGTGCATGGCAAGGATGCGATCAGTTTGATCTTTACGGTAAAAGATGAGGAGAAGCCGAGTCACGGGCGCGGAACGTTAATTGGCATTGCGTTGAAAGACACGTGCAAGGAATTAGATGGGGATGTTGAATGGTGCGCCGGAATCGAGCGAGTTTACGGAGATTTTATTGAAATTCATGTGAAGGCGGGCGTTGCAGCTGCTGTGACACGTTGGAGTTTGGATATTGACACGAAATTGCTTGAAGGAGGTGCGAAAACGTATTCTCTACCGTCGCCGTTTTATTTGTTGTTCAATCCGTGGTGCAAATGGGATCAAGTTTACATGCCAAGTAAGCAATTTTTTAATTTTTTCTTGAATTTTCATTGAAATTTCAAATTTTTTAGAAACTCACCATCTTCAAGAGTACATTATGGCAGAAGAAACGCTCATTTATCGCGGCACCTACAACAGAATTCGTCCCGTACCATGGAAACTCGGTCAATTCGATCGCGATATCCTCGATTGTGCGATGTATATCGTCTCTCACATCGGAAAAGTAGCTGCCGGTCATCGCGGTGATCCAGTAAGAGTCTCTCGTGCTCTCTCAGCTGCCGTTAATTACAACGACGATAATGGCGTGGTCTACGGTTCATGGGAAGACAAATATTCCGACGGTATTTCGCCCACAAAATGGACCAGTTCCGTCGAAATCATGCAAAAATACTGGAAAAAGCGAAAACCCGTGAAATACGGACAATGTTGGGTCTTTGCAGGTGTCCTTGCCACCGCATGTCGTTCGTTAGGGCTTCCATCTCGTATCATAACGAATTACAATTCAGCGCACGATCGTCACGGATCACTCACAATCGATATTTTCGTCGATGAAGATGGCAATCGGATCAATATGGATCGCGATGACTCCGTTTGGAACTATCACGTGTGGAATGAGGTTTGGATGGAGCGTCCTGACTTGGAAGCGGGTCCAATGGGTTCGTATGGGGGATGGCAAGTGATTGATTCGACACCGCAAGAGCCTTCTGACGATCAATATCGATGTGGACCGGCGTCAGTTCTCGCTTGCAAACTCGGAGAAGTGCAAAAACCGTACGATCATAACTTTGTGTATGCTGAAGTGAATGCCGATAAGGTTTATTGGCTTTGGTCTGGACCAATGCAACCGCTAAAATTGCTGAAAAAGGACACATATGCGATCGGACACTTCATTAGCACGAAAGCTATTGGCAAATATGCTCGCGAAGACATCACCAACTCTTACAAATACTCGGAAAAATCAAGTGAGGAGCGAGATGTCTTCCTAAAAGCACTTCGAAAGACTTCCCATCAATTCTCTCGATATTATTTGAACGAAGAATTCAACGAAATATCGTTCGACTTTGAATTACGAGACGATATCAAGATCGGAGAACCATTTTCCGTAATTTTACGCATCAAAAATCGCTCTGATACCGAAACTCACGAAGTTTCCGGCGGGCTTGTGTGCGAAACGGTCACTTATACCGGAAAAATGAACGATCGCGTTAAGGCTCTGAAGTTTTTAGAAGAAATTGAACCGAGATCGACGAAACTTATCAAGCTAGATGTCACTTTTGACGAATATTATCACAAATTACTACCACAATCCGCCTTTGAAATTTCTTGTTTCGCCAAAGTACGAGGCACAGACTTCAATTATGTCGCTACCGATGACTTTAGAGTGCGAAAACCTGATATAAAGATCAGTTTGGAAGGTAATCCGGTGTCGAGAGAGGCTGTTACGGTAGTTGTGAGGTTGCTAAATCCACTTCCGCTGCCTTTGAACAAAGGAGTGTTCGTTATTGAGGCGCCAGGATTCGAAAAACCGCTCGTTTTGAAGGTAAATTTTGCGAAATTTTAAAATTTTTATGAGAAATTAATGAAAAATCGTTCAACAGATGCCAGTTATACCAATTAAAGCAATGGCGGAGGGTAAATTCGATGTAATTCCGCCATGGTCGGGTCGTCACACGATCGTCGCCAAGTTCGATTCAAAGGAATTAGATGACGTTGATGGCTTTTTGAACTTTGAAGCTGCGCCCCAGCCGGAAGATGTGCTAATGAACGATGATACACACGAAATTATCGCACGAGTTGACGTTGTACCATAAAAGAAGCTTTTTAATGTTCAATTTTTTTTTTAAGGAAACACAAATAAATCAAATCACACACTGCCTCTTACATCGCGTAAGGACTTTTCGAGTTCGTTCGAAGGTAATAATTCCCTTTTGCGGTTGTTGGCGTCGGATTTCCCATAAAAGTTGGATTTTCGGTACATTTTCCTCGCAAAAATTCAAAATAATTCGAACACGGATAAGCAACAAATGGTTTCAATTGTGGATTTATCGACTCTGCGTAGTAAATATAAGACCTTTCATGACTACACGACCCAATATTATTGCATCCAGGTTGAATATCTGTGCCGCCATTGGGCCAAAAATCCGCTGTGCCAAGTACCATGTCAGATCCTGCGAGTCCCGCACTCGAATGAATTACATCCACGAATTGCCCGTCGGTTGGATCCAAATGCGTATCGGGATCGGGATTCATAAATAACGGTTTTGCGGGATCTAAGCCAGTTATTCGGCCAACTTTACCGGATTTTGTGTTCATTCCAGCGAAACCAGCGGTTTGGGCACCTAAACTATGACCGATGATATGAATTTTATTGAAGTCCATTTGACGTTCGGTGACCAAATAATCCACTAAAAGAGCCGTGTCGTTACCAACTTTGCGAGTTGCGTATGCCGAGCTAACGTAAAGGGGGTCGAATGACATGCTGGACCAATCGACAACTGAAAAAAATATTTTTTAGTAATTTTTTATGAAAAATTTTAAAGTTTTTTACCAATAACGTTATAATCAAAGAACTCAAGGTAAGCATTTTTGATCATTTGACCCACGGGACTCGTATAATTGTTTCTCCAACCATGAATTACAATTTTTGTGTCTTTCGCGGGATCGAAATTTTCATTATTCTCCAAAATATTTTTATGAGAATCGTCTTTCATGTTGAAAACTTTCGGATTATTTATGGTTTTTCTATGAAAAAAATGAATTTTTAAATAATTTTTTGCTTAAAAACTTTTAAAAGGTAATTTTTACTGTGTGTAGAGATAATAAAGAATCTCTTTGTTTCCCCAAAAAGCTTTTGTGTGCATCTCTTCGTTGTTATTTGGATATACCAAGTACGCTACTTGCATATTGCCGTCTCCATCAGGAAAATAAGTCCATGTTACGCCATAATTGGGATCCGTTTGCAGAAAATTGTAATTTTCTACGGGATTTGAGGAAATTTCAAGAGCAAAAAAGGTGACAAAAATTAGAGAAGTTACGAAAAACTGCATTTTCTAAGCAATTTTCACGCTTGAATGACTTGAAAGTCAAGTTTTCATGCGAAATTTAAATAAAAAAAATAATTAATTCAAATAAAAAAAATTATGAGCCCTAATCAAAAAGAATTTTCTATTAAAAAAAAATATTTTACAAGTTCAAAAATGAATTGTATGGTAATATGTAGTTAGAAATTAATTGCTTTAAAATGGGGACGTTTTTTTATTGCTAAAAATAAATCATTTTTATCAAATTTCTAATAAATTTTATTTTAATTTTTTTAATTAAATAATTTTTAAAAAATTTTAAAAAAAAATAAAATTAATTTATAAATTTAACAATTAAATGAATTTTCAAATTTTAAATTTTTTTTTATTTTAAGTTTTTAAAGTGAATTTTTTCAAATTTTAAAAATTTGAATTTTACTATACATTAATTATTTATTTATTAATTTTAATAAAAATAAAAAAAAACAAAATTTATATAAAATTTTGAAAAAAATAAACATTTTAATTTAATTTTAATGTTTAAAAATTTAAGTTTTTAATTTAATATTGAAAAAATTATAAGACTTACCGTAAATTATTCGAAAAATGTCATAAACTGATGAAAATGTCTATATTCCTTTTTATGCAATTTAGCTTTGATAAGAAAAAATATTTTATATAACAGTCGAGGGCAGTATAAAAATTCATTCTGTGGAAAACTTCAACGAACGAAGACAGTTTTTTGTTGAACGAGCTTTAATAACAAACTTATTTAAATTTAAATCTAAAAAATAAGGAACAAAAATCACACACATCTAATTTTTTTTAAAGAAAATAGCAAATTATCAACTAAAAAAGTCACCAAATAAGTGCAAAAGGACTTTGATCTCTCGTCATCAAATAATAATTCCCCTTTGCCGTTTTTGGAACATTATCTCCCATCGTAACTGGATTCGACAAGCATCGTCCCTTCCGAAACTCCGTAAAATCTGAACATGGATACGCCTGAAAAGGCGCTTTTTTCGGATTAATCGATTCCGCGAAAAATTCATACGATCGCCCATGACTACAAGCACCTGAAAAGTCCATCAAGCATCCCGGTTGACTCATCGATCCGCCATTTGGCCAAAAATCCGCCGTGCCAAGCGAATCTTCGGAGCCCAAAACGCCCGCGCACGAATGCACAACATCCACATATTTCGCATCTGTCGAATCAAGTCGCGTATTTGGATCTTTATCCGTGAATAAGGGCTTTGCGGGATCCAATCCTGTTATTCTTCCAACTTTTCCCGATTTGACATTCATTCCCGTGAATCCAGCAGTTTGTGCTCCCAAACTATGACCGATAATGTGAACGTTGTCGAGTTTCGTACTGCGTTCTGTCACCAAATAATCCACTAAATTAGCAGTTGTGAAGCCAACTTTGCGCGTGGATTGCGCCGAACCAACGTAAAAATTGTCTTCTGCCATGCTGGACCAATCGACCACTGAAAAGGCAAGTTTTAGATGAAAAATCTAGATAAAGAAATTTAATTTCTTACCAATTACGTTATAATCACTTTTCGCAAGATACGAATTTTTTACCATTTGACCCACGTTGCTCTTATAAGTGTTTTTCCAGCCATGAATGACGATTTTTGTGTCTTTTGAAGGATCGTAATTCTTATCATCAGCTAAGACACTTTTGTATGAACCATCATTCATCTTGAACATTTTTGGTTTATTCACGAAATTTCTGTGAAAAAATAATTTTCAATTGAATTTCATGAAAAAATTTAAAAAAAACTCACTTTCGGTAAAGAAAATAATAAATTTCTCCATTTCCACCTTCCGCATCAGATTTCATGCCCATTCCATCTCTGCCCATGTACTTTCCCTTATCACTACTGGTCGTATTGGGATACTTCAGATAAGCAATTTGCGGGTTTCCCTCTCCATCGGGAAAGAACATCCAAGTTTCGCCGTATTCGGGATCCAGTTGCTTCAGTGTTTCCAAGTCTTCGTTGGTTTTTTGAGTTAAAACTGAAATTTTGTTGATTTTTTAAAAAGTAATAAAAATTTTCACATAAAAAAAATATCAAATGAACCTTTATGAGCCACAACACTGAATAATACTAAAATAACTGTCAAATAATGCATTTTATTTCAGTTTTTTTACGATTTTCCTCTTTTTAAAAAATTAATTTGAAGAACCCGGCGTCTCCACACCGTTTTTCTGTCTTTTTAGTTTGAACGCTTAATTAATACTGGAAACTTTTTACGAGCGCACGACAAATTTTATTTGAAAATGACGAAAACACACATAATTTTATGCGTCTTTAGTACTTTAAAGTCAATTCTTATCTAAGCGCTGAGTTGTTTTTGCCGCAATATGTGCACGTTCATAAAAGTCAAACATAATTTGTACATTTCCATAGATACGATGAAAAGTAGGAAGAAAAAAAGTGAAATTTTATCATAAAGAAAATAATTATTATTATATTGTAATGAATGTTTGTATGGTAATTACCTGAGAATCGCCTGAGAACGCTATAAATAATTGCTTTTGTCAGACTTTGTGACGTTAGAAAGAAATAATTGATTTCTATTGTGTGCTTGGAGTGGCGATAGGAGCAACTTATGACGATCGTTTTACGGAAAAAGCTTAGAAATTCCAAGTTAATTGAATTAAAGTAATTTTTCTTACTGAGAATATATTTTAATTTTAATTAAATATGAGAAAAATTTACATTAAATTATGACTTAAAAAAAATCTAATTAAATTAATTTAATTTAAAAAAATAGACAAAATAAAAAAACAAATAATTTAAAAAAAAATAATTAAAAATAAAAATAAATAAAATTCAGATTTTCAAAAAAATTAAAATAAAAAAAAAATAAAATTAATTTATTCTTAATTAAATTAATTTTCATCTTTTTACCGCATTTCGAAGAAAAAATGCGGTATTATGATGGAGATGTCGTACGTCATGTGTGGCCTAATTGGAATGCACCCGGAATGCACCCGGAATGAATATCGGAAAAAATTAGAAAATTTGTGATTTAAAGTCCCTAATTTTTAATTAAAAAATTATTTAAAAATTAATTAAATTAATTTAATTTAAAAAAAAAATGATTGACAAAATAAAAAAACAAATAATTTAAAAAAAAATAATTAAAAATAAAAATTAATTTAATTAAAAAATTAATTAAAAAATTAATTTAATCAAAAAAAAATAATTAAAATTAATTTATTCTTAATTAAATTAATTTTTTTTATCTTTTTTTAAATTTTAATCAATTAAATTTTTGACGAAATATTGAATAAAAAGTTCAAATTTAATTGATTTTTAAGGAAAAATCCTTCATTAAAATGCTTACCTTTTAAAAAAATGTCGAATAAAAATCGAAAGTCAATTACCTTCGAAGAAAACTTGTCAAAATTGACATTGCTCTTCAAAAACGAATTTCGAGTTACACAAAAAAAGCATTGTTCCGATAACACAACTTTTTGTGTAATGCATTTTTGTTCAAATATTTAGAGTTTTATCTAGTTTAGTAGTTTAGATAAACAAAAGTCGACATTGAAAACTAAAAATATTTGACAAAGTAGGGTGTCGCGTCATCTTATCTCTCAAAATAACTTAATTTATTCTTAAAATGATTAAATTTAATGACTTTTTCAGCTGATATGTGGCACTTGAAACACTTGGTGCGGATGAACGCCTCTCGTGATGTTCCTTTTATACTCTTGCATGAAATTTTCTCTCACATTCACAACTTTTTTCGTTGAGTTTTCTTCTTTTCTCATTGTATCTAGCGTAAAATTATGTCCTTTTACGGGTTTTGGTTTGATATATTTGATCCAATTATCCATCAACGGATCTCTCTCGAAATGGCTCGACGGAATGTCATTAAATTCGTACTCGAGTTTGCCCCATTGGTCGATCTCCAAGTCGAACGGGTTGCGATTCCTCAGTGGTTTCGGGATTTCTGGTATTTGTGAGTCTTGAGATAAATCCTGCCACTTTCCAAGAGCGAAGGGGTTGGCAGCGTTTGTTGTTATGAAAAACATTCCTTTGGTATCGGGACGACAATCTTCGCCAGCCATGATGAGGGGATTTTTGGGCGGGCAGTATCCGAGCAAGTAGTAGATGTAACTTTCGCAAGACCATCCCCAAAAACCGGCAAAACTGCGAATGGATTCCATGTAGTAATCGGGAGCGCGATGATGACTGCAAGCAAAGGGATCTAAAAAAAGTTTTTTTTTTGTTGGAATTTTTTTTAATGAATTTAAAAAAGAAGTTTTTACTTGTTCCCATTGCCATGCAACCTGGTTGAATTATTCCTCCGTTCATGTAGAAGTCGACATGACCACAGCGCTCCATTTTTCCCTGTTTTGAATAAATATTTAAGGAATTAATCTTAAATTTTCAATAATTTTCAATCAAAATCTTAATCTTAACTACTTTTATCAAAATTATTTTAATTTTTCATAAAAATTCTTAAAATAAGAAAATATCTTTGACTTTTTTTACTTTTTTTTGTACAAAATTTTACATGATTTCAATGAAAATTAAAATAAAATTCGTTAAATTTTTATACGATTATAGGATTTTCTATAAAATTATAAGATTTCTGGAGAAAAAAAATTATTTGAACTGTTTTAGAAAATTTTCTTTGAGAATTTTTACTCCAAAAAATTAATAAAAATCGATTTGAATGAAAAATAATATAAAAATCAAAAAATTATTAAACGATCATGGAATTTTTCTATAAATTTTCTTAAAAAAAATAAAATTCTTGACAATAAAAACTTTTTTTGTATTTTTCAAAACTTTTTTTTTTCAAATTTTTACTATTTAAAGCCATTAAATTCGATTTGAATGAAAAGTAAATCAAAAATTTTCAATTTTTTCTCATAATTTGCAAAAACTTATCTGTTAAAAATACTAAAACACTAAAAACTCACCTGAACAAGTGCATTTGTGTGAATAACATCCACAAATTCCGCATCCGATGCATCCAACTTCTCATCGGGACTCGAAGTAATGAACAATGGCATCGCAGGATCTAATCCCGTTATCCTCGGAAGTCTATAAGGAGCCACAGCACGCGATGCATAATTCGTAACTTGCGCTCCCAAGCTAAATCCCACGAGATGAATGTTATCTGTGCCTGCATCCAGTATCCGATTCACCAATTGACCAACACAATCCCCAATATGCTTCACATTATGAACGGCAGACGGGTAACAAGGCCCCACTTTTAACGAAAAATCATTAAAAATTGCAATTTTTAATCAGATAAAAGGTAAGTAACTTACTTGCTAAAACACTCCAATCCACGTAAAATAAATTATACTCGCCTCGCAGCAAATATTCCTTCTTCATGTCGATCAACGGAGTGAGAAACATGTCAGCATTGTACCCGTGAATGATAATTTTCACCGGATTAAATGGATCAAAATAGGAATTTGTCAAGTTAGACTCTTCCAAGGTCTTGTCCACGTGAACGTATTGACGATCTTCGGGATTTTCTCGCGTAAACAAGTAAAATTTGACATCAGGATCGGGACATTCGCGATCGAGGACCCACACACATGGCCCGATATCGACACTACCACGAGCTCGATCAGCTTTTGCTGGATGTGACAAACTTCGGTCAATATTTTTTGTGAAAAAGGCAAGTATTAGAATCCAATAACAACAAGAGGAACAGGAAGTAGACATGATTATCGCGTTTTAAGGCACTTTTTTCGCATTTCACTTTATGTTTCTTCCTTTTTTAGGTGTAATTGCTGCGCGACATTTCCTAAAATTCTCGCCGGACCAACAAAAAGCGTCTTGTTTGTCGCCGCCAAAAATTAAACTGCTAAATAATTTCACATCGAATGCATTGAATACCTACTGACCGCAATAAAAATAATATTTGAAGCACATTTTTGCGCTAATCCAACGTCGTTGTGTTGGTGCTGTCGATTCTCACTCCAAATACGTAAAATTCGAAAGAGATCTATGCTTGCTTAACACATTTTTCTGTAACTTTGCTTTACACTTTCTTTCGAATCGTTTATTACTGCTACGAAGAAGTCGTCGATCGATCGTACTTTTGATGCATATTGAATATTGATGAATTTCTGGAACAAATTTAATGCCAAAAATTCCGTTTGATCACTTTGTTGTCCAACGAACGAATGAAGTACGGAACAAAAGAAATGTTTTTCCTTGCAGTCACGAATAAATCATTTTCCGTCGTGCTCTGTGTGACGAAGTGTGTGCAAATGCAGCCGATTTTTTCTCTGTACAACTAAATTTATTGATTTGTTTATTTAAAATATGTGTGCACAACAATCAAGTTCATGGTTATATGTTGAGTCACCTCGATATTCGTGTCTTTTCATGCAAAAGGGTGGCTAAATTTATGAAAATTTTTCAAAATTAATTTTATTTTTTTTGTAAATTTTTAAAAATCACAATTTTATGTAAATTTTTGGGTTTGAATTAGCAAAGAAGCGAATTTCAAATTTTCAACGGTCATTTTTTGAATTGACATTTACGAAATTTTTTATTTTAAAATATTTTTTAAAAGGATTTTGATCAATTTATTTAATGCAAACCACATTTTCATCGTTAAATTCCTGAAAATATGGATCAACTTCAATCTTTTTCTCGTTCAAAATCCTTAGGATACTTTTAGTTTCACTACAGGAAATGTAATTTTCAGCAAAATAAAACGTTTTGAGCTTAGTAGCTTTTGGCAGGATTCGTTTGACATCCAACGTGATTAATTTATTCCCAAACAAATATAATTCTTCCAAATTTTGAAGTCCGTTGAACGTTTCTGGCTTTAATTTTCTTAATTTATTTCTGTCCAAACTTAACTTTGACACTTTTTGACATGATTTGAATGTTTTTGGTTCAATTTCTTCAATTTCACTTGATGATGCGTCGATTTTCTCCAGATTAGGAAAATTTTCACAAATGCCAGGCGATAAAATTTGAATAGAATTTCCAGAAGCAAAGTTAAAAGATGTTACAATGTTCGGTTTTTCTGCATAAAATTTGAATTTGTGATTATTTTTTGTTAATTTCAGTCCTTTAATCTCACAAATTTTATGTGATTTTTCAAAGGAACAATCTTGTGGCGAACAAAAAGCTGTTGAAATCAGGAAAATGCTGATTAAAAATTTAAATTTTGACATTTTTATGCAAAATAATGCAAACTTGTTTCAATGAGAAGAGGTTTTGCACTGAGAAATTACTCAATTGACTCATTTTGACTTTTTCTACAAAGCAATAGTGATGTCGATTAAAAAATAAAACAAAACTCATTTAATTTAATTATTACTTGCATGGCAACTTGCATATCAGCTACTTACTTATTTACGTTAGAATTTCGCCAATGTCATGCCAATATTAAAGAATTTGTATTTTTAACGAAAAAATATTTTAAAAAATCGGAAAAAATTAAATTTTAGCAAAAATTTTATAAATTTAAAAAAAAATTGATTTAGCAAAAACACAAAATTTAAACATTTTTTAAAATATTTTTGAAATAAAATTTACAATTAAAAAAAAATTGAAAAATATATTTTTATAAAATTTAATTTTTTTTTTAAATATTTTTTTTTAATTTTATTTTTAAATAATTTTAATGAAATTTTAGGTACCTAATTTAAATGTTATTTAATTATTTTATTAATTTTTATTTAAATTTAAAAAAAAAGGCCATTTTAAATATTTATATTCCTATCAAAAATATTTTAAAAATTCAAATTTTAGTAAAAAGTTTAAAAATTTAAGTTAATGAATTAAAAAATTTTTAAAAACATAAAAAATTAAAAATAAAATTTTAGGTCACCCTCATAAAAATTGCCCCCATCACATGAGGCTTTCTATAGAAACAATTTTCTAAAGGAGGCATGCAACAAATGAACATAAATTGTGTTTTTGTACAATTTTGAGGTTTTTATCGATATTTCGTAGTTTGTTTGTTTTTTCAAAGTCCAACATAAAATTAAGAACTGACCTAGAATAAAATTTCGTATAATTCTTCTTGAGTTACCTTATTATTATTCCACTCTTCTTCGATTTATCGCAATTATTAATCCAACAATCGCACTCACGATTAAATAATTCCGTTCAGTGTTAATCGCAGTGCCATTCGTCAACATTCTTTTCGTTTTTCTTTCCTCTTCACTCGAAAAAAATATCAAAATGACGACACGTGTTCGTAATATTTTAACGGGTTTTCTTGCATTTCTCTCACTTTCTGCATCAAATTGTCACATTTTGGAGTTTGGACCGTGTTTGTTGCAATATTTGGAGCCCTGCACCAACAACACGATCCAATTTTATCTGTTCACGAGTGACAGACCGCGTGCTGCGCCCGTTTTAATGAGTAACGAAGACCCGGTAATGCCAAAAACGGTAAATGCGACGCATGATTTGAAGTTGATCGTACACGGTTACGCTGGAAATTTGGATTTTAATGCGACAAAAAGCATCAGAAACGCATATTTGGCGAAAAATGCAACAAATATCCTCATTGTCGACTGGGGGAAGCTCGCAAAGTATCCTTGTTATCCCACAGCGGCTTTTAATACACGTCAAGCTGGCGAATGTATCGCAAAATTCCTTACGGGACTCCAAAAGAACAGTCAAGAGTTCAATATTTCGCATGTGCATGCAATTGGATTCAGCTTGGGAGCTCATGTCGTGGCTTTTACGAGCAATGTTTTGAAAAATTCTACAGGAAAAGGCCTTTCACGCATCACGGGACTGGATCCAGCATTGCCTTTCTTTGCAACTACCAATCCCGAATGGAAATTGGATGAAACTGACGCGGATTTTGTGGATGTGATTCATACAAATTCAGGACTTTTCGGAAAAATTGAGAGATGCGGACATGTTGACTTCTATATCAATGGCGGGCAATATCAACCACAATGCAGAAGAGCAAGAAGTAAGTTTTTTTCTTCAATTTTTCATCAAAATTCATGATTTTTTCGCATTTTAGACCGCCCCTTGTGCAGTCACATGCTCGCCACAGAATATTTCGCAGAATCAATTTGGAATTCCGACGGCTTTTGGGGTCTTCAGTGTTCGGGATACTTGCAATACCTGATAGGATGGTGCCAAAACACGAGTTCTGACGAGTATGAGGATGATGATGAAGATCCCAGTCCTGATCCCGTCGCTTTAATGGGAGAAAATACAAGTCTAAAGTAAGATTTTTACAATTTTTTGATGAATTTCTGAAAATTAATTTGAAAATTTACCGTTTTTAGGGCACGAGGCGTTTATTACATCGTCACTAACACAGTTTCCCCATATGCGAAAGGTCAAAAAGGGCTGCGAACGTTACTCAGACCTCTTATCGAGAACATTCCCGTGACTTACAACCAGGTCGACGAAACGCAAGAGCAACAAGAAATCCAAAAATGACGAAACCCGAAGATAAATTAATAAAAAGTACCGTTTTTAAGTGAAATTTCTATTCAAATCTCGTACAATTGTCACTCCATTACTGTTTAACTTACATTTTTCGTCATCTACGGAAGTGAAACGTGATGCAAATGACAATTCCATGACGCACAATCGTTACAAAACAATGCAAATGAGAATTTTTATTGTTTATTTTGATAATTCTATCGTTCCTAAAAGTAACTTAAAGCCAAAATTAGATGAATTTACAGTAACGGATCCCATTCGGGAGCTTCCATGCAACATCGTGAATCACCAATGCCGCCAGGTTTCTTCGGGCAGAATGGCGGTTTGTTGTCGCGGATGCAATACGAGCCACTGGCACCCAACGGAGTACTTTGTCCCATCGGAATTGTGTATCCCATGGCGAAACCTTTGCGAGCACGGGGCGCCCGAGCTTCCCGAATGGCATTCAGAGGCACATTTGTGGGACATTTTCGACTACAGGGCTCTGCGAGATTCGAGTCTGGGTTGAAAATGCTCTCAGCTAGGTAGCAAACGGACCAAATGTGACTGCATAAGTTGATGTCTGAAGGAAAAAAATAAATTTTATTTGAAATTCGTATGAAAACATGAAAATTGGACTTACTTGTGGTATTTGCGCAATACGGTTGTCTCCGTCCTCCATTGACACAAAAGTCAACATGACCAATTCTGCCGCTTTCGCCGTAAAATCCGGCATTTGTGTGCATAACTTGCACCGATTTCGCATCTCCGACATCCAATCTGTTCTTGCTGCCCGGTTTAATGAGTGGTCTAGCGGGATCTAAGGCAATAATTCGTTCGATACGGAAGTTTAGGTAATTTGCCATGATGCCACAGATATGGGCGCCCAACGAATGCCCAACACAAGTCGTCTTTTCGACATTCAAACCAGCGTTTCTCAACTGAATCAAGTGATTTGCCACACAATGAGCTGTTGAATGAAGATTATGAACGGCAGCGATGTAACACGGAGGTCTGGATAATGCCGCCCAATCTATTAAGAACACGTTATAACCGCCATGATTGAGATAAGCATCCCGCAAAACGACAATAGGAAGAGTATCATCACCGCCCGCATATCCATGGATCAAGACAATGTTCTCCTTCGACGCATTCCACTTGCTGTTCAAGAGCCAATCTTGCTCATTCGGGTCGAACTGACAAAGTAACGAAAAAAAACCGTAAGTTATCATTAGTCTGATCAATTACAATTCGTTTTTTTTTTCCTTTTAGACAGTTTCTAGTTCATGTACAACCACATTACGCAACTTTCATCAAACAACCATGATTTTAAAGCGCAAGAACAAGTTTTGCGAGCATTCACATTCAAGCGGCGCGCGAAAAACAGATTAGTTTTTGAAAATCAAGAGCAAATTGTTGCGTGCAACTTATTTTATTACAAAATCGATAAAAGTTCAATTGTTTCAAACCGAAACGGAAATGAAAAATTAAAAACTTTTTTTTTCGTCATTTCGTGAAGAATTTCTTTCGACACATCATCGTTTAACAATTTGCGGTATTTTTTATGTTAAAATTAAATTTATTGCATTTCTTTACGATTATGATCGTACTTTTGTTGCTCACTGATGGATGAAACGAGGTGTGTTTGTTTGAGTTGAGCAAAAATAAGTGATTTATATGCGTTGCTCGAGCATAACGGGGGAGATATAGATGAACAGGTGGATTGGAAATGGGGACAAAGGGAGACGAGTGGTTGTTTTTTAATGATAAAAAATGATTTTTGTGGAAATAGTTGATTTTTGAGTCAAAGTTTAAATAATTAATTTTAATTTAAATAAAATAAATTAATTAATTAATTAAATTAAATAAATTAAATTAATAAAATAAATAAATAATTAAATTAAAATTAAATAATAAATCAATAAATTAAATAAAAAATAAAATTCATAACAAAAATTATTTTTTATTTAACTTATTTATTTATTTTCTAATTTTTATTAATTTATTTTTATTTAATTTATAAAAATCAATAAATAAAAAAAAATTCACTTTAAATTACTTTAACACAAATTTATGAGGGGTAATTTGACTCGCAATCGCTTATAATTTTAACTGAGGATCTAAAACAATTTGAGCATTTTTTCCCAAAATATAAAAAATTATGAAATTTAAACTTTAACATTTAAAATTTAACATAATTTTTAACATCGAAATATTTTTTAAATTAATTTTTTTTTATATTTTATTTTTTTCTGACAAATTATTTAATTTATTAATTTAAGATTTTGTATTTTAATTTTTTTCAATTTGAAATTTTTAATTTTTTTGAATAATTTTTTTATGAAAAACTTTGACTGATTTTATGTCAAAATCTTTAAATAAAAAAATACAAAAATTGCAAAAATCTTAAAAAATAAAAATTATGAAAAATCAGATATTTCTTTTTCATAAAAAATCATAAATATTTTAAAAAATATAATAAAATACTTCAAATAAATTTTTAAAAAATCTTTAATTCCGCATTTTTGACTAAATTATTTAAAAAAATTAAAATTTTGCTCAACAAAAGTCAAGGTTTCTAAAAAATTTCAATTTCATGCAACAATTAATACTGAAAATCATTCAATCCAGTCCAAAAATTGGTCAACTTAAAAAAAATCAAGCAGGTTTTCAATTTTCAACTTGTTCGGACATTACTTCACCACATCTTCAATCATCGCCACTAACATTGAACTCAGTAACGCCATCAAAATTGACCATAAAACCACTTCTTGCTTCAATAAAGACATTTTTAATCCACAAGCACACAACTCTTGCACATGTTAATTACATCTTTAATCGAGACACACTTTTTTCCATGCACTTAATTTATCTTTTTGCACGACAGTCACTGCACTTGTGATAATATTTTTCGCATGAAATTCCTTGTTCGCTTGTCTTGTCATGCCGGTTATTTCGCCATTTAGCACTTAATTACTCTAAATTATCGCTCACCAATGATTTGTAGATGTAATCGTCGCTCGTGTAAAGAACAATGGAGATATTCGGATCGGGACATTCGTCCTTTTCGGGTCCGCGTTTCCAGATGCAATCGTCTTTGGTGGTGTTGAAAACAGCAGGAGCTCCGAGATAAAGAGCATTGTTGATGGCTACTTGTGCATTTGTGTCTGTGAAAAACCGAAATTGTGTCATTTTAAATTCTGTTGGTGAAATTTGACACTTACAAAGTAGAACGCCGCCATATAAAACGACAGTCCCAACAAGGATATTGAGAACAAATGCCATTGTTTAGATTTTCACTGGTTCCGATTTGTTTGAGAAATGAGCAATTTTGATTGATTTTGCGGTTTTATAAGCAACCCAGAATGATGAGGGCTCAAAATTTCACTTTTATGCAATTTATTGGAGAATTTCCCGTTTAGATAAAGTTTTTTTTTCAATTGATGAGCTAACCAGCATAAGTCTGAATCCGATGAGTGCAGTCAATAAACTGACTAGATCGCAGTGAATTTTCAAGTGTAAACCTTAAAAATTATTTTTTTTTGCTGTCGACGGTTTCTATGGTTAACAGCGATGTGCATACGTTCTATCTGGTTCGTGTTGGTCCAAAAAAGCGTAGAAGACTTGTATGGCGAGTTGTGAATAGAATGTTAATGTGCGACGCGGAGGTTTCACTGTCTTAATTATGTTTTTTTTTTTCAATTAAAAGATGATTTATTTTCTAAACATTTTTTTTTTTTTTGAATTAACATAACAAGTGAAATAAATAACTTAAAGATAAAATTTAAGAAATTTTTACTGGAATGGACAGTTTTTGGCATGATCGACTTTGATGCAGTAAATTCCCGTGTGGCTAAAAAATTTTTTAAAACAAATTTTCTTTCGTATTTCAGTAAAATTAAATTTTTTCACTCACTCATCCGGCGTATCTTGTCCTATTTTGTATTCCCTCGTCGGTATCTGCGCCACGCCTCTGTCATCGACGTCGTAGAATTTCGACAAGAAGAACGGAAAACGATTATTTGCGACACATCCTTTAGGACACGGCACTCCTACCCACTTTTTGTGCTTAAACATGGAGTTTGCCAAGAAACACACGCTCAAAAAGTGACTGCAACGCGCCCTTCGCAGCGGCAAGCCATGACAAAAGGGCTGATTTCGACCTCCGTTGATGCAAAAATCGATACTACCGGAGGCAGCTTCCTGTCCCAGCACTCCGGCATTTGTGTGGATAATTTGCACGACACGTGCATCATCTCGCGTGAGACGAAATCGGTGAGACAGGTGACGTTCGACAATCGGCGACGCTGGATCGAGTCCTAAATGACCGAAAAAGGGAAGCTCATTAAAAAAAAAAAAAACAAAAAATGACGAAAAAAATCGTGAGAAATATTTTTTTCTATGTCATGAATGAATATTTCCTCATATAAAAATAGAAAACTTGTGTTGCTTCCGAGACTGTGCTCGTCAAATGAAGCCCTTTAACGTGATCAAGAGAGATAAATCATCAACATCCGCTAATTCAGTTTCTATTTCGTTTTCTTCAGTAACATTTTTTGTGTCGTTGTTATTGTCTGGTAAACACAGTTTTTATAAACAATGTGAACCGCAAATGCAAATTGAAATGAATGAGAAGTCGATGAAAACACTTTATTTGTAAAATATCATGTGTGCAATCTTTTTAAAGGTTAATAAAATGCAAATGAAACGTAGTTTTTCTTGCATGCTGCACATAACATGATGTGAAGTCGTTATGAAATAACGTTTGAAGAATTGGCATGAATGGAGGAAAGAAGAGTTTATGCGACAATTTTAGGGGTTGGCAAGGAGTTTCGTCACGAATTTCGTAAAACTTGATGTCAAAATTCTTTTATGCCTTGAAATTTTTAACATGAAGGCGTTAAAATATGTTTAGAAAATTTTTGAGTAAATTCATAAGTAAAAATAATTTAAAACGTAGGTATACTCAAAATTTTTTTGACATTTTTCATAAATATTCCTCCTACCAAATGATTTTGCGTCTTTAATTTTTTTTTCTAAAATCTTCAGTTAAGCTTTGAAATACACAATGGGCCCATTCAGGAGACGTTTTTCCGCAAAATTTTCGATTGGCGCAAGCGGTTTGAGTCGTTTTGAGCCAACCTAGTTTTTTCATCTATTTTGAGCGGTTTAAGAGAGAAATGTAGTATGAGTGATTTTTATAAAAATTTTTAAGCTTTCGGTTGGCTCAAACTTCTTGCACCAATCGAAACTGAGAAAATTTTATGAATTTTCCTTCATGCATCACTTTTCTCCCAAACTCTTTTAATATGTAAAACTTGATGAAAAAACTTTGTTGGCTCAAAACGACTCAAACCGCTTGCGCCAATTGAAAATTTTATAATACACGAAACCGATCACTTTCTTCGATGCATCTTAATTTGACCATTTTCTTAAATTTTTCAATAGGAAAGTTTACGACCTCTTCTGTCAAATCATTGTACTCCGTTAATACAATGCCGAGGATAATTCGTTCAAGATAGCGTGATTCGGAGTCCTGATTTTTTCTTGTGTTGTAAATGTGTCGTTCTTGAACAAGAGTCAAGTTAATTTTCGTGAGTCTTTTAATCATTTTGTATACAGGTAGTCATTGTTCTTCGTATTTGAACAGTAGATCTAATGAAAGTAAATATTTTTATTTAAAATTTTTATAAATCTTCACTACTTTTGTTTTGCATATGATCCAATTTCAAAGAGAATGTTAAGATGATTACTTTGTATTTTTTAGTGATAGTACTGAGTCATGAAATATCAGCTGAATTTGGTTTCATTTTTTGTTTTTGCAATCTCTTTTTGTTTGTTTTGCTAAAGTTTCGATTTTTTACACTTTTAACTTAGGCTTGATTTTTTTATGCTAAATTAATTTCGTGCTTATTTTGATGGAATTTTTAGTATTTTCTTCTTATCACGAGTTTCTTGACCTTTAAGATCGTTATATAATCTGTTAACGATCCTTCATCCAATTTATCAACTTTTACGATTGAATTGTTGTTGAAAGGCTTGGTGACATTAACCTAACGATTGTTTAGCCATTTTAAAAGCAATTGCATGCTCTGTAAAGATTTTATGTGTATTTCGTGTGGCACATTACTCCATTTAATAACACATGTTTTGAAGGTATGTTGCAAAACGATTCTTTGTAATCACTTTACTTTGTACAACGTAACTGGAGAACGAAAGTGAAAACAAATCTACGATTTTGTTACATTTTTTTCTTCTTCTCCTTCATCGCAATAAAAAAATTGTTATGAGTTATAAATAAATTGAAAGTTTTCAATGTTACTGCTCCGAAGCATTTTAAATGTATGAGCAAATCAAATCAATAGTTATCCATATAATTATGGACATAATATGTTGCAGAAGTTGTTGCATCGCCTCGATATTTTCGAGTTTTATCATTGATCATATTAGCTCGTTGTTGTTATAATTAAGGAGTAATTAAGTTATTGTAGCAAAGCGTAACGAACGGTGCCGCAAATAGATTTTTACTTTCATCTAATCTGAATTTTTGTTTGTTTTCAGGGCACTTACCGATAATTTTGTATTGTTTCTTTGTCAGATGATTGCTGATCATGCCGCAAATGTGTGCACCTAAACTATGGCCAACGCACACAATGTTCTTGGGATTCGTTCCCAAATATGTCACAAAAGAGTAGAGTTGCGCCGAGCACTGTGCCACAAGTCGCGTATTCGAGAGTGACGACAAGTAACACGGGTATGCCGACACCGCTTCCCAGTCTATCGCAATGACGTTGAATTCGCGATGAATGTAAGCTAAAAATAATCATTTACTGTCGTGCCCTCCAGTTATCGCAAAAACCAAATAATTTACCATCAATTAGGTATCTAATGTGTTTACTGCGCTGCGTTCCATTGAAGCCGTGAACTAACAAACAAGTCTCGTGTTGCGGTATGAAGCCAGCTGCACGAAACGTCGAAGGGCGCATAATGTCAACTTCGATGCCATGACGCACTCGTGGCGTGTACAAATGGAATCGGACATCTTCATGCGGGCACTCGTAGGGTTGTCGTCGCCACATGCAACGCAGCGGATTGAGATCGAGTCCTCCCATGCCGAACATCAAGCCGAATGTCTCTGAGATCATGCACGAAACGCAAAACAGGTAATATAGAACATTCATTTTTATTTCTTTTTTGTTTTTTTTCGAGTTCAATACTGTTAAATTTGCTGCAAAATGCACTTTTTAAACACTTGTTTTCAACACCCAATCATCCAACTAACTATTCTTTGGATTTTTCTGTTCTTCGTCTCATTGTCACAATCACATATTTTTTTCGTTTTTATTATCCCTCCATATTTTTAATTATTTTTTGTCATTGTTATCACAAATTCTCACTTGTTAGTTTTGGCCATGAAATGGCAGCCTATTAAGACAAAAGATTAATTATTTTGCTTTATTCACACTTTTCCGCATAATGATTTTTGCTGTTGTCTCAGATTTGATTTCACATAAAAAAAAACTAAAAAGATTGTAATCATTTTATAAAATTCACTTTTCTTTGTAGCAAATATGTTTTTATCTACGCCAGTTCAGTTACATCTAATTTAAAAAGTAATTGCCTTATTTTTTTTCTTGATTTTTAAGACTTTTGTCTCGAGTATCAAACTTTATGTAAATTCACTGCGTTTTATTTTTGCGTAATCGTTTTTCTTTCTCATTTTCTTTGTAATCTTTTAGTTACTATTTAATAACTTTTGTTTTAATCGAGAAATGTTTCTTTTCACTTTTTAAGCAGGGTAATTACTCAATTACTGATGATTATGTTATTTTAATATATGTAATGACTCTTAATTTGAAGCTCATTGAATACATATGAGGTACTTATGATATTTGTTAATGAAATTTGGACAAGTACTTTTTATATAAACTTAGTTGATGATATTTTATTTTTTTCAGATCACACATAATTGCTGAAGAAGAAAAATTTACATCTAAGAGGAAACAAATTTTGTCCAGAGAAAATTATGATCCTTAATTTCTTAATAAGCTGTCATATTACAACCTATACTGCACCATATGAAGAAGGGAACTGTAATTATTTGATGCACAAATGATAAAAATGACTTTAACTTTTCAAACAGTGGATATTATCTTTAAACTATAAAGTACAAATAAGTTCAAAGAGTTTTTTGAAAAAAAATTTCTTGTCAAAACGAAAAAGGAAGGCGAATTGCGTCATTGTTAAAGATCATTGTGCTAAAAGAAGTGTTTGTCTCGATGCAAATGTGTTATTGTGTTTTATTTATGTATTTGTCAGACTAGGACACGAGTATAGGTGGACTGTATCAAGTCCAGAGATACCACAAAATTGTAACCCTCTCTCGACCGTCCTGCACATTATTGTAGGAAAAATTTGCACAAAATTTGAAAAGAATAAATGAAATGATTTGAAAAAAAAAATAACAAATAAAGCACAAAACAAGAAGGCATTATATCGGCTTTATGCCATAACTGAAAATTTAGAACAGAACGCTAAGGATACTGATGCATGATAAAAGGGTAATAATAGCAGCGTGAGTGAAGAGTTACAACAAACTGAATTATTCAAAACGCAAAATTTACTTCAAATGTTTTTGACAACCACCAATGAAAAAGAAGGCGATGTATAATGGAACAATTTAAGAAATACCGAAACCCTTAGATCAAAACAAGACATATCGTACAACGAGCAAAAATCAATGAGATATAAAGTCGTTAAAATATTTAATGAAATGTCAAAACTGTACGAAACTTACTGTGATAATGTATATGAATTCAAGAAACATGCCCTGATATACATGAAAATTGCAGAAAATGAATTCTAAGACTGAGAGTTCTTTGACTCTCAAAATAAATTAATTTGTCTAATTTTCTCTTTTGCGAAATTTAACAGTATTAAATTTTTGTTTGTATCATTGAACAATTACCCTGCCTCCAACATTTATCATGCATTGATTCAAAAATTGCAGCTTTAACTAAAAAAATTTTTGTTTGAATTTTTCCATAAACGATTTAAATCAAGCAATAAGTACTCGTCATTTAATTGACTTCAAGTGTCAATCACTCCGATTCGAATGACAACAATTGCAAAAAAAAATATTTATAAAAACTCGATAAATTTCCCTTTCATTACACTTTATTACAGCTACATTGTGTAATGGAATCATTGCAGTGATAAAACATTGACTAAACATTAAAAAATTTCTCTATTTCACAATAAATTTTCAATTCATTGATGCTTCTCATTTTTCATATTTTATTCATTATTTATCGGTAAACGTTTGCTAAGCAACCCTAACATCGTCTCGACATTACATTGATATTGAAATTAAAACCATGTTTTGTTTTGTTTTTCACATAGAGATGACGATTTTGCAGCAAAAAATGCATGAATGGCGAAAATTCCACAGTAAAAAGTGAGTTTATCACGACTTCGTACTTTGTCTTTAACAGAAAAACCAGTTCTAGTTAGTTACTTGACCTTTTCTACAAACATATATTGCTGTTTATCGGCTAATCTTGTCTCATACGAGCATTGTTTGTAAATTATAACCTTTTAATAAAAAAAAGGTATATGTTAAAGCAGTAAGCTATATGAGACTTTCTCTGAACCATCTAAGAAAGGTCGTAAATAAAACAAACATTAATTTTGTCATAAAACAATTTCAAAACTGCATTTTTGCTTGTTAGTTTAATCTCCGCCAAGTAATTGGGTCACAAATCCGATCCAGTCCAATGTTACATGTGTGCATTTATGTGTGTGTGAAAAAGCGGGTTACTAGAACTAGAATCACGTTATTTTCTTGTTTTTACGCAAGAGTAGAAAGAGGCAACATGCTAGATGATATGTTGCATTATTATTTATCACTTCTGGTTATTTATTTAGTTTTATTCCATAATATAATGATAATAATCATATAATCACTCCCGCGTACACCGATATAATGTAGAATGTTATTAAAGTTACATTTAGAGACAAGAACGATCAAGCGACTTTAAGAAAAGTAAGAAAAATCCGTCAAGATGCGATGCAAGCTGAAAATGAACTGAATTTGAGTTGGATACTTTTTTGCAATGCCAGTCAGTTTTCTTTTCTTTCTTTCTCTCCTCTCGTTACGTTGTTGTTAGATACGTACTTACGCTGCACGATTATGTTATTTATATAGCATTAAACGGTTTTTCATATTTTTTTTCTTTTACGATGATAAACTAACGATTTTGATTGTACCTGTGATGTGATGTGAGTGAACGTATGCGAAAAAAAAATAATTGAAATGTTGTTTATGATAAATGATACATGATTTGAAATAAGTTGTTAAGAATCGTCGTTGAAGTTTTCCTAATCAATTTTTTTTGGGTTAAACTATTAAAAGATATGCAAAAATTTATGAGTTGAACTTAAAAGAATTAAATTATATTTTTTTACAAAATTTATTTTTTTTTTTAATTTTGAATATAATTTTTTGGTTTTGTTTTTGAAAAAATAAATTAAAATTATTTTTAAAAACTTAAAAAAAAAATTAAAACCATAAAAAATTGAAAAAAAAATTTTTTTAACAAGATTCTATGCAAAATGACTGTTTAAACAAAAATTTAAAAAAATATGAATTTTTACTTGTGTTTTTATTTTACATGTGAAGATGACAGGTTTTTAGGTCAAACATGCTTTAAAATATTCATTTAATTATTTTTTAACTTGCCTATTTGTTTAGAAAGTAAAAACTTATGTATTTAACCTTCAAAATAGTCGCTCACATGTATTTTTAATTAGAGTAATGCAAAAAATAGAACCAAATAGAGCAACATTGTAAGTTTAGTAACCTAATAAATTTCCTGTCTAACCAACTAGTTTTTTTCTACTTCATGAATTTTTGATCGAAATTTAAATCTTACAGATAGCTTCTCTTCAAAACGAAAGTTCACTTGTTTTTTTTGCACTAATTCCGTGCTGACAGACATTTTTTCTAAAAAAAAAAAAATGAATTCATTAAAATTTTAATTTTATCTTAAATTCGGGTAAAAGGTTAGATTTTATGCTTTCACAACATTGTTAATTTTTTCAATTATTATTAACACGAATCATTTCTTTCTGTTTTTCTTCAATTATTACAGTCAATTGCAAGTTTTAGCTCAATTAACAAGTAACATGATCGAAAACAACTTCAACAACAAAAAAATAATAACAACATCAAGTTCACGATCATTTACAGACATAAACGTTTTTATGCATTAAATACAAAATTACGGTTACATCACATGGATAGCGAACGAGCAAAGTAGCAAGTAGTGAAAAGTCATGTAATCTGCCGTACGCGAATGGTGACGGCGGCGGCATGAGAAAGAAAGAAGCAAGACAAAAGAGAATATGAGTGGAAAAAGGCAATCAAGTGAAGAAAAATGCAGAAAGTGAAGAATATGAACTTTTATTTGTCTGGGCGGAACGACGTGAAGTACTTGGCACGCGAATTACTTGAGTGAGAAATTTATGCGAAAAGGTGCGTGAGTTTTTTTATGGGTCAAATTTAAATTTTTTAAATCTTATTTATGAATCTTTAAAAAATTAAAGAAGCAAAATAAAAAAAATGAAAAAAAAAAATCAAAAATCTTAATATGAATAATTTTCAACATTTTGATATATTTTAATTTTAAGTCATTTTTAATTCATTTAAATAGTTATTATTTTTAAATAATTTTTATAAAATTTATTTAAAGCAAAAATTTAAAAATTAAAAAAAAATCACAAAATAAAATTTTAAACAAAAGATTAAGAAATAATTTTAACTTTTGTTTTAATTTTTAAAGAAATAAATTTTTAAATAATAAATAAATAAAATAATTAATTAATTTAATTTATTTTTTTAAATTTTAAAATTATTTTTTTATTATTTCATTAAACAAAAAATTCTTTAAGAATTTTATTTATTTTATTTTTTTTTCAAAAATTTTGAATAAAAAAATCAGGTTTGATAAAAAATCTTTAATTTTATTTATTTTCATTCACAGCTAATGTTTTTTTTTCAACCGCATTTCTCCACGCAGCAACTTTTACCCTTAATTTCCATGTTAGGCGAACGGGTTAAGAATCTGAAAACAACATTTCCTCATTTAAAATTCTGAATCGACTTTTATGGCAATGGACTAGTGAATTAACGTGACGACGTGAGTATTTTGTGACCTTTATGATTCATTCAATTATTTTTCTACCTTATGGCATCACACAAAGGGACCGAAAATACCTTGGACTTGACTTTCATCATCATCATTGGAGTTCAAATTTCTCATGGAAAGCGATCGTCTGGTAGAACGAACTTTCTGAGATAAAAAATAAAATCAGGTATTTGTTTATTTTTACGCGCTGGAAGTAATTCAGTCATGATTTTGTCCGTATTTGGCTCGTCAATGTCGTCATATTGTTGTGTCATACAATAGGTCGTTTTTTGTGTCGATAGCTAGCTTGACTGCGGAGTTGAGTTTCTTCAGGGCAGCAGATGGTGACAAATTTTCAAGATTTTTCTTAAATTCTAAGGTAAGTTTTTTCTTTAAAATTAAGTTTTTCTAAAATTTTTTAATGAAAAATAATTTTTTTTAGATTTATTACAGAAATTAACTCCGTCACTGCGTTTAATTCGAATCGAATCATTCGTGTAGGAGTAACTACCGCATACAAAACAACTAAAATGAAACTTTTGCGAGACATTTTTGTGAGGCATTTCGTTACAAACCGCGATCCGATCACAACGCAGGTGAAAAATATCTCGGGAGTGATTAATCAATCATTTAAATTGTGAATTTAAATCAAAATGTCAGCTAACAACAACGAACGTGTCATCTACAAGGGCACCAAGGAGCACGAACTTCATTCCGATGGCGGTGCAATCCACGGATATTCTAATGAAACAACTGTCTTGCCAACAACTTGGGACGGAACTTTCCAAAAAGCGCCCGAACAACCCTTGCCCGAGCTGAAACCCGGTGAACGTTGGGTCAAAAAAGGCACAAAAGATCACGAATTACTCTCAAACTCGTCCAACTTTTACGGACATTGCAGCGAACCAACGAAACTTCCCGTTCAATGGGACGGCACGTTTGCACCGAGTGGCGAAACTTACACGAAACCCTCTCGCAACGCTTCGCAAGCGGATAATTTCCACGAACGCAAGAGCCATACGACAGTTTTGCCAACGCAATGGGACGGAACCTTCGCGAAGGGTGACGAAGTTTACAACAAACCATTGAGAAATCAATCCAATCCGAACAAATACTTCTGAATTGATGGACAATGGATCGATCATGGCGAAAATTAACGCTGAGTGATGAGCGAAATCCGATGCGCAGTTTACCATATAAAGGAATGAAAGCGATTTCTAACACAAAACAACCCACAAAATTTATTATTAAAAAAAAAACAAAAAAATTTCAGATCATTTTTGATGCTTTTATTTATTCACTACTTAATTATTTTTTAATTTACTGTCCATTTTTTCTGTTTATTTTTTCGTTCATATAAAAGATTGTCCTTTTAACGATTTACAATTTTTTTTTTTGTAACAAAACAATGTAATAATTATAATAAATAATGATAATAATTAAGACTAAAAAATAAAAAAATTGAAAAATGCTATTTAAGTTTTTCATATTTATACCCGGATTCGCCGCGAGAGAATGGCGTTTCTCCATTCGTTTGCAGGAAATAGTCACCGCGAGGAACGCTAAAAATAAATAAAATAAAATTAAATTAATTTTTTTTTAAATTAAATTTTTTAATTAGCTTTTTATAATTATTTTCGTTAAATTTAATTTTTTTAATGATCATTTTTTTAAATTAATTTCAAATAATTAATTGCATATTTTTATTCAAATAAATAAATCAATATTTAATTATTTTTAAATAAGTTATTAATTTATTTAATTAAATATTTCATTATTAATTAAAATTTTATTAATTCTGTAATTTTTTTAGTAAAAAATAATTTTAACTGATACAAAAATTAACAAATTTTTGAGAATTAATTTTAAATAATTTATTTAAATAAATTAATATTAATTATTTTTATTTAATTCTTTAAATTTGAATCAAAAGTTAAATTAAAAATTAAAATTAAATTAAATTAAATCAAAAATCGATTAAACAATTAATTGATTTATTTTTTTCCCAAAAATGTGTCATTTTTTTTATTTGTTTATTTTTGTCAAATCAATTTTTATTCATTTTTTTTTTCAAAGAAACATTAATACTATTTTTGGTAATATTTATTTTTTTTTACGAAAAAACTGAGACATTTTTAAAAACTATATTTGGAGCTTTGACAAAAATAAAGGTAAAACTTACTCCATTCGACAGTTAAGTCCCATTTGGACAACGCCAACTTTCTCGTCATAAACTCCCTCCTTGAATTGCTTCCAGGAATCACATTTGACGGAATGGAATGTCGGCTCCTTGTTTTTCACCGATTCTGCCCAGAAGAACCACGATCTCCTGTGACTGCACAAATCTGTTTCAAAAGTACGGTTCAATGACTTGTATAAGAGCTTAAGCATAACTTTGTCTAAAAAATGATGATTTATGTACAAAAAACACACAATTAGATGAGGTTCGAAGCTAAAAAAGATGGACTACCTCAAAAGGTCTAAAATTGCTGCCAAATCTAATATTTTTTTTTTAATTTTGAATTTTCAGGTAGCCGTGATTTTTACAAATGTGTGACCCACCTGATGTGTGGCAATGCAAGGCAATATTTACAAGGGAGATACCAACATGAAAATATTTACAAATAAAAAGGCACAAAAGTATGCAATATGTACAACAAACACATGGATGGTCATGCAAAAATAAAATAATAATCAGAAAAATGTGAGAAATTACGAAAAAAAAAACCTAAAAAAAAGCCAAGAAAATCCAGTTTTCTTACCAATATCTGATAAAAGTTTGTAATTCCGTCGTGGGCATCCCGGTTGCAATGTTTTTCCCGCATTTGGCCAGAAATCGATAGATCCCGTGCTCGTTGGCGTTCCATAAAGCCATGCATCTGTGTGAATAATATCTACAAATTCGGCGTCTTTGTAGCTCAAATGTGTCGCAGCGATGGCAGGATAGAAGCCCGGAAATGCGGGATCGAGAGCACTTATGCGAGGCACCTTCAATTTTCCGTCGGAATGTTGTATCACAGTGCGACCCACATATCCCGTCAGTTGTCCGCCCAACGAATGTCCGACCACGTGCAATTTGTGCAGCGGAAAGCCCTTGTTTAGCGTCATTTCGACGATTTTTTGCCCGATCGTTTTGCCAATTTTCTTCATGTTTGGCACGGCATCGAGTAAGTACGAGCCATCGGCCATTTCCTGCCAATTTACCATGATGAGATTGTGATCGTTGCGCGTTTGATAGGCATCTGCTATCACGTAGATGTGTTCGTCAGTCATTTTTTCCACGAAGCCATGGAAGTAGAGACATGTCGGTTTGGACGGATCGAATTTTACGTGTTCCGGAATTTTGTCGAATTCATCTAAACTGTAGTCGAGATGTTCCTCGAATTTTGTGCTGAAATAAAAAAAAATTAAATTATTTAAAAAAATAATAATAATACATTTATAGATAGCATGTCGAAAATTAAAAATCATATATTAAAAAAAAATCTACAGAATTATTAAAAATTTAAATAATTTTTGAATTTGATTAAAAATAATAGTTAAAAAATTAATTTAGAACTTTTGTAAATTTTTAGAATTTTGACTGATTTTCACAGAAAATATGATATGACTTTTTTAAAATTTTTTCTTTAATTTTAAGAGCAAAAAAAAAAATTGAATCGAAAATTTCTAAAAATTTGTACAAAAATATTAAAAGAAATTAATATTTTTATTTACATAATTGATCAATGTTCATAAAATTTTTGCAAAATTGCAATTTTGATTGATTTAGGATTTATTTTAATTGAAAAATACCGATCTCTGCAAAATTTTTTAAAATTACTTTTAAGCATGAATTTTCAATATTAAAAAATTTCAAAATTTGGCATGCTTAAATTAAAAAAAAATCAGAAATTTACTCAATGAGAATATTTATTGAAATTTTTATATTGAAAAAAATAATTAAATATTAAAATTTTTAATTTATTTTTTAATAATATTTTTTTTTAGAAATTTTTGAAACTGAAATTTTTAAATAAAATCCTATATTAAAAAAAATATTTTTAATTAATTATAAATTTTTTAATTGATTTGTTTTTATTTCAGATTTTCGATAAATCCATCCAAAGAATTTTTTCAAAAATTTTGTCGTTTATACAAAACTTACCCATAGAAGAAAAGAAGACGGACGGTATCGAGTGTAGCTCTGGTTGGTCGTCTTCCAACCCAGACTCCTGGAAGAAAAGCAAGAAAAATTAGAAAAAGAACGAGGAGCATCACTAAAGAAGGCACAATTGCAACTGATGTACAACTGCGGATTTTAATCACTTTATTTACTTGTAACAATGATTTCTTTATTATTCCGATACAAATTGCGATAAAATCGGAAAGAATCACGGAATCGATTGATAATTTGACGAAAGAAACGCAAAACTCTCATCATTTTACGAAAGAAATGTCGATTCTAACTCAAAGAAAAAACCACGGGCGACTAATTCTTGTAATTGAAATCAAATATTAACGACAATAAATCGTAAAAAAGGTCAACTTCATTAACCCGTTGAACAAAACCACATTTATTATTCCATTTTGCATTGAAAACTGACTTTTTTCCCTGCAGCATTGATGAGTAGTTTTAATTGTTAACACGGAAAGAAGTAATTTAGAGATAAAAAGCGATTCTTACTTGGATTACAGGCAGCTTTCATAATACTGTCGGAAGTTTAGTTTTGTGTTTATTTAAAAAATTGTTTCGCTTTCGGCCAAAATTTGTAATCAAATACACTTTTGGGCTGTAATTGGATTTTTTTTGTTGGTTAATTTCATGTTTAAATTTGAAATGAAAGTGAAATTGTGCAACATTGAAAGTTGTTTCTCATTTACATGTGCTTTAGATACAGAAGCTCTTTGATATGGAACGACATTTGCTACTTAATTATTGAAAAATGTGGTCTAGACAAATAATGTGCTTAGTTGATAAGTGATTTCGAAGTGTGATAAGAGCCGAACAATAGTCCATAAACAATTAACGATCGAAAAATGTGACTATCAACCGAAAATATCTTACATTATTAATGGTCAAGGGGTCAATTAACTATCGATTTATGAGTAAAATGTAGTTTTTTGTTGCAAAGTCAACATTTTTTGGTAGTTTTAGTTTCATTTTAACAAAAAAAAAACATTTTTGTGTTGCTAAGATCATCAAAATTGATTGGAATTTCCTCTAAGTGATAAAATTTTTGTAAGATTCTCACATTTTTATCAAGAAATCACGATACAAAGTTGAATAAACTGCATCTTAGTGATTGTAATTGCCCTTCGCGATTCGCACCAGACGTCATTAGTCCGAAGGACGTTCCCTTTCCATTTGTTTACTCTCCCATGGATCGCAATAACGTCATCGGCAATACTTTCCGGTAATTCTTTGCATTCCTCTCAACTGCGTACCTGCTGTATTTACGCATCGCAAACAGAATCTACAACAAAATTACCATTTTTTAACATCAAACACAAACAAAGCCACTTGACAAAACGCCTGTTTACTCAGAGCACATATAAATAACTTTTTTGGATTGAATTTTATCGATTTTACGTGTCAAATCTGTGTCAATAGTGTGTTTGTGAGACATTTTACTATCGGCAAGATATCAGCAACAGACAAGTACATTCAAGGACATCGCAGATAGGAGCGTCATAGAAAAGTCACATCTCTTGCGTAATTTGAATAATCGCGTGCCATCACGAAATTTCCATGCAAAATGACTTAAGCTGTGCACCGGAACGTGCTAATCTAGAAAAATTGCTGGCGATTTGTCTCTCATTTGTTGCTGCTGCTACGATAAGAAATTGCAGGTGTGAATTATTTTTGTATTTAATTTTATTGCAATTCATGTCACAATGACCTTTTGTAAGTGCATTTTTTTACATACGAAAAAATTGTTATTTAGGCGGAAGCAAAGTGACAAAATATTTTTACATGTGAGATAACGCGACAAGTTTAAGTTCAAGTTTATCACGATTTTTTGCCTTTAATGGATTTTGATGAAAAAACTACTTTGAAAATTATTTAAAATTAATTTAATTTTAAATTTAAAAATTATTTAAATTATTTTTTTAATAAATTTTAATTTTCTGTTAATTTAATTTAATTAATTGAAAATAATTCTAATTTATAAAATAATTCATTTTATTTATTAAACAATATGAACCTCTTAGAAATATTAATACTCTAAATATTAATAAAAAAATATAATTTTAATTAAATTAAATTAATTTTAATTAAAAAATTTTAATAAATAAATTAATGTTAGGTTAGGTTAGGTTCGAGGATGCATCACCGCGGTCCGAAGACCTATTGTAATCCTAATAATATTAATTAATTAATGAAAAAAAATATTTAAATTAATATTTATTGTTTAAAAATAACTTTATTTTTAAAATTTATTAAAAAATTTTAAAATTTTTAAATAATTTTATTATTTTATAAGATATTAATTATAAAAATATTAAATAAAAATTAAATTAAATTATATAATTAAAAAAAATAATAAAAATAAATTTTCAGCAGTAATAAATATAAATAAAAATTTGAATATATTTTCGAAAAAAATAATTTTTTTTACAGTTTTAATTTTTTTTAATACGTGACTCTTTCAAAAAATTGTAAAAATATTTTATTGAAAAAAAAATCAATAAATAAATAACTTCGATCAAATTAAATAAAATATAAAAAAATAAATAAATTTAAGAAGTATCTAATAAATTTAAATAAAAGAGAATGATTTTGCAAAAAAAAAGTAATGTAAAAGAATCTTTTAAATTTTATCATATACTTTCTTTAATTCCGCGACTCTCCCAAAAAAATGTTAAAAATATTTTGTTTATTATGTTAAATAATATAAAAAATCAAATTTCAGGAGTAATAAATGTAAATAAAGAAGTTGAATAAATTTATGAAAACAAATTAAAAAAAAAATCAAAAACTCTCCCAAAAAACTGTAAAAAATTTTAATTTATTGCATTTTAATTTATCTGTCAATGAACTAGTGAAACCGGTTTAAATGCATTTTAGTCATTTAAAATCTCACTGCATCGTGCATTAACCTCCAAAGTGACAAAAATTACGATCCTTTATGTAAACAAACAAACAAACAGCAACAAAAACAATTTCATAACTTCCTGTCACATTTTTTTTATAAATGTTCTATAGAAAAAAAATATAGAAGCAACTGGAAAATGATTCACGTCAAGTCCGTTTATGTGTTATTGAATTACAAATTGTCTCAATCCGTTATTGATATGCGCGTTACTTGATAGCGGAAAACACATTGCATTTTTATTTCCGTATCTCCCTTGTTTGAGTGCTGCTTGTCATCTGCATGTGTTTAATTAATTGCATAAAAAATAACATTTTCATTATTTTTTTTGTTTCCTTGCATTTTTTTAATTATTATTGTATTTCATTAAATAATTATGTCAATTTTTTTTTGTAGGTATTCACTTAATTGATGCATCATCAGCGTTATTTGGCGAACGAAAGTCTCGAACGACGACGGAAAGCACGTGAAATGTCATGAATGGACAGTTAACGAGAGATAAGAGTTATCTAGCAGCGATCATCAAATACAAGATATCGGAATAATTTGCAATGCAGCAGTTGAATAACCCCCCGAGAGATGCGAGAAAGTGATAACATCAGTTGGTCATGCTAAATTTAGACCGTTCTATTGTTGATACAATTTATCACTACAACAAAGCATGCCGTAAACATGGGTTTTTGTACACAATTTGCACTCTTCATTCGAAATCTATTAAATAAATTTTTGTTTTTCTAAATTTAGGCACATTGTAAATGCTATCGACAACTTTCATGAATACACAATTTCGAATTTGAGTTGGCACACGTTACATTTTTTTTTTGTTTTGTTTTGAATAATCTCTTTCCTCTTGTCGAGTTGAGCTTATCAGATGATATAAATATTTATTTCCAACTTTATCAACAAACACGACGAGTGAAATTTGATAAACTTCGTTGTTTTGTTATGATTTTGTGCAACACCAAATTTCTATATCAAAATTTTAATATAAAAATTTTTGCTTTAAACACTTTCTGAATTAAATTTTTCTTTTTTTTTTTGTTATTTATTTATCAAAAAGGCGTGCGTGCCACGTAAATTTTGCAGTATTTATTTTAAAATACGTGTTCACACATCAACCGACCGATTAATACTGAATTTTGTTTTATATTTTTACAAGTGTGTGGTGTCTAGGCAGTGCTGTGGAGAGACCATTGCAATGCTTGATGTACATATATTACACTTTATTTGATATGTACGTCTCGTCGTGTGGATTTTTTTTTTGTTCAAATGTTTCGTTTTTTTTTGTTTTTACTGTCTGTGATGATATTAAAAGTGCGTTGCGTTGCGGGAAAGTACGGAGAAAAGTACGCTTTTGTGGTAAGGAAGTGATGTCTTCGTCATCAGAAAATAATGGCAGTTAGGTAAGTACCTTTTTTGAAGGTTAAAAAAATTATTTGTAATTTAATAAAAGATTTTTTTTAAAAAATTTAATTAAAAAATGGGTAAGTAGATCTAAATAATTTTATATAAAATTTTATTTTATATTTATTTTTAAATAGTTTTTTTTTAAATTATTAAATAAAATAATAATAAATTTTAATTAAAATAATTATTAAATTTTATATAAAATTAGATAAATTAGATTAGGTACTTTTGTAAAAATTTTATGCTTTTTTTCTTCGAATTTTTTTATTTTTTTAATTTTAATATTTTATTTTTATTTATTTTTAATTTTTTTTATTTAATAATATTTTTAAAAATATTAAATATCTATACATTTTTTTTAAAAAAATTAATATTTAAAATATAATTATAAATCATTCAACAAATTTTTATAGCAAGTTTATTCAAATTTTGTTTTTTCACAAATTTTCAAATTATAATAGAATCTTTTGCGATGGTAAAATAAGACTTCTTTGCAAAATAATTAATGTCAATGTAAAAAAAAACAAAAGAACGTCTGTCTACAAATCAATCGATTCTCATGTAAATTTGGCTCAAAAATTCTTTTGTCATAAAAAATTCCAATTAAAAAAAATGGCTTAAAAAGTTCTTTTTAATAAAAAAAATTAAAATTCTTAAAACAAAACTTAAATATTTCATATAATTACCCTCGTGAAGAGGAGTTCTCTTGTGAGAGAAATTCATCAATTTTTTAGTAAAAAATTATTTTTTTTTAACTAAAAGTGACCAACGAAACAGGTGTGAACTAAGATAAGATTAATCATGATGACATGACAAAGATCAAATATTCATCGAAGTAGAAGAAATAACAACAAATAGCTATCAAATCGATCAATAACTAACCGACGATGATGAAAAAACTATCAACTGAAATTTCTCTCTGAAAAGTACCTTTTTACGTACAATTTAATCCTAATTAAACAAGAATCTCATGATCTGTCTCGAACTCGCTTAACTTTTATATGATAATTAACTAGATGCGGTTTTTTATAACTTCTATTAAACAAATAACAATAAATATTAATTTAATTAATTTATTGACGTGAGGAAACTTTTTTTTACATAATATTACTCATACACTGTTGCTTTAAAATTCCCCCGTAAATTTTTTTTTTGCTTAGAAAAAAATTTCAATAAAATTATTAAATGCACTTTTACATCTCAATCGACTACGATGACCTTTACTAATCACTTTTTGTTTCATTTTTCGTTACACACTTTCATTTGTACGGTTTAATGTAAAAGTTTTTCTACAACACTTTTACACTGGTTTGTGTGCAGTGAAGATAATTTGTGATTGTTGTTGTTCAAAACAAGAAATAACAAAACATAAAATAGGTGAGAGCTTTTGAATTGGAGATGAGAGAACTTTTTCAAGTGTGAACATTAATTGCACATTTCTCTTTTTATTTTTCTACATGGGCACTCTAGTAATGAATATTTCACAAAATCTTCGTTTCATAAATATTTTATTTGTTAAATATTTAATTTTACCAATATTGTCACTCATTCACTAAAAAAAATATTGATCAGTTGAAAAATTTAGGCCAATTCAATAAAAAAATTTTGCATTCCCGAACCAATTCCAAAGTTTACACTGATCAAAGGTCAATTGATTGAATTCCGCGTTTTTGATTAATTTAAATTACTTTAGCTTTGAAAAAAAACTCACCTATTATCAGTACAACAACTCCACAAAAAATTCCAATCTTTTTCTTCATTTTTCGTTTTTGTTAGTGAATGAACGCCGGTTATTTAAATAAATTATTATCACAACTATTTTCCTCTAATAATAAATTTAAACAGGCGCAAAACACACGACTGTTCGACACCGACTACTTCGTTTTTCGTACGGAGATAATTTTATGCGATATAATGGGCCACTTGTAATCTTCGTCTTCGTCACACGGTGCGACAGAAATACAAATACCGGTAAATTTTATGAGAGAAAGTGAATGAACTGCAAAATTCATTCATGGAAGGAAATGCAATTTTTTAAATAAAAATTAATTTGATTAAATTTAAAATTAATTTAATTTGAATTTAAATTTTTTAAATTACATAATTAAAAAAATTAAAAATAAATTTAAATTAAATTTTTTGATGATATTAAAATTTTAAACTTATTTAAAAAAAATAATAATTATTAAAAACATTTTTAAAAATAAATTAAAAATTTAAATATAAATTAAATTTAATTTAATTAATTAATTAACTTCATTTTATTTTATTTTATTTATTTAAAAAAAATTAAATAAAATTTGATTAAATAAATTAATTTAAAAATTTATTTTAATTAAATCATTTAAAATAATTAATAATTTTAATTAATTTAAATAAATTTTTAAAAAATTAATTCATTAATTAATTAATAAAATTAAATTTAAATATTGAAATTAAATACCTAAATTTTTAAAATAAAAAAAAATAATTTTTTTAGACATTTTTCTGTTTTATTTATCAATTAATATTATTATTACATACCTTAGTAATTTTTTTTTTGTTTATTATATCATTAATTTTATTTATTTTATAGCAAATTACTGATAAAATACAATACGAAATAATAATTGTTGCAACATAAATATAGTAAAGAGGTGTGAATTCCTTCCAATTAACATTAAATGTTCTTCAGAAGGCGCTTTCGGATAAAAAATAAGTAGCGTAACTAACAACTTTCCAGGATTTTCATTTTTTTTTGTGAGAGTAAAAACAAGGAATAAAATCCTTTCTAAAAAAAGAGGGATTTTTGGTTTAATTTCCTAAATGTAATAATTAAAAGTCGTCTAGAAAGATAAAGATAATAATTTGTTGATAATACGCAACTCAACTGCATTTACTTTTGTTTTTTTTTACTGATCATTTAAGCAGCTGCAAGTGAAAGACAAAGTTAGAGTTTGGCAGCATCGATAAGAGGGAATTTCTTACCAGCAATGCCTGCCATGGCTTCATTAGCGAAATGCTTGACATCGACATCCGTGTCTGTGTTCAGCTTCTCGAGAATGGGCTTAATTTCGCCATCGATTGTTGCTTGGTCCAAGAAAGGCGACAACTTTTGCAAGGTCTTCGCAACGTTAAATCTCACATTTGCCACCGGATCTGTGCTCAAAACTTTGATGGTGGGCAAGAACAAACGCTTAATCTGGTCTCCGCCGCAAACGTCAGCCAACGCATTGATGCAGAACAAGCAGGTCATGCGATGCAAGTAGTTGTTGTTTTTGTACATGACCAAAATTTGTGGGATGATATTCGTTTCGGCCCATGTCGTGCCGAACGTTTGAACGATTTTCTTCATGTTGAGGGTAGCGGCTTCGCGGATCGCGTATACGTGATCGTTGAGCCAGTTGAAACAGAGATCGCGCAACTTTTGATTGAAAAACTCCTGTCCCAATTGGCCGGCGAGCAACGGCATGTACTCGATAATGGCTAAACGCACGCGCCACTTGGAATCTTCGGCGAGCTCGACAATGGCGGGCAACAAAGATTGCGACAATTGTTGAATTCCAATGACATCGTTGATGCAATCGAGCGTGGAAATGATGTTGAGACGAACTTCGGGCCATTCATCCTTCAGTTGGATAAGGAAAAGTGGGAGCAAGTGCTCGATCGTGTTCTGACGACCCAAAATGGGACTCAAACCCATGATGACAGAAGCCAATGCGGATTTTACGTGTTGATTCGGATCCGAAACCAGCTCCTTGACACATGGCAAAATGTGCGTCATGATAATTTGTTCTTGACTCGCCTTATCCAAGTTGGCGCAGAACTCCTTGACTTTTGTCGCGGCAGATGTGCGAACTTCGGCTTCCGTGTCTTTCAGCAAAAATTGGAAAGCGGGCACCAAATCCGTCTTTGTGATCTCGGGACCGACAGCCTTTTGCAAATCGGTGAATTTTTCGGCAACCATGTAACGAACGCGCCACGAGGAGTCGCTCGCACATTGACGCAACGTTGGCATCACCAAATGCTCGACGTCGTCTTGTTGCAACAACTGCGCAATGCTGACACACGCTTCGACAGCCAACAAACGAACGGAATCCTGATCGTCTTGGGCGAGTTGAACGAACATCGGGATTAAATCCGATTTTAAATATTCGACTTCGACCACTTTTGCGAATTCGCCGAGTTTTCCGGCGGCAGCACGACGTACCATGGGGGTGTCATCTTGACACAACTGACGGAAGTTGCTTCGGAGATCAGCTTTGACTTCGGCAGAGACGCGTGGATAGCAAACGGAGAAGAGCCCGCATGCGGATGTGCGTGAAGTGAACCAATCGCCATGCACGAGACGTGCCAACATGGGAACAACGTGCAATTCCAAGTCGGCGGCACTGTGTTGGGATGCAACGGTGCGTAAGGATTCGACAGCTTTGTCACGAACGACAGTTTCCTCGATGTTTGCTAACGATTCGAGCGGAGCAATTAAGTACATGGCGAATTCTGGACCACCAACCAAACCTGAAAAATAATTTTTTAAAAAATTTTTAACGAAATTTTCTTAAAAATGATGAAAAAATTCAAACTTACTCGTAAAATTGCCCAATTGTTCAGCCAAAGCGAGTAAAACTTCGTCCTCATCGTAGATGCTTTCCGTCAAAAAGGGGATGAGCTCTGTGCGAGTTCGTTCCTCGCCCAAGGCCAAGGCGATCGTCGACAATTTCTTGATCGAGTTCAGACGGAGCTGCAAAACAATCGGAGGTTTATCAGGATCTGCATTCGCAAACATGCATTTTGACATTTTTCGCGGTGCTCGAAATGTTTGTGGACGGAAAAGAAATTTTCAAATAAAAATAGTTTTCGAACGCGAGACAAACACACAAGACAAAAACAATCACATAACTGAACAATAACGATATCGCAATCAATTGACGACGAAAATAATAATTATTCTCTCGGCATGCTCGCGAATCAATCTCACTCGAGCATTCAAGCAGGCAGCTACAATTTAATGAGATCATTGCTACCCTACAAATGTCAAGGCGAAAGATTCGATTTTTTTTTCGGCACACCTCCGTACGACCGACGTTTAGCGTGTGAATCACTCCACGGGTACAAAAATTCAATTTACCTGGATATCCTCGTTTTTCAGCTCGTCAATGAGCACGGCGATGGGATAAAGCGAGTCATCGGCTGCCCGATCGGTGCTTGCTGCCATTTTCTCGTCCTGCTTTTTGCTTTTTTTACTGTTTTACCGTGTACGAGCGTTGTGTGTAGGTAGAAATGCTGCGACCGAAAATTCACTTTTTCTCGCAGAATTAACACGCTTTTGCGGGGTTTTCGTCGTGAAAAGTACGCGCGGAATGTTCAACTGCAACGATATCGTGTTTTTGAGCAGTAGTTTTGCGGATTTTCTGCCTAAAATTAGCACAGAAAATTGGTAAAAAATGTTCTGAGGCGATTCAGTGGTATTTGCACTTTTTTGAACGCCTCGCAGCTCCAAAGACTCGTCGAATTAGCAAAAGTAATTTTTTAAACGCCATCTGCACAACAAAAATTGGAACTAAATTAATTTGAATTAGCAATGGCGAATTATTTTATCACTTTTATTCGTCTCAAAAAAGTGCGCGGGTTTTTCAAATTAAAGTCACGTGACCAATAACGGTATTTTTTAATTTTTTTATTAAACTTTTTAACAAAAAATTGTTTAAAAAAATAAAAAAATATATTTTTTAATTAAAAATAAATTTAAAATAAATTACGTAATAAATAACATGCGAAAATCCGTTTATAATATTATAACACGTCGTTCAAAAGATAACTTTCTGACCTTTGTGATGGTTTATTGACATCATAAAACTCCAATTTTTTTCTATAATTTTTTTTTTTTAGAAATTCAAAACATTACAATAATAATTTCGACAATAACAAACAATAATAACAAGACGCGAGGGAGAGAAAAAAATCAAAACAAACACGCGCCTTATCTATTCATGAACTAAAACTTGAAAAAATGTCTGATCTAACTCGTGCTGGTCTCGTGAAACGACGCATATTGCATTGATGTTCAAGGAAAACGAAAATATCACGCACTGATTTTTTTTTTTCAGAAAAATTGATAATGTCTGTTTGTGTGAAAGACATGCCCTCTTTTTTACTTTATTTTTATTTCTTTTTAATCGCCAATAAATTTTTATTTATTTATTTTTTTAATTTATAAAAAAAATGTCCTACGCAATATTTTTGCGAGCCTCTTTTTTTACGTGACGCAGAAAGTTGATTGGTTAGGAAATTTTTTATGACTATGACGACACAGAACGTTATCAACGGAAGTGAAGACGACACAAGTTTTTCGGAAGAAGAAATTTTTGTCTCCAATTTCTGGTATGATTTGGATTTTTTATTTACTATTTTTTTTTTGAAAAATCATGTGCGATGTTGGAATTGAGAGAGCGAAAAAATCCCAGTTTTGATTAAATTTTAGTTTAATGTGGATTGGTTTGGCAGATGATGATGAGAAGTACGGACAAAGAGGTCTTTCTTGATAACCTTTCGTCGCTTCGACGTCGAGTGAGACATTTAAGGGTTTGGCAAACTGGATTTCTCGAACTTCGAATGCTGTGAAATTTTTGAAAAAATATGAAAAATTTAAATTTTCAGGTAATTTATTTTTTTTTTAATTTTACCCGAAAACCCGAGATTTTTAAAAATTTCCCTTTTTAGGCCTGACTTGCTCACTAATTCTTATCAGCATTTTTTCTTTAACATTTGTATTAATAGGCAATCGAATCGAAGTCTTATCACTTGGGATGTGAATGAATAAAGGAAGATCCGATCGTGCCTGAAGAGAAGAGTAAAAGTATGCAAATTTTTGAAGATTCAAGTCAGTAACTGTTGATTCGTTTCTCGGAAAGGTTCTCAAAAAATTCTACTACTTGCTGATAACAAAAAATAAAATATTTGAAAATTTCTACATAAATAATAATCATTAACAATAATTAGTAGAAAATAATTATTATAGCTTATAATAAGCTAAGAGGAAACAAAATCAATAAACAAAAAGATTTTGGAGCGGAATCTCGAATTAAATAATCGGAACTTTTCATTAAAAAAAAATAAATAATGGAAAATAACTCGTGCTCTCAATAAATAAATACAAATTCTAAGAAACATAATTCAAAACAAGGTTAAATTGCCAATTTAGAAGAAAAGAAAACTTTTACAATGATAATTTTGTTGATCATCAAACAACAAAGTAAAGCTGAGCTGAAAATTGATACATCATAGTCTAATAATAAATTTTGCTGAATTATCAAAATATTTACAAATAAATACAATCTACTTTCTCGAAAATAATTAATATTTAATTTCATCATCGAACAAGAAGTACAAAACTAAAGATTAAATAAACTGTGGAGAAATTTGAATAGATTTCGATCAATATTTAATATTGAGTGACTTAAAATTTGTTGTGAAAAACAAAGGTGAGTTTTAAATAAATTTATTATTTTTTTTAATTAAATTTTTTTATATACATTTTTATTGAATTTTTAATTCCTTTTTAAAAATATATTAAAATTAAGATTAATTAATGCAAATTTAGAAAAAAGTTTTTGAATATTTTTTTTCAATAATTATTTTTTAATTAATAATATTTTTTTAAAAATTATTTCTTTAATTTTATTTTTTCAAATAATAATTTTTTATTACTTTAATTAATTTTATTATTTATTTGTTTCAAAATTTTTTTTCTACAAAAATTTCATAAAGTAAAAAAAAATATTTTAAATCAGATATCTTAGAAAAAAATGTTAAAAATTAATAAAATTAAAAAAATATATCTTTAGATAAAAGAAAAATTTTAGTTAAAAAAATAAATAATAAAAATAAATATTTTTTTAATAAAAAATTTAAATTCTTCATTAAATTAATTTACTTTAGAAATTTTAATTTTTTAATTTAATAAATAAAAAAAATTCTATAAAAATTAAAAATTTGAAAAAAAAAAAATCATGCCACATCCACTCTTCTTATCGATTAAAAATGCTTCAAATCATCAGGTCATTAATCGTAAAGACAAAATTAAAAATTTTATAACTCGAAATTTAAAACAATAAATTTTTCCTTTAAAAAAATTAACAATAATAAACCAATAAAATAATTTCACTGTTAAATTTTATTATTATTATTTTTTTCGTGATAACAGCATAATTTTTTGCGTTTTTGTTACATCAATTAATTACAACTTTTTTCTAGAATCGCAATTTTTATGATGAAGAATGGTCACTTGATATGATTTAACCTCATTTTAATATTTTTTTTAATTAAAAATCTTTTTTTTTCTTTTATTTTCAGCATTGAACAGTATTGTAAACTTAAACTTAATTTTATACATTAATTTATTATCAAAAACTGCTTAAGAATGGCGCTGGATTTCGTCGCAGGATGCATAGGAGGTAAGAATTTCATGAAAAAAAAAAAAATCAAAAATTAAGGTTAATTACCAAAAAAAAATTCGCGGTTATCTGACGTCTGATGAATTTTATGAGCAAATTTTTATGATTTTTTTTTGTTTTTAGGTTGCGCTGGCGTGCTCGTTGGTCATCCATTTGACACTGTTAAAGTCCATTTACAGACACAAGATCCCCGTAATCCGAGATACCGCGGGACTTTTGATTGTTTGAGGACAATTGTTGCAAAAGAATCGTTACGTGGCTTGTATAAAGGCATTGGGTCGCCGATTGCTGGCGTTGCGTTCGTTAATGGGATCGTTTTTGGCGTTTACGGGAACGTACAAAAGAATTACACAAACCCGGATTCACTAAATGCGCATTTTATGGCGGGATGTGCGGCAGGCGTTGCACAAAGTGTGGTCTGTTCGCCAATGGAACTCGTAAAAACGCGGTTACAGTTGCAGGACAACATCAAAGGCATTGAAAAGACAAAAGGACCGATTGATTGTATGATGCACATTTGGAAAAATAAGGGAACGAGAGGGATTTTCAAGGGTTTAGGCATTACAGCAGCGAGAGATTTGCCCGGTAAGGTTAATTTTTTGCATGAAATTCGTTGAAATTACTTAAATTTTTGTTTAATTTTAGGATTTTCGAGTTATTTTGTCGCTTACGAGCTCATGGTGCAAGAGAAACACGCCTCATCAGCCCATATTTTGATGGCTGGAGGTCTCGCGGGAGTTTTTTCATGGCTCGTGTCCTTCCCCATTGACGTTATCAAGACACGCATGCAAGTTGATGGCTTTAATGCGACAACGCAGTACAAAAGTTATTGGGATTGCTTGCAAAAAAGTTACAAATCTGAGGGATGGCGACTTTTTACGCGCGGTTTAGGCTCAACACTCATTCGGGCCTTCCCCATGAACGCTGTTTGCTTCCTCGTTGTCACCTGGATCATGAAATTGAACGTTAATATGAACACTGCGGTTGAAGTTGAAGCTCGTCATCATGTGCCGAACCACAAAGAAGAGTTAAAAATGACTGCAGGACGCCCTTCGAAGATTTTGCGACTGAAACGCGACGACGATCTCGATTACATCAGTCGGATCAAGTCAAATACGATAAGAGGCTTGACGCTAATGGGCGCTTTTCACGAAGATTCCATTCATAATGCGGAAATTGTGGAGATGGCACATCATTGGGACACGGGAAGCTTCTATGACACCGAAAACGTTTTGGATTTCGGTAAAATCCTCGCAGAGAAAAAAGACCACGACAGAAAATTTGAAGATGCCATTGTGCTACTTAGTGATTAGCGATATTTTTATATTAGAATATATTAAATTTTGTAAGGTGCCAAGCTTTAATTTTATTTTTATGATTTTTTTACTTGGTAAGATAAGACGGAAATAAAAATATCACGATCATCAGGGATGCAAATTCAGGTTTTTTTTCCATAAATTACAGGAAATGTTCCGCAAAGTCATCCTTCAACCCTTAACGTGATCGTTACCGTGCATAACATTCTTCAGAAAAGTCGACTCGCAATTAAAGCGGTCAAAGATCAGTTTGAAACGCGTCGATGATAAGGGAGGAAGAACAAGAAATTTTATGTCGCTTTTTCTATTTTCTCACTTTTTACGACTTGATGACTATCATAGTAGTCTCAAGGGCAGGCAAGTTCAAATTAGGTTGAAATTTTATGAAATTTAAGAAAAAAATTTATTAAAAGGAATTTGGAAATTTTTTTAGGCAAAATAATTTTAAATAATTCTAAATTAAAAAATAATTAATTTAATTTTTAATTTAAAAAATTTTTTAATTAATCAATAAAATTATATTTGATTAATTTTAAATATTTTTTTAAAAAAATAATTAATTAATTTTAATTAATTAAAATTTCAAACAAAAAAAAAAAATAATAAATTTAAAAATTCAAATTTTGAAGAAAAAAATTAATTAACGCTCAAAATTATTCTAATTTGATTAAAAATTTATTTTTTGAATTTACCAAAAATATTATTAAAATTGGCTCATTTTGTACAAAATGTATCAAACATTTTGTCGAAAAAATGTTTTTTTCATACTTTTTTTGTCACAAGGTTCTTGAACTCCATATCCTCATAGAAAATCACTTTATCGATAATTCTTTATTACATTTATTCTATTCAAAGCTTCCTTCTAATCGATTTTTATTGTCTTTTTACCTTTTTTATTGAATAATTTATCATTCAAGAGCCTTGTGAACATTTCCTGAACAAATAATCAATTCCGAAAACTTTCATTTTATCTTTTTTGTGACTTTTACATTCTTCCTTTCAATAAAAAAATCGAAAATTTTTATTAAATCTTTAAAAATCATCAAAAAACTAATAAATTTCTTCTAAATTTTACAAAAATAACGTCTTTTACCGTTACCAAGCTTCAAAATATGCAACAAAAGCGGCTCGCAACGAAATTTCTCCCTAACTAACACACATGCAGCACATATAATTACATACATCTATCACACATCACTTGACACGGCAGTTAAAACATAATTCCATTGAATAACAGCTCGCTCTCTCACATTTTGTACGGTAGTTTTAGTAGTAGTAGTCCGAGTCTCGATTTGTTTACTTGCATTTTGCGTCAATTTCGGAAGAAAATATTTTATATTTTCCGAAAAAGTCATCGAATCAACAAGTTTTCTGTGAAACTTTTCAACTTTTCATACAGCTATCTAGTCCAAAGGTAAGCAACCAGCTGGAGAAAATCACCGAGAACAACTTTTCACGTAGTAGAAAGTGACTTCATTCAAGTGCAATTCTATTTTTAACATAAAAAATAGACCATAGATGAAAATCTGTGACACCATTTTCACTTTTATTTCGGGAAACTACCATTTTTACGACCTGTTGGATTGCTAATCTGTAAAAAAATTTTATCAAAACCCGATAAAATGATGAAATGAGAATTTTTTTGAATTTATTACCTCTTGACCTTCGATAAAGTTGTCAAGCAAGCTCATTAAAAAATCTCACTGAGGCACTTCTCGCATGATTTCTACTCGAAAAGTGCTAATTGCTGGTTTTCGTAGCTGAATTGCAATAACAATACGGTGATTCACACTCATTCATACCTATTTTTGTATTTGATTGCGTTATCGTGTGTTACGAGAACGTCTTACACTTGTCTAGGCAGCCGACTTGATGATTTCAAATTTATTATTACATCGTTCGTGCATTCATGAAAAGAATCGGAAACACATGATTAACAATTTTTTTTTGTGTTTCTTGATTTAATGGTAATGGCATGTTGTCTGATAACTTTTTCATGTTAAATTTGGTCTTGAAAAAGTAGGCGCGAAATTCACAAAAGCGCTTTTTATTGATTTTCATGAAAAATTTTGCACCGAAAGACAAGAAAACCTGAAAAAAAGCAAAAATAAAAATTTTAAATGAATTGTTTTGATAAGAATGGCCAAAAATTATGAAATATCGCGAGTGTGTGGGACGTTTTCACACTTTACAATTTTTAATAAAATTAATATTAAAAAATAATTTAACGAATTTAGAGACATTTAGCTCAATTTCGAACAAAATCTGTCATCGAATAAAAGTGAGAAGTGAATAAACGCCCCTCTTCGACTAAAAAAATAAACAATGTTACGTTAATTAATCCAGAACTGCCACACAAAACGCTTGATTCTAATTAATTAACATCAATTTCTCTCTCCAGCTCTCTTTTTGGTCGTTCAATTGTATTGTCGTTGTCATAAATTTAGTTTAGAATTTATTTTTGTCCCATGATGATTGTTTAAAAATTTTTTTCATTTTTTTTTTCAGTTTTAACCGTTAACAACCTCTTTTTAAGCAAAAATGGCAAATCAAACTGCTCCTGGATTAACAAATGGTGAGTTTTTCTTCGATTTTTCTGTAAAAAAAAAAATTATTAATTTTTTGATTTTTTTTTTAGTCACGACGACACAAACCGCTACCCGAACAGTTGTTTCGCCGCAAATTCGGTTCGACAAGTTGTACATCAAAACGATCCCCGGTATCCTGAAAGCCACTGTCATCGTGCTAAACTTGCTCGGATTCATCTGCATCGAGTGCTCAAAGTACAGTCACCATTCGCGCGGTGAATTTTTCAATTTTGTCGCCATGTGCGGGTTCTGGTTCAGCGGTTTGATGCTCATTTTTTACATTTTTCACGTCGTTGAGAAATTTTTCCGGATTCCATGGCTCAAAATCGAACTCGGGTTTTATGCGGTGTGGACTTTGATGTATTTGATCGCGTCGTGTCTCGCTGTGACCTTTTATCCAACTGCCTATGTGGTTGCCGGCTTCTTCGGATTTCTGGCAATGGTGATTTATGGCTATGAGACCTTCTTGAAGTGGCAATTGGTGCAATCGGGAGCCATTGCGCAGGGAAGTCGAACTGTTGAACAAGTGACGACAGTGCAAAGTGTCCCAACGGTAGCAACTATAACAACGTATTAACCTGTAAAAAAGTGATTTTTGTCGATTTCTTAATGTTCGTGCCTTTTATTAAACATTTTTTTATTCAATATTTTGAAAAATTGCATTTAACAATAACGGAGAAGAGTTTAATTGAACACCGATTTTACAAGTATTAGCGTAGAATTGCATTAAATCACAGAGAATCACAATGACACCGGAACATGAACAATTCATACGCTTCATGGCCAATATTTTGCATATTATTCGTGCACAATAGCATTGTAAGTCATCAAAACACAAAAAATAAAAATGCAACTTAACAAAAAAACTTTGTCCGTACTAAGAAAGAGATGTATTTTTGATATTAAAAGTGAATTTTTAGCAAGATTTTTAACGAGGAGAAAATTTAGATATATTGTATGTTAAAATAAAGCAAAACTTATATTGATGTTTAAAATGTGACAAAATGTTTTATTTTACTTTTTTTTGTGCAAATAAGAGTTTTTTTGTGAAAGATAAGAAGAAAATCCAATTACGAATGGCCACATAACTTTTTTTTTGCATTCGGGAGCAAAAATCTTTGCATTGAGTCATATGGTTCAAGGCTTTTAAGAATTTCTGTGTCTCATTAAGTGATGAAATGAAAGGCGTTCTTTTAGAAAAATTGCTACTTTTTGGTTCAACTGAAATTGAAACATGAACTTGAACCTAAACTGAAAAAATAATTATAAATTTGGAACAATTTAGGCCGCTCCAAATTATTTTCTATGTTTTTGTCCCCTGCCCCATTTCAAAAGCCGAAAATCCGAAGAAAAGTTAAAAATTTCATCAAAATTGATCATTTTTTGGTCATTTTCCTTACTTTTTCAAGGAATTTTCAAAAATTTTTTAAAATATTTTCAATTTTTAAAATTTTTTGTGTTGAAAATCGAAATTTTACATGAATTTTCTTCTCTAAAAATATTTCCTAAAAATTATTTTTCAAAAATTTTTGACGGTTATTTTTATGAAAATTTTTTGTTAAAATTTTCAACTTAAAATACTTTCACTTTCAGATCAATTTTAAATCATCGAATTTCAATGTAGGTACTATAAAAAGATTTAAAATATTCATGAAAGACCAAAATTTGTTAAAATTTTGGCATTTTTTATAAAACAGTATTTCAAAACTTTTTTTTCTATTCTGACCCCCCCCATCATTTTGAAAAAAATGTTTTGGGACAAAAACATCGGAAGAAAATTTGGAATGGCCTTATTACTACAAAAAATAATTTTTATGAAGATGAAATAAATTTTATTACAAAACAAAAAAAAAAAAAAAATACAAAAAAAAAATCGAGTTGGAAAAATTTTCAAAAATAAAAATTTGAGGAATTTTCAAGTCAAATTTCAATCCAAATTTGATCGATTTTAAAGCTAAAAGTAAAGAAATATTAATTCTGAAGTTCATTTCTGTTCAAATCTGCTCGATTTTTGGTGAAATTAAAAAGAAAAAAAAAAATGAAATTCATGATAGCCCAAAATTCAAATGAAAAATATCTAAAAATCCTAATTTGAAAAAAAATGTTCTTTTGAAATTATTTTTTCTAATTTTAACTAAAAAGCGCTCTATTATTTTTTTAAATCTCATCGCAAGGCATTTTTCTGTGTTACGCATATCATATTTTTTTTTATCAATTTCGCATCAAGAACTTGACGCACTAACACATTAAACATTCGAATTCCATCTAAATTCATTTTTTTTCTCGCACGTCATGTCACCCCTTATCACTTAACCAAATATTTTGATAATAAATCCGCCGAATGTGCCTTGCATCTCTCTATCTGTCCATCAAATGCCTCTGTTTCGCTATTTGAACACGTAAAAAAAACTGCAGATTTTTCGCAACAATGTGCTTTATCTTCCAAAACTGCAATGATGCAATGAAAACATGTGGCCGGCAAAATCTGTAAACAAACAAGAAATGCCGAGAAAAAGGCTTTTACGCAAAAAATGGAAAACAAAACTGTCCAATATGAGAAGTACACGACTCCAAATCTGCTGTTATCTTGTTTTCTTCCACTCGTTCGTCAATCGTCGTTCGTTAGTAGTTGGCGAGATAAGATATTTTAATTTGCTCTACACGGCGTCTTTCTTTCCAATACACTGAAAGGCGAGCTGTTAAAAGAAGGGACACTCGGAAGTCACAATATTAGTCTTGATTTGTTCGTTCAGGTGTTAGGAAGTTTTTTTTTTGTAATAATTTTTAATCGAATTTTAATCTACTTGATAACGAAAAAAAAATAAAAGATGAGAATTAAACAAGGGTAAGAAAAAAAAGTGAAAAAAAAAGTTTGAGATAATTTTTTATATGAAAAAAATGCAAAAAAAAAATAAATTTTTATTATGTAATGCAAAAAAATGGATAACTGACGTTCATTTGTGCAAAGTGTTGATAAAAAAGCTAATTAAGATAATTATTTTTCAGTCTTATTTTACTTTTGGTAATTTGTATTGTCGTAGCTGAGGTTTCAGCTGCCAAACAAAAAGGAGGTAAGAATGGAAAAGGCGGCAAAAACGAAAAGAAAGTAAAAGGAGGAAAGCATGAAGGCGGTAAACAAGAAAAAAATCAAAAAAATGAAAAATACAACGCCAAAAACGAAGAAAAAGTCGAAGCTGAAGCTCCTGTCGAAGAAGAAGAGCCCGCAATGGAGGAAAATAAGGAAAACATAAAAGCTGAGAAAGCTTCAAAGAAGGGCGAAAAAATGGCAAAAGAGGGAAAAATGAAAAACGAGAAGAAAGCAAAGAAAAATAAGGAAGAACCTGCTGCTGGAAACTGTGATTGCCCGCCAGGACCTCCAGGACCCCAAGGTAAGACTTTTTAATATTTTTTTAAAAATATTTTTTCACAGCTTCTACTTTAAAAAGGACCTCCCGGACCTCCAGGAGAAGTTATCTATCAACCCATCTGTCCCGAAACCCTCAATGCTCAAGATTCCCTTCTTGGATCATGCGGCGGAGCTGCTTCAGCTGGAGGATGTTCATGCGGAAAGGATTGTCCATGCAAACAAGGAATGGAAAATAAATACTCAGCTGATGCCAATGCCGCCATCGAGCCATCTCAAATCTTCATGACCAAAGCAGCGGGAGTTATTGCCATCCACAGTCAAAATACGATCATCCCGCAATGTCCCATCGGTCAAAACAAGCTTTGGGAAGGTTATTCCTTGATGAAACTCGAAACGAACGGACAAGCTTCGAACTTTGACTTGGGATCATCTGGTTCTTGTGTAAAGAGTTTCATGCCAAGCATCTCAGCTACATGCGACATTGAAGGTCAATGCAAGATTGGACAACGAAACGACCGCTCCTACTGGCTTTTGGCAAACGGAACAATCGGAAGTGAACCAATGACCCAAGAAATTGCTCAAAATATCATTTCTCGGTGTGTTGTTTGCGATGTTCCATCCGCAGTTGTTGCTGTTCACAGTCAATCGACAGAAATTCCCAAATGTCCCGCTGGATGGGATGATATGTGGATCGGATATTCCTATTTGGTAAGTGAAAAAATTAATTAAAATCACAAAAAAATTATTAAATTATTTTTTAGGACTCGTCCCTTGGCGAACAAAATCTCGCCAACGCTGGATCTTGCCTCAAGGAATTCCACAATCCATTATTTATCGAATGCAATCCCTCCAAAAACTCCTGCAACTTGCTTGAAAGTCACAAATCCTCGTGGATGATCGCCGAACAGGCACCCGCAGACCCCGTCGAGGCAGTTGTCAAAGAAACCGTCGAGAAAATCGAAGCTGTCATCAAGCAGGAAACTGGCGCCGAGCCACACACCGAATCCGCCATCGAAATTTCGAGATGCGCCGTTTGCGTTAAAGTTGCCGTTTAAATGTTTTTAGTCTAAAAAGTGTTCAAGGTTGTTAAATAATAAAGTTTTTAATTGTATCAAGACGAAAAATGCGATTTTTTTATATGAAAAATCTTCTCTTTATTTTATTCATTGTATAAAAAAATATTTTTATCTCTCACTAATTTCGTCTCATGATAATGAAAATTTACAAATCAACAAAAAATTATTTGTTATCTCGCCTTAATTGTATTTCTTACTCAAATATTTAAACTTTTGCTTACTTTGTATTTATTTTTTTATCAGAAAAATATGACGTTTTACGTCACAAAAAACAAGATTACCGCTACTTATCTATCTACAAACTACCAACTTTAATACTAAAACGGTAAAAACAAAAAAATATTTATAGGACTTTTGTGATAAAATTACTTTAAACTTAATGGACTTACATCTAATCAATTGTCAATTACGATTTATCAAAATTTTATTTACAAGATTATGAATTAATTGCGTTTCATTCACGTTAGAAGCACTTTACCGAATGAGCAAGTAACTTTTTTAACGGATGTTTTTTTTTTTTGAAATGACAGATGTCAAAAAATTAATTTTTGAAATTTGTCTAAATTTTGAATAATTTTTGAATTTTACGTTATTAAATTAACAAAAAATTCAAAAATAATTAAATTTTCCCAAATTTTTAAATTTTCTGACATCTGTCATTTCAAATTTTTATCCGTTAAAAAATTATTTTGCTACTGACTTATTTAAAAAATTAAATCTAATAAATTTCTTAAAATATTTGCACAATTTGGCCTAAATTTTCTCTTTTCTTACGAACTAATGGAAACGTTAAGTGACGTTACGTCAACTTAACGCGACTTAAGAACTAACAAATGGACGGAGACACTTTTGGAACAATTGAGACAAGACACAATTGGATATTTACAAGTTTTTTCCTTAAAAATAAACTTAAAATCTACTTAAAAGCTCGATTTCTACAAGTAATCTTATCATATTTAGTACGAAAAACATTTTTAAAGCTACGTCATCGTTAAATGCTTAAAACTAACTATTAAGTAATGTGACTTTTTTGCGCGATTTAGACTTCTGTTTGCGGAATGCCGTCTATCAGGTGGGTTTTGCTGCTGTTATTGACACGTCTATTTGCTGCAACGGGTCTCAAGGGGCGTTGTGAGTCTCCATGCGGATTCGTTGAGACAATATTCTCCTTGGATTTCGCAATAAGTCGACTACTGTCGTCGTAACGACCATTACTGCTGTTCGTACGTGAATCCGTGTCGATGCCACGCTCGGAATATTTGCTGCTACCCTTTTCCAGTGTGCCAATGGGAGACATTGTGGACGAGTCTTTGAGAGAAATGGCACTTCGAAGAGATCCTTGACTGCCGAATTTGGTTGTTTGGGTGTTGGAGAGCGAGCTGGGCGATCGCATTGACGCCGTTTCGGCAGTTTTTGTCATTTTTGTTGCTGGCGTGGGTGTGTCGCGGAAATCGTAGACATTTTCGCGTGATTTTAGCGGTTGAGAGGCGATAGTTGTGTTATCGATGCCGTTATCCATGCGTTCAGCATCGGGATTTTCAACCATGTAGAGATCGTTTTCATAGTATTGGTCGGCTTCCCTACAAAGAAAAGTAAAAATCATGAGAAAATTGAATAAAAACTGATGTTAAGTGATAATTTTGCATAAAAAAATTCCGAAAAAATATGGTTTAGGGGCAAAATTTATCCCTCATACCTCACCGTACCTCTTAGCATTCCGCCACAAGATACAACTGATGACAACGATCGCCATCAGGAACAAACACGTGCCCGTCATACTCCAAAAAGCGATTTGCAGGGGTTCTCGTGGCTCCCACCAAAACTCTGTGGATGGCGGATACGTTGGTACAAGCATCCCAACAACCGTCGGCAAATACTGCGTCCAAAAAGCACTCTCAGTTTGACGATAATTCATCATTATCGTCGAGTTGTAAGTCGTATTAAGGTTCAAATACTTCAGCTCTCCATTTCCAGCCTTTTCAAAGTACAACCCAAGCACTTGTTGAGGCGTTGGATTGCCATATCTCGCAAAATCTGTGAACGTTTTCATGAAAAAGTGACTCATATTGCGATCGTTATCGGTCCACATCGTTCGATCGAGTCGCAATTTCTTCGGGAAGAACTCGACATCCATGAAAGGAGCGCCGCTGAGGAAGAAATATTCGTTGTCGTGCGTATATTTGCGCCATTCGGGGTATTTAAGACCTTCAACGGTTGTGTTGAGGACGTAACTGTAACACGGGACACCTTGTTCGACCAGAAGTTTCAACATGTGATCCGCTGGAGCGCGATACAGGAAGTCAGAAAGTAGCTGTGAGTACAAAAAATTTAAATTTTTGCCATTTTTACGGAGAAAAAAAATATTTACGTTGATATACTGCTCTCTGATGTGAGTTTTGTTCTTCGGATCGGGCCAATGAGTGTACATATATTTGATAGCTTCGTAAGTTCCGTTCAAATTCAGTGTATAATTGTACCGCAACACAAGTTCACGCACTTTTTGGTCGAAAAATTTCTCATCTATCTCGAAATATGGTCCCAAAGTCTTGTTTTCGACTAAAAATTTAATAAAAAATAATTATTTTTTTATTTCAGTAAAGAAAAAAAATTACTCACATAACATATAGGCAGCTTCCTGGGTCGTCACGCCACTCATATAATGCAATCCTCTGTTGAACATGCGTTTCTTGATCAAATCCTCGGGACTTTCTTTGATAAAATGCCAATCCCGTTCACGCCAACCCTCGTACCAATCTTCGCCCGGATAGCTAATGTTAAAATCAATCACTGGTGCCCACGGGAAAAATCCAACTTGCGGCGGAAACTCGGCATTTCCGATTTCATAAGCATTCCTTGCGAAACGGAGACATTGCACCAACTTCCATGACGTATCGATCGAACATCCAACTTGTTGTCCAAATACTCGACTCGTGTTTTGAGCGCGCCACATGTCATTAATTAATCCCCAATCAGCCAAAGCAGATCCCGATTGCGCGATGACTTTTGTAACGATATTTCGTGTTGCGGGCGCTACCATTAACAATCCAGCGGATGCTGCCCCACTTCCAGGTCCAAAAAGTGTGATCGAATTCCGATCTCCGTTGAAAAATTCGGCGTTATCATGAACCCACTTAATCGCCATCGCTTGATCCAAAATCCCGTAGTTGCCGGGAGAGTTTTCGTCAGCTGTCGATAAGAATCCCAAAGCACCGAGACGATAATTGATGGTAACGATGACAACATCATAGAATGCCGCCATGATATGCCCGGGAAATGTATTGGAAGCACCTTTTTGGAAATGTCCGCCGTGAATGTAGATCATCACGGGATACTTTTGAGGCACGCCGGATTTCGTGTTGGGCGAATAGACGTTCAAATAGAGACAATCCTCGTCCATGTCGCGAATTCCCTTTGTAGCGCCCGTATAAATGACGGGTTGAGGGCACGCAGGACCAAAATCAACTGCTTGAAGGAGTTGCCAACCCCTATGAGGGCGAGGAGGCTTGAAACGCCCTTCATGCGTCGGCGGCAAAGCATACGGAATACCAAGAAAAACATGAACTTCCTTCGTAACTTTCTCAATTTGATGATGCCATGGTCGATAAAGTGACTTTGGGTCGGGATCGTCATACAAATACACTTTAAATCCCTGAACTTGCCCGTAATTTGTCGTCACAAAAATATCACGTTCGAGATATAACGAGCCCTCGCGTTGTTTTCCTTGCAAATCTTCGCGCCAACCTCCAAGAACGCCGGGAAAGGGAGTTTGAATGTTGTTCGGATTGTTCTGCGAATGAACGGAAATAAAAAATTAACATTAGTTTTCGTAGAAAATGTAATTTTTTCTCATCATTCAAAGTGAAATTAAAAACCATTGCACGGCATCTTGCATTGTTGCAATAATTTCCACGCTTTGTGGCTTCACTTGATCGACGAGCGGAGAAATGGGTTACTTTTACTCTCAAAACGTGCTTGTAAGTCACTTACCGGATCAAATTTGAAGCGATCATCTCCAAGTGGATTGTTTGGGTTGTATTGTCCGGGTTGCGATTGACCGGGATATTGAGTGCCATACCCATTTGGTTGGTAGTAACCATATCGTCGATTGTTAAATTCGTAAGTTCTGTAAAGAAAAATTATTTTTTTGTTAATTTTTGACAAGTTTTTCATTTTTTATGACTTTAGAAGATCAAAGGCATTAAGTGAAGTTTTGGTAAGAAAATTAATCAAAATAGTAAATTTTTTATTGTTATTTTGAAAAATTTTACTAAACTTAACGAAAATCTAATGATTTTAATCGTAATTTTTAAATTTTTTACTGGAAATTTTAGGATTTTTTGATATTTTCTGAGAATTTTCAATAAGTTTAAAGAAAATTAAATCAATTTTTAAATTTTTCACTTAAAATTTTTAGTTTTTCACTTAAAATTCAGATTTTATATAAAATTTTTAATTTTTTTTGTATAACAAGCTTTTAAAAGCTTAAAATTTTAATCAAAATAAATTTTTTATGAGAAATTCTCAACAAAAATTTTAAAATTAACATCTCTAATTGCATGAAAATACTAAATTCCATCAAATTTTATCTAAATGTAAATTACAATTGTCCATTTTTGTCCAATTATTGTCTTTACATAGTCTTCCATGCACGCTCATTACCGAAAAAGCACGAAAAAAAGTTTCACCTTTCTCCATTCATTAATTTATCTCCCCAAAATTAACCAAAAAACGGTAAACACCTTCCGTTTCATCTTTAAAATTCCACAAATGAGGTCATTCAACCTATTAAGTTCTTACCTGTAATTTGGATCTCCTGGATCTGGCGGCTTGTAATCCACCCCTTCTCTGGAATAGAATCTCGGATCTCTGTCACGCAGCCAATTTTGATGGTTATGATACGATTGCTGCCCATTCACGAGACTGATGTTCAGCCCAAGTATGAAAACGAGCAAAATATTCGTTTGTCTCCGATATTTGTTCATTTTCGGACTAAAATTACACCTATTATCACTGTTTTTTGCATTTTTTCTGAGATATTTGTGCGGCGACGAGTTCGCCATATTTTTTTTGCTTTTAATTTTTATTATTTTTCGTGATTTTTAAGAGTTTTGTGTCGCTTGCACTCCACATCGCACCACAAACTACTCTTTTTCTTGCAGTTTAATGGTATTGGTGTGTGGCTTTTTAACTTCTTTTTCAACACTAACACACGCGAACGATCCGTTACCGCGAAAACAGGTTTTAGTTTTATGGTTTTGTTACTTTTGTGTCGACAACGACGAACGACATGTGAATATCTCTTTAAACTTTTGTGCTGGTTGTGTGTGAGCGGTTGTTTATTTACATGATTAACGCTTCAATGATTGTCCAAGTCCCTTATAACGGCCAGAATCTCCGATTACGACGTCATTCGATACCTTCAGGTCATTCCTGTGGAAGAAAAAAAATTAAATTATGAGTCAACGAGTCTCAATTTACAATGAAATTAAAAAATTGTAACAGGTTTATTATTTTTTTTCTTGCGAAAGGTTCAAGTTTTATCTTATCAGCAGCATGTTGATAAGAAATTCGATCGATATTGTTTACATGTGCATGACGAATCATCCGTTCGATGAATAACTCGCACTGGAAATGTTTTAAAATCACGCAGTAATATCCTTCCTCTTTGTTTCTCGCACCACGCTTCACGCATAATTTTCATTAATTTCGTCAATTAAGTATCACGATGTTTGATGACCGTTTGTAACCTCTTGCGTGACTCAAAAAACAACGACGACGACGTTCATTCATAAGTCTCGCTCTCTCCCGATGATACAAAAAATAAATTTAATTGGATGAATGAATTTTTTTTTGTCTTTTCAGATACACTTTTGTGACGGTCTTCAATAAATCATGCAATAAAAGCAATTTTTCTAGGGCAAGAAGGGAATTCGAAGTAATTAAGTTTGTTATATTTTTATTGCCACACCTTTGTTGATGGAAGTTACATAAGGAATCGTTCCTTTATTGTACGGACATGAAAGTCAATCAATCAATCAATACAAAGGTGAATAACTTTTATAAGCAATTTTGCGGTTTTTGGCCGAAAAATCGATTTAGGATTCGAAAAGTCATTAAACTCGTGCAATACTTTGAGTAATTACTCATTAAATTGATTTAAAAACGAAAGTTCAACACTTTTGCTGGTTTTATTCTTTTTTGAGTGACGAACGAGTGACTTTCCGTTATATTCCAAAGTTCTTCGATTTCAAGTGCTGAAGTTGCACAAATATTTGTGGTATGATGAAAAAAACATTTTTATTTTTGTAATTTGATCACGTTGTTTGATCAGTTAATTCTCACTAATTCTCGTATACGTGAGTTGAAGCTTTGGATTTTAAGTTTTATGCTTAAAGATGACATCAAAATTATTTTTTTTGTTTTTAAAATGTACAAAAGTATTGAAATTTTGACATGAAACAATGAAGTTTTGTACAAAATCTAATTAATTTTATGAAAAGGTATCTCGTCAAAATAAAATTTTAGAATTTTTTTCTCTAATATTGAGATAAAAATTTTTTGATTTTAAGAAATTTTGACAAAAAAAGAACTTTTTGTTGTAATTTTATTACTTTTTATAAACATTAAACAAAGTATCTTTGTTCAAATAAAATTTTCTTAAAAATTAAAAAAAAAAAATCAATTTTAAAAAAAAATAAAAAATTAAAAAAATAAATTCAATTTTTAAGATAAACATCGAATGAGTTTAGGATAATTTTGACAAAAATATGTTTATAAAAAAATTTATATTTTTTTTTTTTTTGTTAGAATTCATTAATTTGTAAAGCTTTTTTTTCTTGCTCAAAAATTGATTTAAAGTTACAAAAAATCTCAAAATTCGGATTTTATCACATAACTTGTTTTTCTGAAGAAAATTTTGTTGAAAATTTTTTTGAGAAGTTAATTTAAAAAAATATAATGAATTTTTTAATCCAAAAATTAATTTCAAAAATTATTCAATGAGAACTTTTTCATCAACTATGCCATCAATTACTACATTTTTGTACCACTTAACTGCCTGACTAATACAGTAATTAAGATAATTTTTTTCTAAAGTTGCACATTTCTTGAACATAAACAACTTTTGCATTGTTTTCAATTATTCACACATTTATTAATGCCCTGATTACTACTTTTTTACTTCATTTGCATCTTATTTTGCTTCTTGAAATTTAGAACACGTTACACAAAGCAATTTTTACCACGTTTTTCTCAATAACTCAATAAATTCTTAAAAATGTCACTTGATCATTTTATTATTTTTCATATTTTTTTACGTTTTTACAAGGAATTCCAGTCAATTATTAAAAAAATAGACGAGACATGAATCAGATCGTCGTCTGTAAGTATCTAGATAACTATTTTACGATGACTAACGAATTATTATTTTTTTTATCTATTTCATAATAAAACGTTGCAGGTAGAAATATTTAACGATAACAACACACTGATGAAATTCACTTGTTTGTCGTTCTGTTCCATGGTTACACAAAGCTGTAGTTGTTTGTAATATAAAATTAGTTACATATGTTCTCTCTAACACAATGAAGTTCGTCACTTGATGTCACGACGTTTTTTTTTGGAAATTTATTTTAAAGTGAAATCGAAAGTCGTTCAATTTTTGTTGATTTTTTAAAAATAATTTTCTCAAATTTTAAGAATTTTATTATTTTTAATTTTTTTATTTATAAAAATGTCACTCGATTGACTGCACTTGACCGTTAATGAGAATTTTGCCACCTGTTTGATAATTTTTTCACTCATTCTCGTTAATTTTTTGATTTTTTTTTATTTTAAAAATTATTTTTAAAAATTTTTTATTTTTTTAATTAATTTTTTCATCAAAAAATCACCTTTTTCATATATTTTTTTAGCTTTTTTTGGACAATCAAGCAGTAACCAACGCCCTATATTTGTTTCAATGTTTCACGTACGCGAGCACGACAGGTAAAATAATAATGAAATAAGTAAAAACACGTCTATATCCAACGAGCAACTCAACACAAGTGTTCGATTTTAAGTCAACAAGAGTTTCTTTGCCGTACCTCCGTCGTACTAATGATATTTTAACGAACTTGATGTTATTGTTGTCTGCGTGCGTAGCGATATTTTTATGAATCGTGCATGCATTCGTTATAAAAATAATGTTTTAACGTGAATGAAACAATGAGTCGTTGGTGGTTGTAACTCGTTACTGGTTTGTGTGTTAAAAAAATGCAGCGCGATGCATTTTTACAATGTTTATGTTTATATTTTTTTTTTGTATCGAATGATAAATGTGGAAATAATTACTCCGTAATTCGATATGTTTGAACTGATTAAGAGATTTCTTGAAGACTTTGGATGAATTGCTTCCATTGTCAGTAGTTGTCGTCCTAAAGAACGTAAAAAAGTGCAAAAAACGAACATGAAATGAAATCAAAAGCAACCTTGACCGAAATCTAAGCGATTATTGACGTTTGAATGCATCTGAGTCACATTCGAAGTTGAATAATTTTTCAATAAAAGTCGCGCGATCGACTGAACTCGTTGAGCAGATGAGCTTTAATTAAAAACATTAATTCAATAAAAATTTTATCTAATCAGATTTTATCATTTTTTATGTTTTTTTCTTTCTCGAAATGTGTGAATCAAGTAATAAAGTCTAATTATTGTTCTAACTCCCTTCTTTTCTATATTAGCTCGTTAAAGTGTGTGATCTGATCAAGTGTCACTTAATTCTGTTTGTCATGATGGGTACATCTTATGCAGAGAATGGATGTTTAGTTTGACCCAAGAGTTCAATTATGTATAATTGGTCGTCCTACGTTCAAAGTGATATTTTTGTTGTTTCATTAATTTGTCTTATTCGTGAATATGAATGATAAAAAGTGTGATTCATATCGAAGTTTTAATTCAGGAAATGAGTAAATTTTAGCAGAATTTGAATATTACAATTTTTTGTATTTTTTTTTCAAAAATTCTTATTCTTAATTTTCCAATACATTTTTCACATATTTTTTGTTCAAATAGTAAATTGAAAAGTAATAATATAATATATATTTTATATTGATAAATAAAAATAGTAAAGATACAAATATTTACTAATAATTTTTTGATAATTTTGAAATTTTGTTCTTGAAAGAAAAAATTGAATTGTTTTGAATATATGTAAGTTTATTTTAAAAAAATCTTAAAAATCATAATTTACAAATTTAGGCAAGTACAATTTCAAAAAATGTTTCACATTATTTTGGACCTCAAAAATTAAGGAGGCGGGAATAATAAATAATGTTATTGTATTATTGATATTATTGATTTTTTCATCTTTTTTTACTATTTTTAAAGAGCCCTCAGAGGACCAAGAAAACAGCACGGAGTTCAGAATTATGTCGAAGAAATTCAAAGCTGTCGGCGATAGGTTCGGAATAGCTGAATCGCACAAAGGATGGATGAAATTCAAGCTGCTTTCCATCTGGAATTTTTGGCATTGTGGGCCCGATTGACGAATGCCACATCAGAAATATATGTCCTGCCAACAATTCGACCTACTTCTAAAACAGAAAGAAATTTCATTCTGTAGTACTGCAAGGTAAAAAATTATGACTTTCTGGGTCTCTGTTACATGATCTTTACCTTCTTCTAAGCCGTTTGTGACCACGAAAGGCGATTCGTTAACGCATATATCGGAAGAGTTGGAAGAAATGAATGAAGAAAATGCATTTGTCGAGTGGTCGTCCAACGATTGAGCGCAGAAATTTTTGAAAAAAAATTTTTTGACGTTGATGGACCGGAAATGGCAACCGATGTGATTAGTGCGTGTGTTACTTTACACAATTTCCTCATACGTTCAAACGAAATTGAAGACACTGAGCTCAATCATGATATTGGCGAAGCAGACGACAAAGAGATAGAACCAGCGAAACCGTAGACAAGCGAAAACAATTTTTAAATTTATGTTAATTTTATAAAATTATTACTAATATTTTTTGGCTCAAATTATTATTTTTTTATTTTTTTTCGAAAATGAAGTTTTAAATATTTTACACATTTTTTTTAGTCATTTAATTTGAAAAACTATTTCAAAATCTATGTAAAATTTCTATATTCCCCATAGTCATTTTTGATAAAAATGAGGGGGGAGGAAACGCGAAACAAAATAAGTTTTTGGAACACCCTTAACAGACAAATATATTTTAAATAGTAAAAAAATCTTTTTGATCTAGTTTTTTTTTGAAAAGTAAATCAAGAGCAATACTTGATATCGTTTTTTTTTTATCAAAACCGTGTCAAAGCCATTTTATGTCTAATTTCGCCTTTTTTTAGCTTAAAACTACAAAAACTTGATTTTGAAAAAAAAAATTTTTTTTTGACTTGAAATTCTCCTCTTTTTCAACCCTTTTGACCTTTTAATGTTAGAACAAACTTTGCTTAAATCGAAGTTAATTAAACCATATTGCACACAACATTAATCAAATTTATCCTCCCATTCAATTCAAGTGTGCAACAAGCAAATAAAAGATTTCACCCTCATCTAAAATCATATCTTTTACCTCTGATAGTAAAAAAAATAATTTTACTGTGATTCTTCTACCGAAAGTTAGATGGAGCTACCATCGAAATTTTAATTTTTTAATTTCAATCTTTTTCTAGTTTTTATATTTTTAAATAATTAAAAATTGAATTAAATAAAATAAAAAAATTAATTATTTTTTAATTAAAAATAACAATTTTTAATTCAATTTAATTAAAATCTTTTTCTATTTTAACTAAAATCAACAGATGGTCCAACATTGAGAACAGATTTTTGTTTCCCCTACTTTTTTTCTCTCTCTCAATTTATTTGACCGGCTTTTTCTGCTCTCTTCAATAAATTGCATTCAATTTTCATCCAAGTCCAATTAAAATGCACTATCTAACTTGTACGCGACGCTTGTATGGAACTCTTTATGTCTCCATATCGTATGATAAAAAGTTGTATGAAACACTTGCACGAAATGCATACAAAATAAAACAAGAGGGAACATCAGTGCAATCATTCAGCAGTGAATCGTTGGTGCGGGTGGACGTGTTTTTAACCTGGAAAGTTGTAGGAGGAACATTATTACAAATAATTTAAATATTAAATTTTTAATAAATTTTATATCAACAAAAATTTTATAAATTAAAAAATATTATTAAATATTTAAAAAAAAATAAATAAAAATTTATCAGTGTTAAAAAAATAAAAAAATCGTGCCAAAAAATTAAAAAAGTGCAAAACTTATCAATTCAATAAATAAAAAAAAAATAAGTAGAAACAGCAATGACCATATTGTGTTAAAAAAATATTGAAAAGTTTTATTAGCAAAGTTAGATTAGAATTCAAGAAATTTTTGATTTAAAAAAAATTTAAATAAAATAAAAAGTTAGAATGGCAGATGAAAGTTTACATACCACACTTGCAAATGTGCAAAATATTGACTATCACATCGTAACGCTGTTGGAAAAATTGGAATCCATGCGTAAGGAGGCCCCAATTCCGAAGAAAGGCATGAAAAAGTTCAACATGCATCAGGAATTGCGGACACTCGAGTTCTGGAGGTTTGTAAAAATCCATAAATTTTGTCTCTTTGTAACGTAAATTTAATTTATCTCTGCTCAACTCCCTTTTACGAGCATTTGTGGCACCGAAGGATGACAATTTGTTATTATTTTATTTGAAACAGCCACGCCGAGTGTTATTATTTTATCGTAATTCTTCCTGCATTTTATGTGCTGCTCGGCTTGTATGCAACTGAAAGGCATATTAATAGCTTTTTGCTTCTCTTATTTACTTTTTATCTCGCTTATTGTCTGAAACTGACATCGAAATAGGTCATTTCGGGTTACAAGAGGACTCGTTGAGTAAATAATTTCATCTACTTAAATTTTTTTTTAGAATTTCCGCTTTCACTTTAAAAAAAAATTTAAATTGAAATTATTATTGATCATTGACCTCTTCTCAGAAGAATTATTTTTGAATTAATATTTTAACGAAAAAATCTCAACATTTCCATTAAAAATTCAACGTTTGATCGATTGAATGTACGAATTTCCATTTAACTCATTTAATTTTTTTTCAGATCCATAATTTCCGAGTGTTTATCATCATTCTTTTACGTTTTTATCGTTTGTGGAGCAGCAGCGGGCGCTGGAATCGGAGCAAGGTTCGTAAATTCTCACAAAAAACGCTTCAATTATTGATAAAAATTCCAATAATTCATTTTTTAGCATCTCTTCTGTTTTGCTGGCAACTGCTTTGGCTTCGGGTTTTGCCATTGCTGCCCTCACACAATGCTTCTTTCATGTCTCAGGTAAGAAAAAGTTTTTAATATTCCCAAATATTTTATGAGATGACAATTTAATTATTTAAAGTTAGGAATTTCCCATTAGTTTTTTTGCCGACAAAATCAGATCAAAGCTGGATTTTATGACTTTTTTCCAATATTTTTGTTTGGAATTTCCTCAAAAAGTGTCCAAAAGTGTGAATCGTGACGAAACAAAAGCCGATTAATATTAAAAGAACAAAAAAATGTTTTATGTGACACTTCAAACCACCACTAATAGCAGAAGCATGCAAGAAATTAAGTCATTTTACACGTTTTTTCCGGTTGGAAGGTTAGAATTGTCCACGAAACGAGACTTTAGAACGTTTAAAGAATAAAAAGTCCAAAATGGAACAATAAAAGGCACGAATAATGACTTTGAGCGCGTGCCTCTAATACCAAAAAGAACTTTTTTCATGTAAATTTGATGATAAATGGTCTTTTGTGTCGCCAAATCCAGAGTTTTAATGACAAAAAGTTCATTAAACTAAATTTTTCTTGTGTCTCTTACAAATAATTATGTGCTTGCAACTTTCATGCAACTCAAAATTCCATTCAGTAATTATTTCTTTTAATAATTTGTCTTTGTTAAAGTTTTTTTCAGTCACTTTTAGCCCTTTAAGCGACTTTTTTTGATTGATGGACCACCAAGACTCATTAAAACTCGTTTTTTTTTACAGGCGCCAACATTAATCCCGCTATCACTTTGGCCTTGGCAGTCACTCGGAACATTTCCCCGATCCGTGCTGCGTTGTACATCACGGCGCAATGTGGCGGAGGCATCGCAGGAGCTGCTTTGCTATACAGGTGAGTAAAAATTTAAAAATTTATTTTACGACATGAACGACAATCAATAAAAAAATTGAATAAACTCCGTGATAAAGCGTGAAATATTCGTTGCGCGTATAAGTAACAAGAGGCAGGTGCGTTTTTTGAGTCATTTACCTTGTTATTAAACATTTTTTTCTTCTTACTTTCGAAGAATGCATGTTTTTTGGAAAGATAATAACTTTCGATAAACGTTTTTTACGAAGAAAAAATGAAGGAACGTGTTATTTGACTAATAATAATTGATATAATGATGATAATTGTCCCGAATTTTGTTAGAAAGGACACGTGCATAACGAAAAAACATTAAAAAAGGGTCAATTTGATTAAAATATCGTCTTTAAAACGAATTTCTTACAGAGCACTTTGCTGTTCAAGTCATTTCTCAAGTAGTTTTTGTGTAAACATCACACTCGAATGACTTTGTTTTGATTGCATTTGCATCCATCTCGTCTCCTTGTACCAACATCGCATGCAAAAACCCCATTTTGATCCAATTTCTGCTTGAAATTCATTAAAATCGAGAGTCATCGTTGTAATTTCATCTTTTTAATAAACAAAATACGAGAGGCAGTCGTGGGTATCGTCGAATTTGATCGTTTTAAAAGAAGAAATTTGATGCCACGCTTGCTTCATCTTCGAAGTGTATCATAAAAATTGTTGGTTGGTGGTTGCAACTATTCAAATAGCAATCAAAAAGAGTGTTAATTAAATACTTGAATAGTTCCGAGGAAAATTTTTCGTTTTCAAAAGTGATTGTTAATTGGAGCATCGCATTCGGGCGGTTGAGATGAGGTCAATTAGCATCTTTTCAAGGATTCTAATTATCCCGTTTCTCGTTTTTTCATCATTTTAGGTCGACTTTAAATATTTTTTAACGTGCGCCGCATGTTGATCACCTGAGTTTTATCAACATATGGCGAGATTGTGAACCGGTTGTTGCAGTTACAATGTTACACAAAGTTCTCTCTGGGCATCCTGTCTAACTCACAAAGCACACTCCTTTTGGTCGATCACGAAATCTGTTAACTTCTGTTGCATTTTAATGCCGTATCTCCAAAAAAAAAATGTGCGTGTAAAGGAAAAAAAATAAATCTATAAAAATGCAAACAAAGAAAACAAAATCATCGACCACCTGCCCTCTTGCTGTCTCTTTTTTACACATTTTAAAGCAGTTTCTCGTACAAAATGCTTCGTTTGGATACAAAAATGCTTTGAAATAAAAGGATCTGTACTTACCTACACCCTCAGATTCTTTTCATATGTGATTTTGTACGAGACGAGATGATCTTCTTTTCTTGTTTGCTTGTCGTCGTCGTCATTTTCTCTCCGTTCGTCTTGTTTCGCAAGCTAGCAGCAAACAAAAAACGTATTCATCAACTTCCTTTAACATTTTTTGCTCCGTACTTTTGTTTGTTTTGCTTTAAAACTTTTTTACACACAAGGAGACGAGACGACATCTCATCTCGCAAACAAGGATGATTTAATAATTATATTAAAAAGTGCTTATGTGTGGTTTAACAACAAATAAAACGAAGTTTTTGTGTTTTTTTAGAACAAACTTAAGAGGCTTCTTTGCTTAAAAATGTTAGACTTGTTCAGTAATTTTATAAAAAAAAATATTTTGATAATAATTTGTTACGAAAATTAATAAAAAAAAATCATTTTTTTTAATTTCTAAAGAAAATACCAAATTGGAAGAATTTTTTAAATAATTAAATACTCTAAAAATTATAAAAATATTAAGTTGAAAACTTCATAAAATACATTTTTTTATATTATTTTTTTATTTTTTTTTTAACTATAAGAACAAAAATATTTTATTTTTTAAATAAAATTACATATATATTAATTTATGATATAAATAAATTATTTATTGAATTTTATTTAGGCCATTAATTTATTTTGAAAAATTCAGAGGGAAAAATAAAAAAATATTTTTTAAACAATTTTTTTTATTTTAAAATTTAAAATTATATAAATTGACCTTAAAATTTAAAAACGCCAATTATCGAAAATTTGATGAAAAAATTTTTGAGTCACGTGACCAAATTTTTTTATTTTTTCTTAAATTTTTTTTTTGTGAAATTTTATTAAAGTTTTGACTTAAAAACTTAAAATAATGAAAGTAAAAATTATTTTAATGTGTTCAATCAACGATTAACGTTCAAAAACGCCAAAAAAGTAGTAAAAAAATTAATTTAATTTTTTTACAGAAATTTAATTTAATTTATTTATTTTATTTTTTTAAATTTATAAAAAAAATAATTTTATTTTATATTAAAATTTTTTTTACCAAAATGGGCAAACATTAAAAAATTTTAAAATTAAATTGAATTAAAAAATTATTTTTAATTTTTACTTTGATTTGCCCTAAAATTTTTTCAGCCATATTTAAAACTTTTTTTTAATTTTTTTTTTATAAAAATTTCGACGAGATATTCGAATAAATTTTTTAAAAATCTTATTTGTTGGTAAAAAAAAATTCAAATCTTGACATTAGAGATGAAAAAAGTTCAACATGCAACGATCAATCATCATCCAACTGATGTACAATTACAATTCAATTCACGATTTCTCGTACTTGCGTTTCATCCATTCGTTATTAAAATGCATTTAGCCGATGCTGCTTCAAGTACAATAATGATGATGATGATGTTTTTCGAGTGTAAGTGAATTAAAACGATGGGAAAAACTGTTTTGGCGCATTTTAAGCGATTTACAAGACATGAAGAACGACTAAAAAATCATCATAAAAAATATTTTTCTCATGTTTTGTCGCTCAAAATGCACAAAAGAACAAAAAAGCGATTATTTTAACATGTTTATGTCTAATAATATTGCATTTCATAATCGCAAAGTTCTTCATTTTTCATGTTTTTATTTTTTTCTTGCATGTGATCATGTGATGTAAATGCGATAATGATCATTAATTTATGGTATTTATTAAATTTTATATTTTTTTTTGTACTAAAATAAAAGAGAAAAAAAAGAGTTTAAAGGATTATGTTGGTCACAAACATTGTTTTAAGCTGCAGTAAAGCACAGATTAAATCCAGTCGCCCTAAAAATATTTACTCCTTGCAAGAGTAAATAAATAAAGGCGCTTAAACAGATTTTTTGTTGTCCTTCTTCTACTTTTACGTTCCTTGTTGCACACACAAAAAAAAGTAATTTTTTCGATAAACATTACAAATGCAACTCATGTGTCATGAATTATTACCCAGAATCGACTCATTATTAGAATGCAACTCATGTGTAGATTTTTTTTGTATTTTTTTATGTATCCTCTTGAAGGTTTTTTTTACGTACGTGTTGCGATCAAAAAGGATGCAGGTCAATTTTTGTGTATAGCACGTACATGGACCCACATAAAAACATCCTGAAGGTTAAAAATTCTGTATCCAGAGAAAAAAAAGGACAGAAAATGGTGTCTCAGGCAGATTTTTAAAGCAGTGGCACAGAATATTTTTTTTTTGTATGAAGATTCAAAAGTGATATGGAGAAGTGTGCATATGTTTTTCTACGAAATTTTTTTATATTAAAATGTTTTCATCTTTTTTAATATATTAATAATATCCTTTTGTTGTTCCGTTTGATGGTGAACTTTAAACGTTGGCGACCAGATTCTTATTTTTTTCTTTATCTGCAAAGGAGAAAGGTTTTTATTATATTTCTACTTTATTTTTTGTTTGTGTCTTGTCGCCGAGATATCGATTTTTTATTTTATTTTGTGATAAAAAAAATAATAAAAAAATTTAAAAAAAAGTAAAATTTAAAACATTTTTTTAATTTTTTAATTAATTTATTTTAATTTAATTTAATTTAATTAATTTTTTATTTTATTTATTTTTTTTATTATTTTTTCAATTTTAAAATTCAATGAATAAAAATAAAATAATGAATTTAATTTAAAAAATTAAAAAAAAATATTTTTTAATTTTTTTAACACCAAAAAATAATTTAATGTATTTTTGTAAATGTAATAAAAAAAATAAATAAATTTCAGTAAAAAAAATTGAACTGAGACGACCAAAAATGATGTGCAAACAACAAAAAATCAACATAGAACTCCAAAATTATCAACATAAGCAAACATTTTTCGATAAATATCATTTCACGCTTGATTATCAGAAAACATTTCAAAACTACATACCGAGCATTAGCAGTCAATTCAACAAAAATAAAAAAAAACTTGTAGATACGCTGACAAAACACACAACATTCAACAGATTGCCATCTGCTTCTTCTATCCATTCCATAAAATTTTTATTTAATTTTGTGTCGAGCTCCATGTATTTACTAGTTTGATTTCATATTCATAGTGATTATGACGATTCAACGATACAGTTCTTTAATTTTTTAAAAAAATAATAATATGAATTCAACAAAAACATGTGCATGTGTTTAAGTTTTTATATTTTTTGGGACCAAAAGGCAGATGCGATCAGATGTTTTGTGTTCTTTTTCTCTCGTTCGATCGCCGTCTGTATTTTTTTATACAAAGATCGAGCTTTTAGGACTTAATTTTTGTTTTTTTAAGAGATGAAGAGAATGAATTAGATGATAAATGTTGATATGAGGGGCATTCAAGAGAAATTGATCCCATTGATGGTGAAAATTGGCTCGATGGGAGACAAGATTGATATCTGAATGTCATTTTGAATTAAATTTTTAAATTAATTTAAAATTAAAAAAAAAATAATAATTTTTAATGCTAAAAGAATATTATTTTTATAAATTTTAATTTTTATTTAAATACCTAATAAAAAAATAATTTTTTAATAATTTATTTTTAATTTAACATTTTTTTAAAATTTTGTAAAAATAAAAAAAAATCATAAAATTAATTAAAGTTATAAATAGAAAATATTTTTGATATTCAAAAAATTAAATTTTTTTAATGTTGTTTTTTAAAAATTTTATTTTAGGCAAGTTAAAGCAAAAATTATTTAAAATTTATTAAACAACTTCAAATTTAAAAATTTTAAAATAAAATAAAATTTAATTTAAAAAAAAAATCATTAAAAAAGCAATATTTTTTTATTTATTTTAAATAAAAATTTATTATAAATTTATTTTAAATAAAAATCCTTCCTTACAAACTTTCTTCTTTTCATATAATTTCATCTGAAAACTATAAATACCAAATAAAAGTTCATGACACAAAGAAAACAGGAAGCCAAGACATAAAAAATCGAATTCAAATAGCTCACACACGTCTTTTTCGACGACAGACGACCAAATCTATAAAAAAAATCCTTAAAATAATCTTTTTTTTAAACTAATAATAGTACGGCAGATGGTCGTAACTCCATTAATATTCAAAGGTATCATCAATTTTTTTACTGTCACTCGTTCAATACGAGATTTTTAAGGAGAAAACATGTCAATCTCAACCATTTACGCATGCCGTAATTATTTTTTCTTCAAAAACGACAAAATTGTGGTCGAAACAAAAGCAGTTCGGAAGTCGATGTTTCACAGGAAACCGCAAACGCCTCCGTTGTCTCCCTTTTTTTGCCCAATTCTGAGGAGAAACTTCCTTAAAATCATAATTTATCATCAAATTTACCACAAAACCCTTAAAATTTGTAATTTTTCGTGCATTAGAAGGGGATCACAAGCGTGCAAGTAATTACAACAACAACAACAACAACGACGGCAAAGGGTAGCAAAAAGTGTCTGGAGTGTTGCAAAAGAGATATGCTTTTAATTGTTGTGTAATTTATTGTCTGAACATGTAACGAAATACTTGTTCGTGCACTTTTTTTCCATATTTTTCATACATTTTTTTCGTTTTTTATTGAAGAAAGAGCCTCTTACGATGTTCCTTGATGCGCAATTGAGTGCATGGCAACTCTTTCATTTTCAAAGTAAGATAAATAGAGATAGGAAACTTTTTTTTTCGAGTGGTTTCTCGACTAGAAGCAATACGAAAAGCAGAAAAAAATAAAGTTTTGATAATAAAAGCAAACATTGAACGGAAATAAAAATGTTCTGCAAGCAATAAAGACGGCATGCTGTCACTTTTGATGAATTTTAAGGTAAATATCAATTTATCATGTATGGATTATCGTCTCTAGTCTCAAGACGACAGTCACTAAGTAGTAAAGTAGAGTTTAGAGAACGTCCATCTGGAGAAGAACGAACGAAAAATGAGGTTAAACAAATATTTTCTTCGTTTTTTTTTTAAATTTTTAATAAAAAAAATTTAAAGATGAAGAAAATTTTTAATAAAAAATTCAGAATTTTGGCAAAAATAAGGAAATTTCTGCTCGACTTATCTCTCAGTCGTTAAAAAAAAACAATTTCATGTAACTTGAATTTTTTTTTTGGCAAATTGGCGATAAAAAGGGTCAAAAGTGCAGACACGATAAACACGCAAAAAAAAGTTATCGATCGTTATTTGAGACTAGAATCGATCTAAATTGCAATAAATTCCGAGTAAATTGTAATAAAAAGAGGAAATGATGCAAAAACATCACGATTTTATTTCATTTTATTCCCTAAAAAAAGAGTTAATTCCCCTTTTTGTTGCAGACTCGAAGATGTACGACCAAAAAAAGGTCAAAACAATCATGCTGTAATTATTGCGATGTATCTTAACTGCACATTTTTTTGTATTTATTTACGAAAGAGGCAGTCATAAATAACAAGAACTCGCATTGTTATGATTATTATTTATTTTTTATGTTTAAGTAATAATAATTTTCGGCTGGTTATGCGCACGATGCAACAAAAAAATGCACATGTTTCCGAAAATTATTGTTATTATTTATTATTCATCTCATTTTTTGTGCACCTCTTTTTATTATTATTACGATTGTGCCTATTGTTTGTGTAGTTGGAATGTTATGGCGTTAGGGTGGTATGAAGTTGTAATGTTACTGTTTATCGGATTCGGCAGCATTACCACAAAAATCGAGGAGGAAGAGATTATATGCAAATAAAAAATACACAAAAATAAATTGAAATGAAAAAAATATTAATAAAAAATTGACGCAACCAGCAAACAAGGCAAGTGCATTTGTGGTTAAATTTTTTATGTTGCAATATGGAATAATTCTTGATTTTTTGTGGTTTTTTCTTTGACGATGTCAGATGACGAAGTGAAGTTAAGAGGTTTTGAATTTCATCTCATTAATTTTTATTTATTTATTTTTAGTTTTTTTTTTTATTTTTTTTAAATAAATTAAAGCAAATTTTTTAAAAATATTTTTCATTTTATTATTTTTTTTATTAAAAAAATTAATGTTTAGCTGAGTACATTTTTTATAAATTAATTTTTATTATTTATTTTTATTAAAATTAATTTAAATTGAATTTTAAGTTTATATTTTTAAAATTATATTAATTAAAAAACCTAAATAAATTAATGAATTTTTATTGAAATAATTTAATTTAAAATAATTTAAATTTAAAAAAAAAATTAAAAAAATTAAATAATAATTTAAATAAAATTTAATTAAATTTAAAAAAAAAAATTATTTTTTTTTTTTAATTTTATTTAATATTTTTTTTTAAATAATGACTCTCCTTGTTTTATTTTTAGTTTATTTTTATTCCAAAATTTGTCAAAAAAAACTAATTACGATGAAATTACGACAAAAAACATTTAAATGTCTGCAGCTGCATCCATGAGACATGCAACAAAAAACAACGCCTGAGAACAAATTTATTAATATTTCAATCAACACTTTCTTTTGTGCCTGTCTTCTGTTTCAAAAAAAAAAAAGACGAACGATGTTTCATCAGAAATTAGAGTTATTAATAAACGCGCACAAGAAGCATTCCAAACTAACAAAGATTGTTTTTGTTTTTCTGTCACACGAGAGATTTACAAAAAATTAATGAGTTTATGTCATCCACTGCACTACTTCTTCGCAACTCAAAATGAATCTGTAACAACATGTTTATTTATTTATTTAATTTTCTAAGAATTTTAAAATTTTTATTTCATTTCGTGCCTTAATGTTCATAAAAAATGCATAAAATGCAATAAAACATGAATAAAGCACCTAATTAACCACTTTTATGACCACTTTTTGTTGCGACATGATGAGTTGGCAAATCATTGCGGTCAACATTTACAACGCCCTGGTCTGTAATGGTCTTGTAACGAACGTTGATTAGTAAAAAAAGGTCCCCTTTGCATAAAAAAAGGAAATCTTCGGATTATTTTTCGAACAAACAATGCATTAAATGATTGTTTAGGGACATTATTGACCCTTGAATGACCATTGAATGCACTTTTTTACTGATTATCGGTCAGAAATTACGTAAAAAAGGGAGAAATGATGCAAATTTATGCATGTCATTTATCCGTCATTTGCGAAACAAGTGCTTTTTAATGAAGTTTCGGGATTTTTATTCAGCTTTTATGATGAAATTTGAATTTTTTCTCTAATTATGACCTGAAGTGTAATTAAAAACTTTTAAATTCAAGCATTTAGCACAAAAGACAGGAAACCAGGTGTCAGAGATCTTCATTTCATCTCGTTTCCCTTTCACTAAATAGGCAATTCTAATATGAATTTAATAAAAAAATAATCTTTTCCTCTCAATTATTGAGACACGTGTTTAAAAAATTACCTGAAAGCTGAAATTCTAAACTTTTTTTTAAAGGATTACGGACTTTGTCCATTTTTCTCTAAATAAAAAAGCAAAAAAAAAATATTTCAAAGCGAAATTTGAATAAAAATGTCAAAACATCCAAGCATCAGACAGTCTGAAGTGAGAATTTTATTAAAAATAAAGGAACAAACAGCTGCAAAACATGCGTTCAAAGCAATTTTTCCTAGCAAGGACTTAAAAAATGTAATAAAAAAATTTTAATGTCATCATCAACTTTCAACGCCGTCATCGTGAAAGAGTTAATTTTACAAATTTTTCACAAAGTCACGATGATACTTCAGTTTTTTTACGTTTATTGTCTGTTTAATGTTGAAAAATGATGAAAAATTGGTACGTTTGATGCCAAAAAAATAATGCGCGGCAATAAAAACTTAATTAACGACAATCAAGTGTTGCGTGAAGAGAGTTGTTGTGGAGTGATAACCCTTTAAAGATGTTTTTTATATGTTTTTGTGTGTGAGAAGTGCAGCGGATGACGCGTTTTTTGACTTGATTCGAGATGACAGACGATTTTTTTTCATGAGAAAGGGTTTAAGCGATTTTTTTCGATAAAAATTGGATAAAATTTATTTTTTTACATAGAAAAAATTAAATTTGAACAGTTGTTTGGCACCCACAAAACTTCCTGATCTCCTTAATTTCAATAAAAATTGTCACAAACAGCAGTTAATCATATTCCGATTAAACACAAAAGTACTGTTCTGACAAAAAATGCATAAATTTCAATCAAATTTTCTCGTAAAAATATGTTTAAATAATAAACTTCCCTCATTTCCCTCCTTTTATTCAATTATCTGCTCATGATCTCGACAAAAAAGGAAAAAAAAAATTTTTTTATTAACTTGTGATGATGCGATGATGATCTGAGCACTTGAAATCTGTATCATTTTCTCCCTTTTTATTCTAATCATCGTCCCTTGTTCACCGAAATTCTACCAAAAAAAAATAATAAATAATTGTTAGCGACCTTTTAAATGTTATTTTTTTACGAAGGGGGTGAGAGACCGCAAATAAAAAGGTCAAATCCTGTTAATTTTTCGTGTTATATGCAAATAACGCGTGCATATGGGCACAATAAATGTTCGCGCAAACTTAAACGTTTGTTGCAACAATCAGGTCATAAAAAAATCGTGAACGCGTGCAATTGTTTTTCTTTTCTCGACAAACGCAGGGGAAATTGAAATGCAAATAGAGAAAAAACCGCAGTTTGTGTGTCGTCGCATATGGCTCTGGAAGTAGAGCAAACATGTGCGTTTTATGACAATAAATAACAACTTGTTCGTCGTTTTGTAAGGTGTGCGCTTGTTATTGAGATAAGTGTCCGTCTCGGTGTTGTTTTTGTGTGCAATGATGAATTATTGCGATAAAAGGATAAAGCGTGTGAGAAATGGGAATGTGCGTGATGGGATAATGTTCGTGACTATCTTAGATAAATCTCGTGTGATGCGGTTGTAGATTGTTGCGGAAGAGCAAAAAAAAAAGGAATTGAGATAGGTCAGGGAACTGTCAAAAAGTAGACAGAAAAGAAGTCTTTGGGTGTTCTAAATAAATTTTATTTACGAAAAATGGCTAAATTTGGCATTTTTAGTTAAAAAAATTTTTTTTAAACATTTTTTTAATAAAAAATTAAATTTCGTTAATTCTTGGAAAAATATGTTAATAAATAATTTTTCAATTTACTTTTAGAGATATTTTTTAAAATTAAAAAAAAAATAAATTTATCAATAATTCTTGGAAAAAATGTTCTTCGCCGTGATCAAGAAATTTTATAAATTAATTAATTAATTTTTATTTTGTTTTTTATATATTTTATAATTTTTTAAAAAATTTTATTTTATTTTTTATTTATTTTTCATAAAAAAAAAATTAACTAAATTTTATTTTTTTATTTTTATTTTTTTTTTTTTTTTTAAAATTTTTTTTTATTTTTTTTTTGTTAATTTTTTGAATTAAAAAATAATAAAACATGAAATTTCGTTTTTATTTGGTTTTATAATTTTTTTTTCCTTGATATTCAAAGATTGTAAAATTATTATTTTTTGTAATTCTTTATTTATTTAATTCAAAAAAATATTTTTATAATAAATTTTTAACAAATTAAATTAATTTTAATAATAAATTTCATTAATATTAATATTTAATTATTTTAAAAATTTATTTTAATTATTTTTAGATTTTTCTTATTTTAAATAACTTTGCTTAAAATTTTAATTTAATTTTTTTTTAATTTTTAATTTTTAAAATTTTTTTTTTAATTTTTTTCTAATTAATGAAACAAAAATCACACTTATATCTTACTCAAATGTCAAAAGTTATTTTTACAAAAAAATAAAATATAGATTAAATATGCCTTTTTTCCTCATCTTTCGTCACCTTTGATCATTTTCCTCCCTCAAAAATGATTTAAAATCCAAAAAACCAACAAAAAACATCCTTAAACTCCGTAATCTCTTAAAATCTTTTAATAAAAATATCATTGCTCGACATTTCATTTCACTAAGTAACAATCATCCGATGCAACTTGCAACTCGAAAATAGAAAAAAAAATTCCCACAAGAAAATTTATTAGAGAGATAAACGATGTAAACATAAAATTTTATTATGTTATTATTTATAAAGGAGAAAAAAAATAAATAAACAATAACTGTAAAAGACTATCTTTGGAAGAAGACAAATGCACAGAACAGAAGTTGAAGGAAGAGAAAAAATCTCCCCTAATATGCTCCGAAATTTGTACACCAAATAAATAACAAACAAAGAATTTCTTGTTAAGTTATTTGCTTTTCACTGAATTTTTTTAAAAGTTTCCTTAATCCCATGGATTTTTTTTCTTTCGGTAAATGAATAGATGAAACAATAATTAGTTTCACACGCATTTTAATTTATTTTTTTTTTCATTTTCCTTTGAAGATTTATTTATTTAAAAATAACAAAAACGTCCTTTGTTGATTTTTCGAACATTAAACAATAAATTTTCGTCACAGATCTCATAAAAATTTTCACGCTTTAAATTTTTTCCAGTCCATCCCTTGATTGAAAAGTAAAAATTTATTGCAAAAATCGCATCAAGTGGCAAAAATGGTCACAGATTGAAAAATTGCAGTAATAACAATTATTGTTTATTATCGCCACAATCGCTCTATTTTCGCCGCAAAAGTGTCACGTGAACAAATTGGCATGAAAAATAAAAATTTATTGATACTTTTGAGTTAAAAATGTTTAAAATATCAAACAATCGAGAAGGGTACTTGCCACATAATTGTTGTTTACATCGATTACGCACTAAAAAATTTCAAACATAATTTTTCAAGTGTGGACCGCTGTCAGTCAATAAAAAAAATAAAAAAATTATCTTCCACCTTCTCGAGAACAACTGTTTCAATTTTTCATTTTTTTAAAACGGAACAATTGCAACTAATTGAGATCGAGTCCAGTGCAGTTTAAAAGTCACAAATTTTTTCGAGTGCAATTTATTTTACCTCTCTGACTGTGGTTTGACTTGTTTTTTTACCCTCTCGCATGTACAAAGGGGACTCGATCTCGGTGGTTTGTACCTTTTCTCCGTACAATTGCACAAAAAATATCAATTACAAAACATTTAAACAGACATTTAAACAACTTTTTGTCGAACAATGGACCGAATTTATTCCCTGTTGAGTTAAGTTGAAAAAAAAAGTTGTAAATATTGGCACTTGTCTCATCGTTCTTTGTTTGCATTTTTAAAAAGTTAAAAAAAATTGATGAAATTGTCGTTCCATATGCCAATCTATGTCAGTATCTTGTTACATCATCGCCAATTGTAGCTAATTTTCCGATTTTCAGTCGATTTGGTTCGTTCTCCGATGTGCTAAAAGCTAAAAAAGCTAAAAAAGAGGAAAAACATTGAATTAATGCAACATTCCACGATGAAAAAGCAAATAAATTCACTTTTTATAACAAAAAAATAGTTCAAGAATGAATAAATTCTCATTCAACCTGTCGGTTGTTCAAGAAAAAGTAAGAAAAGTTGGGAAAATAACAGAATTGAGGTAATTTATTTACATTACCACCTTGCGTCATCGTACTTTAATGCAAAAAACTACCTGTTTTACGTAGATTCGAATCGATGAACTCAAAAATATCGAAGTTAATAATTTTTTTCTGCAATTCCACTCAATTAAACAACATTCAACAACGTATCACGAAAAATTTGCATATCCATCGAGTTTACAAACAGTAAATAACACGATTTTTAACAACTTGCGACAATTGAATTATAAAAGGGGTTAAAATTCGATGGACAAAAGATCAACCCCTTCAATTTATCATTCGTTAGATTACAATTTCCTCGTGTCTAGATACAAAATTAGATAAATTTTACACATGTTTCCAATTTTTTTGTTGTCTGCGATGCTTTTCATGTCACACGGCACTTGTAACTTGCTCGACGGGTTTAATCCATCATTGAGTTATGATACGAGGGAGTCCCAACTACGAGAAAAACGCAAAAAATTTGATGGATTATGGGAAAAGTGAAGCTGGATCCATTTTTTTCTTACTTACCGCTTTTAAATGCGACTTTTGACCTTTTTTATAAACAAATTTCGAGCAGAAAAAGTTTATCGCACTCATTAACTTTAATTACTTCGCCTTTTTTTCGAGAAAAACTTTTCATTAAAATCCCTTCATGGAGTTCCATTCAGAAAAAAATATGAAAATAATGAAATAATGCGAAGGAAGGTACATGAAAAAGTTTTCAACGGAGACAATTAGTGTGTAACTCCGAGAGAGAATGTTAATTTTTAATGCAAACTTTGATAAATCACTCCTTCCCCTGCAACATTTCCTGTTGGGTTTTAAAATTTTTGTATTGAAAAACAATTAAATATCAATTTCTCTCGATTTGTAATGCAAATATCGGGGGTTTAATGCATGTAAGTGATGTTTCAATGCAAATTATCCGATACGGTTCATGATTTTTATGCAAATTCTAAAGTTCGGTCGATTAGAATTAAAGGGGCGATAATGGTTTCGATTGAAAACCGCAGCAATCGCCGATTAAATATTTAAATCAACAGAAATTAAGAGGTCACAAGTGCATCTGTTGCTGTTTGACACGGAAGATTAATGTCATTTCTGTCATCGACGCACTTCGCATCGACATTAATCAATGAAATCGCATCAATTATTCATTACCTTCCGATTTTTTCCCTTAAAATTTGATTTAAAAACAATTTTCTCTTCTTTTTCAGTGTCACTGTGCCCGGTTACCAGGGAAATTTACAAGCTGCTGTCACGCATACCGCATCTCTTGCCGCCTGGGAGCGATTTGGCGTCGAACTGATCCTCACCTTTATAATCGTATTAACGTATTTTGTCTCGACCACGCCGAAAAACAAGCTTTTTGGATACCCGTCGTTGGTTATTGGAGCCGCTTACAGTGCATGCAGCTTCGTATCGGTAAGTTATCAAAAATTTATGACCTAAAAAAGGAGTCGAGACTTTAAAGTTCAATCGCCTTTAATGCCGAAACCGCAATTTTTTGGCAAACGCACACCTTGCACAATGGAATTTCGCTTTTTTGTCTGCCGTTCGCGCAACAACAAATTTCAATTTCAAGATTTTTATCATTTTTTGACCAACATCATTAATTTTTTTGCTCCTGCCGATGGAATTGTTACCACAATGTTAATGATGATGTTCTTCCATTACATGCGTTTGTCCGTTTATTCGTTTATTTGACATCAACTCTTCTTCTTCTTCATTCATTCAACAAACTAAAAGCAAAAAGTAAAAAAATTGCTAATAAAAATTCAAAAAAGCGAATATCGTTATTACTTCCTTTTATTATCATCGCTACTCGAACGACAATTCTCTCTCTTTTCGTCATTTGTTGCAAAATTCTTGTTGAAGAATGAAAAAAAAGTTAATTACTACTTTTGTGTTCAACTTTTTTTCTCGCTATCATCTTTTTGATGGCTTGCCTGCCACACTTCGTCGTCTTCGTCGGTAAAAAAAAAGTTATATTGGGCATTCGTCTTCGAAAATCGATCGAACATCATTAACATTTGCGCCTCAAAAGAAATTCCAAAACGGCAGGTGTGCAAGAATCAGATTTCACTTTGGACTTGTACGACTGTCGATGCAGCAAATAGCGTCATGTGTGTCTTGGATGTTACGTTTTGAATGGTCCTTCGTTACTTTAAGAGATTTGTTCTTTGTCAAATTCGATTTTTTTCGAATTTTTATAAGAGATGAATTTTTTCGTTGAAATTTCTCATAAATTTTGAGCTTCAAGTCTGAAAATAAATGAAAATGGTAAAAAAAATCGAAGAAAATAATCGTAAAAATAAATGATTATTGAACTTTCTACCGTTTTTCGTCCATTTCCATTACGAAATTGTTCGGTTTGATTCTCTCGACGGTAGTTGTTGTGTTAAATCTTTGCCATTTTTGATGTAATTGTGTGTTTAGGAAGAAAAATATCCTTGTTTGTCCATTTTAGCGTGACAATCTACCACAATTCGTCCTGCAAACAAAGTAAATAACGTTAAAAAGTTGCACAGTAAATGCAAACAAACGATAAATTGCATGCTTTTGTATTTCCTTTTAATTTTTGGTCCTTGTGAGTCCTTTATGTGCACAAAAAAATTAATGTTCTCTCGAGAAATAACACAATGCTGCTCATCTGACATAATAGATGTGCGTTTCTTTCCTTTTTTGTGTCCCTCTGACTATCTATGCAACAAAAACGTACCAATTTGAACAAAAGATTTCCTTTTAATCGTGTATCTCTGTGTAAAAAATGCATTTAATGCACCCCCAAAAATAAATCTCGAACAAAAACACGAAGACAAGACGAGATTTCTTTTGAATTTGTGATTTTGCGCCATTTTAACGAACTTTTTTTTCCCTTATTTTTAGATGCCCTACTTGAATCCTGCTCGTAGCTTGGGTCCCAGCTTCGTCCTGAACAAATGGGAGAATCATTGGGTCTACTGGGTAGGTCCCATGCTCGGTGGTGTCATCTCCGGCGTGCTTTATGAATACGTTTTCAACCCAAATCGACACAACAAGAAGGGTCGTGATGCGGATCAAGAGTCCTCCAGCATGTCTGACGACGACATGAACTACGATTTGGAACTCGAAAAGCCCAAATATCACGCCGGAAGTCAATACAACACATATCGGTCGACAACTGCCACGACATTGGCGCCTCAACCATTTTGCGAGCCAATTTACGGCGGAACTCGTTCAATGTATTGCCGATCACCGCCATTGACGCGCGCAAATCTTCATCGTTCGCAGTCCGTTTATGCCAAGAGTAATGGAGCGATTAATCGGGAGTCGGCTCGTTCGGGACAATTGGTGCCGGCGCAAAGTTTGTACCCGTTGCGTTTAAGTACGACACAGCAACCGCCCCAAAGTGCGCACGCACAGAACCAAAATGTGCAAAATCAGTTGCAACATCGGTCGGAGAGCATCTACGGGATTAGAAGCTCGTTCAGACAACAATCGACGACGCAACACGGGCAACAGCAACAACATATCGAGGTGCGTCAGGAGCAACGGGGCATGGAACGGACCCAAATTCAGCATCATCAGGATGGCGGACATGCTTTTCAGCCCATTTATGGAAGTCGCTCGAATCCAACGCCCACGGAACAGTTGAAATATGAGCCACGGTAAGTTGATTTTAGCAAATAAATTTAATTTTTTTTTCTTTTTGTCACAACTATTCTAATTTTTTTCAAAAAACTCAATCAACGTTATAGCAAAAAAATATTTTTTGTTACATTTTTCGATTAAAAACCCATGAAAAACGTAAAAATTACACCAAACTTAACTGAATTTGCACTAAAAAAATATTTTTTTATTGAAATTTTAAGTTAAATGTTTTAATTTTAATTTAAAACAAAATTTACAAAATTTTTTGGGCAAGTAAAACATTAAATATTTAAAAATATTTTTTTTAAATTTAAATATTTTTAAACATTATTGTAAAAATATTTTTTAAATATATTTTTTTATTTATTTTTTAAATATTTTTTAAAATAATTTTTTTAAAGATATTTTTTAAGTTTTTATTTTAATATTTAATTTTAAATTATTTTTTAATACCTATTTATTTTTTTTATTTTTCAAAATATTTTTTTTATGTAAAATATTTTTTTTTACTATTTCACTGAATTATTTAATTAAAAATAAACTTTAAATAAAATATAAATATTTTTTGTAAAAAATCTTAAATTCAAAATCCTAATGTGACAAAAAGTAAAAATCAACCAATTTTTTTATAAAAAAATCACAAAACTAACAATTTTCTCTTTATTTCTCCAACAGTGACGACTCCAAATACCGCCAACAGCAACAACGCCCCGATTCAGTGTACGGCACTTCATCCCAACGTCGCGTACAATCAGCCCAAAGTGACGACAGTTCCTACGGATCGTACCAAGGATCATCTTTAACGCCCCCGAATCGCAGCACAAGCATCTCCAACTATGCGCCTCAACCATTGCCCACATACGGAGCGGCGCCTTCGATGCAACAACAGATGTCAAGCAGTTGCAGCGATCGCCCATCGAGCAAAAACAGCGCCAACGGACCGCCACAACAACGAATCGATCAATACGCCACAAGCACAAAGCAATCACAGATCAGCACAAACCCCAATGGAGGCACCCAGCAAATGCATCAGCAACAAATGCAGCAACACAGTGTCTATGGCATGCATCCCGTGCGACAAAATTAGACCGATTCACGTGAAAAAACAATCAAGCAATCATTTTTTGTCTGTCTGTCTGTACTTTTGAATTGAAATTGTCGCGTTTAGAGATATTTTACAAAGACCTAACTTTTAAGTATACTATAAAAAAAAACCAAAAATGATGTAAATATTTATACAAAAATCAACTTAAGTTAATTTTAGCATTAAGATTTTTTGTATTTTTTCACAATTGTCACTAAAATATCGACTTATTTTATTATTAGACGTTAATTTATCGTATAAAATTTATATAAAAAATATTTTAAAAATGATTAATAAAGAAATTTAAGCGAAACTAGAAATCTGTTTCGGGACTCAGTGGTCTCTGGTTCGTCAAATCGTATCTCACGTGCGTCACAGGCGTTAACGGAGCCAAATTCGACTGACTTTTGTTGATATTTGAATCTTCCAGTACTAGATTTGGCGGTCTCTGGAGCGGTTCTGTCTGAAATCTGTCACTGAAGGACTTTTTCGGTTCAGAATTCTCTTGAATTTTGACCGGAGAAGTTTTTTGAAGGATTTGTGGCTCAAAATTAAGTTGTTCTATTTCATCGGAAGTCTGTGGCGGAAGCGTTCTTGAGAGACGTTCATCGCGTTGTGCCTTCATAATGGGTGCAGTTCGTAAAATGTCAGCTAAATTCTGTTCATATCCCTTTTTCGGTTGAATTGAGGCCCGATTTGGTAAATTTCTCATGGTTTCTAGCTGATTTGAGTTCAGGGAGCCTGATAATAAGCTGCTTGGCACGGGAGATGTTGCTTCAGGAAGCGGTTGTTCCGTTATTAATGGCGCAGTTGATGATGGTTCTTCTTCTTTTGTTGATTCAATGACTTTTGGTTGAGCTGTAAGTTGTGCCGGAGGCTGTGATGGGTTGATAAGATGCATTTCAGTTGAACTATCGTTGATGTAATAATCTTCTTCGCCATAAATTGGTAAGTAATCGACGTAATAATAGACGAGAGCTTCAAAAAGTGTCGCTAGAAGGATCAAAGAGGCTGTTAAAATGTTGATAATATTCCCATAGGTCGGATTATCTTGGAGTCGACACACTCTTGTGCCTCCCGTTGATGACCAAAGTGCACAAGTACTTCCTAAAAATTAAAAAAATTAAATTTTTAAACGAAAATTTTGATAAAATTCAATTAAAAATACTCACGAGCTACCGCGTCATACGAAACTTTGCCCGGAATATACGCAAAAAGTCCCACAGCACTCAATTGGAATGCCAAAGCGAGCGATTTATCTTGCGGCAACACACTTCTGATGGTAATTAACAAATTTCCAATCAAACTAGAAGCTAATAACGCAGCTCCAATGGCATTCAAAGCTTGAAATGTGATCCAAAACTTTTGACATCCGCCATTATTGCAAGCTCCATCGGTCGCAATTCGATTCAAAGCAGTAAAATCCAATCGTGTTTGGGTATCAGCGCCACAACTGCAATTCGTAAAGACTTTTATCCCGTTAAGTTGATCTTCATTCGTGCATCCCGCATGACAAGGACTAAAATACGTTTGAAAACTATCCTTGGGGCAAACAGGATAAAATTGTGTATTTTTGCACAAACAATTTGAACTGCAAGGCGGTTGCATGAGATTTCCATTGCGGATGCCAGCGATTTGCCCGTTGTGACATTTCAGGAAAATGTAAGCTGTAAATTTAAAAATATTGAGAAAAAAGGTCAATTTTTTGAAAAAATGGAGTCTTACCGATGAATAAAAGCGCGACAATACTTGACGTTATCAAGTTCCATCCAGCCAATTTTCTGTAAAGAAAGAATTTTTATGAGACTGAATTGAAGAGAATTTAAAGCGATGCGAGCGAAATGATTTGCGTTACAAAAAAAGGTAAATTAAGTAAATGCGCGGTAATCTTATTGTGCTAATCAATCGTAAGAGAAGTACGTCGTCGTTAATTTACACGCATGTGAATTGTTTGAAAGATGAGACTTGATGATGAACTACGTTTTAGTAAAAATGTAAGTGTATTTTAAAATTTTAAGAGAACATTTTTTATAAATTATTTTTTTTTTATTTCTCAAATTTTTATCATTTTTTCAGACTACTTTAGGTCATTTCAAATGAAACTCAAAACTATTATCCAAAATAAAAAAAAAAAATTAAACAAAAATTTTAACAATCGATTAAAAAAGATTGTTTGTTTTTTTTTTAAATGTTTACATTTAATTTTGTGAATTTAAAATAGATCTGACCCTTAAGGTTAAAATTGAAAAATTATAATTTCATAAAAATTAATAAAAAATTAAAAAAAAATTATTAGAATTTGAAAAATAATTTCAATAATTTTATGAAAATTTTCAATACAAAAATTACAAAAAAGTTTAATTTTTAAAAAAATTAAGGAAACAAAAGAATTTAATAAATTCTTAAAAAATAAATATTTAAATGTTTTTTTCTTAACTATTTTTTTTTATTATTTTAAATTCATTTTTTTAACAAATTAAATAAATTTTATTTAATATTTTAATATTTATTTTCTTCTTCAAATGTTTTTAGTAATTAATTAAAAATCTTTAAAAAGTCGAAAGTCTAAAAAAATTTCAACAAAAATTGGCTTGCGGTTTTTGATGAAAAAAATATAAATTTAAAAAAAAAATTAAATAAAAATTAATTAAATAAAATAAAAAAATTAAATATTTAAAAAAAATTGGAATTTTAATTTTTTTTTTTTATTTTTTAAGGAATTTTTTTTTGAAAAATTTTTCATGTAATTTTTTGAAACTTTTATGAAAATTTTCAAAAATTTATAGAACCAAATTAAAATAATTTTTTTTTCTCTAAAAGTGATTTTTTAAGTCGGGCGAATTTTAGGATAAATCGCACAAAAAAACATTTTTGACAAAATAAATGAGAAAATATGTCCTTAAGACGAGTAATTTAAAATTTTTTTTTCAAAAATTTTTTTTAATAATTTTTTTCAAAGAAATAATCGAATTATCTTAAAAATAATTTTTACAAATTATAATTTTATCAAAAATATTTCCAAATGAGAAATTTAATTTAATTTTAACTCTTAGTACTTTAAAAATGGAAAATCCAAAAAATGAAAAAAATATAAATTAAAAAAAATAAAAATTAATTAAATAAAATAAAAAAATTAAATATTTAAAAAAATTTTGAATTTTAATTTTTTTTTCGTACCAAATATTGAAATAAAAATTTTAAGGAATTTTTTTCTGAAAAAATTTTTATGCAAAAATTCGAAACGTTATGAAAATTTTCAAACAATTTATAAATAGACTCAAAGCCTTTTTTATCTTTAAAAGTTATTTTTAACATGATATGATGTCACCTGAGCATAGGTACAGACAGAACGTCATCCAACCATAAAAAACGCACTTCATGTCAAAAGGTTGTCCAATTACGATTATGCAATATAATTCGCTCATGATTTTGTCTGCGATAAAAAGCAAGAGAGTAACAAAACGTTAATACGTACAGAGATTAGGCTTTGCCGTTTGCCTTCATTGTGTCGAGTCTCATCACTTGATTTACCGTTACGATTCGCGCTCTCTCTAATAATTGCACGTCGCGTTCAACAAAGCTTCATGAATGAATAGAAACGAAAAAAAAATCGCTCACAAAACAGGTTTCACAAATAAACAAACAAATTCGCAGCTCAGTTATTCAAATATCGTTCCACATTAAAGTCTTGCATTTTTTTTTAGTTCTGGGTCAAACTCACCTCGGTGACGGATTTATTTTGGCAATAATTAATCCCGCGACCAGACATGATAATCCAACTAAAGGAGGTGTTAACAGGTAAGTGATCAATCGTGAGGTCCATTCGTCGCTCAATCCATCAGCTTCGGATGTCGGAAGGAAAAACCTCGATTGCAGATATTTTTCTTCTTGCGCTTGGAAGTTTATGATCGCCGTTTGCAGCAGCATGAACCCAACGACGTTGAACATCAAAAGTTTATTCGCGATCATTCGTCGTATGGAAGGCCAAAATGCAATATCTGCAAGATATCGCATCGGTGACAAACTTTGAGCTGTTGACATCGTCTCAAGAATTCGATTGGCAGCAAGTTGAATGGCAGTTTTCAGCAAGCGACGTGGAAAAAGTGCAATTAAAAGTCCACTTGTGAAGACTAAAGGCGTTAAAATGGTCCATCCCATCCACCAACCAGCTTTCAGACCTTCTACGAGAAAGGCAACTGCCGATCCGAACTGCGATCCCCATAAATAAGCAGCCAAAGCTCCCGCGATATAAGCTGGACTCTCATGCTCCTTCAAATTGTCGTCCAAATACGAGATTCCGAGACAATAAAAAGCCACATTTCCCATTCCGATGCCGAATTGCACGATAAAAAGCATTATTTGCGTCGTTATGGCATGCGAACGCGCACTGCCGAGTCTTCCTGCGACATATTCGAAACACAAATCGGTGACCTTGGCTGTTTCAATGGGGCCTGTGTCTCTAAAAAATGATAAAATACATGACAAAAGAGATTATTCAATTAGAAAATTCTTCAATTAAAGCACGTGCGCTCACTTCTTAACGAGTGTCGGTATAATTCCCATGACAATTAGGCACGCTTGTAACATCAGAATGCCTCCGAGCCAGGAAATTCGGTGAATCCGATGTCCCCAATACGCAACCAATATCGCAAACACTCCTTGAGTCAATCCGCTGACAACCAGCAACCAATCTACGGAGAGAAATTATGCGGTTAATGACTCATCCAAGAGATAACGCTATCGCCTTACCTATCAAATTCGGATCGAAGTCATATTGGAGTGCCACCTGTTTCGCCGATATCCGAAAATAGCTCGTTACGGCGCCCTGTAAGAGTCCAGCGACACAAAAAACTGCCAAAAACGTATTAGAGTTGCCCAGACGTTGGCATGCGAGTGAATTGCACCATCCCAGCGACACAATTCCACAATCGAGATCCCCTAAAATTTGAAAATGACTCATTTTTTAATGAAAAATATCGGAAAATTTCTTACCTTTTGGAATATTATTTGATCGCGCTTCGAAACGTGAGTCTTGGATAACGTCAGCGTCGCTGTTGCTCCGGAAGAGAGTCGCTAAACGTGACATTTTTGCATTAAATTTGTAAAAATTCCAATTAAAAAGTGATTAATTTTCGATGACTTGTCGTTGCAAGAATTTTCGTCGACTGAATGAAAAAAGCTTCGTGAGTGCTTATCATGAGTAAAGATAAGATGTTGCCGTATCTTATCTTTTTTCCGATAGATATGTTCTCGGCTACTTACGTATGGGACGAGCAGAAGTTGTTTTGGTTTGCGTTTCAATGGAATGGATTTTGTTTATATTTCGTAATTATTGTACGTTTACGGAACACACGTTGAACGATGATTAATCAATATTAGGTCACAGGTGTTAGAGAGGAATGTGGAGATTTTTTCTGGATTTTTTTCAGAAATTTAGCTAAAAATTGTCAAAATGAGATTTTAAGGTATACAAATCGACATTAAAAGTCAAAATTTGAAGTCAAATCAGTAAAAGTCTTAACACGAATTTTAAACCACGTGAATTAGTCGAAAATTTTGCAAAATTTGAAGTTTTTGATTAAAAAAATTACAAAACTCAGCAAAAATCGTAAAACAAATTTCAAACCACGTGACCATTTGTGCTACTTATCTTTGAATTTTTCATAAATTTTGCATAAAATCTTCAAAATAAGCTCAAATAGATTGAACATCTTTAAAGTCAAAAGTTACAGTTTTTGAATAAAAAAAAAATGTTTAAAATCAGGAGAATTTGTAAAACAAATTTCAAACCACGTGACCATTATTACTGCTTTTCTTCAAAATTTTCTATAAATTTAGCAAAAAAAAAGTCCTCGAATAAGCTTTTAGAAATCAATAGCCACTTATAACCAGAATTAAGTTCTTTAACTTCCAAAAAAAGATCAATTCCTTAGAAATTTTTGAAATTTTAACCACGTGACCATATAAATCGCCTAAAATTGATCTTTCTCACAGGATTTCTCTCGAAATTTCTTCTCTACATTCGAACAAAGTTTCAAAAAGATTAAAATCCGATAGTTAATCAGTTTCAACTACACCAAAACATTGTTCAAAATAATAATTACCCGACAATGAATCGAACAAAAATTATCAGTAAATTTATTGAAAAGAGCAAAAATATTGATCAGTTCTTGTCGAATCCTCCTGGAGTACAGACCTCAAAAAATTAAGAAAAACCGAATAAATTTCAATTAAATATTGAATAATATTGAAAGATAAACATTCAATAAAAAAGCTCATAATAAAATTAAGATAAGCGTAACCTTAAGATGATCTAACTTCTTTTCAAGCGGAAAATTACATAAAAATTAAAAAAAAAATCAAAAGTAAGTGAAAAATCCCTTCGAAAGGAAAATTTTCAATCATTCACACGACGAGTGTCTATCGAACTTTGTTCCAAGTGATTATTATTCAAAAGAGGAAAAAATAACACGAGATAAGATTCAAGAGTTCGCCATTCGAGGCGAAAGATAAAAAAAAGTTCTTCAATGAAGTGTTTGAGTCTCGAGTACGAGTGACCTTGAAACTACAAAATTTTCTCGAAAAATCTCCTTATGCATTAAAAATCAATTTTAAATACATCAAGGCGCTCGATAGAAAACCTGACGTGACACAGAAACGCTTGATTGATAGTTTTATCAACGATTCATTATCAATCGTCGCGGGAATTTGTTTAGAAAAACAATTGATGTAATAAATAAAATTGAAAATAAAACATCTGTATGATAAAGTGTACAGGCTAGACGGCGAATTAAAGTTAATTTTTGTGAATAACGTCTTATCAGCTGTGATAATTTTGTTTATGAATTACTCAAAAAAATCTTCTAAGTCGAAAATCATCAAAGGTGATTCATGTTTAGGTCTTAAATCATCAAAAAATTATTTTTTTTTGTAAAATTGATACAAAGTAAGGACGTCATAACATAAAATATAATAAATAATTACAATAACAGATAAGGAGATGTCCGGTGTGAAGTTATTGAATGTTGATGTCTCGCTTATCGACATAAGTAATTTTTGTGTATTACGGAAGAAAATAACAAAAAAAGGTCAAAAAAGCGAATGACTTTCGATATTTATTTAATTGTTCATTGATCCAGCGATCAGGCGATGTAAAGTTTGAATCAATTATTTAGATAAGGATGAGGAAATGTTTCTATCAAACGGTAGATAAAAAAATGAAGTTGTAAAAGAATAAATAAAATTCAAAAGTTGATTAAATAGATACGAAAGCCAAATAATTGTTGACAACACAGTTTAATTCAGGGACAAAAAAAAAATAATAGTTATATTTCTTTAATATTTATTAATTTTTAAAAATAATTTAAAATATTTAAATAAATTTTTAATTTAAATAATGTTCTTAAACAAATTTTTTAACGAAATTTTATATTTTTTATATTTTTGTATTATTAATTATTTAAATAATAAATTAATTATTAAAATAAATATTTTTTTAATTTATTATTTTTTTTTAATTATTTAATTGAATATTAAATTTTTAATTGTGATTGAAACAAATTTTAATTTTTTAAGCTAAAAAAAAAAAAAAATAAAATAAAATAATAATTTTAAATTTTATTCAAAAAATTTTTTAACAAAATGAAAAATTTTCGCAAAATTTTATAAAAATTAAGTTTTAAATTTGAATCTTTTAGAAGTGATTAAAATTTGAGTTATTAAAATATTTTTAAAATTTTGTCATTTTTTCTAATTTTTATTTTAGGGTGAAATTCATTAAATTTTTCAATAATTTCAATTTATTTTTTAATTAATTAATTAAAATTTATTTCTTACATTTTTGGCACAAAATTTATAAAATTTGTAGAGATATTTTATTAAATATTTTTTTCTTACCTGATAAATGCAAATTTTGATTAATTTGTTTTGTTTTAGGAATGAATCCTGACAACGCTTGCGGCTTAAGCATCTGGCATCCAGGCTTTCTCCAGCGATTTGCTACGAAAAAAAACGTTCATCATCATCTATGGATTGCTCGGATGTGTTCAAGCGATGTCCTTCGTGTATTTCGTCGTTAGTTTAACAACTTTGGAAAAGCGTTTCCAAATCCCCAGCTCGACAACGGGCATCGTTCTGTCCAAATCGAAATTGGATGCAATTTTGCATATCTTGTCGTTGGATATCGTGGGGCGTGATGTTTTGTGCTTTTTCGTGTTTCATCCTGGCATCTCCGCACTTTTTCTACGGCGCTGGTGAAGATGCCTTGAAACTCACAAAGGAATATATGGAGTCAACGGACCATTTGCAAAGTGTGCTGAATGTATCGGCAGAAGCTTTGTACAAAAGTCAGAACCGATTGTGCATGAAAAGCCAGTTTTTAAATTAATTTTGATTTGGAGCATCATGTATCGGAAATTTATATAAGTAATTCAAATTTTTAATAAAAATTGACAAATCAATCACTCAAGGAATGATTTTGATGATGATAAGCTTGTTTGCGCTAATTCCTGGACCAATTATCTACTCGAGAGTCATCGATAGCACTTGTTTGGTATTTACGGAGGAATGCGGCAAGAAAGGAACGTGTCACATTTATGATCAAAAGACGTTTAGATATTACGTGAACATTATGACGATGTGTAAGTTTCATTTTTTTTACTCAAATTTACATTTTTAATTGAAATTTTTAATAATTTTTTAGTTTTCACATTCATCGGCGTCATATTCGACGGTCTCGTTTGGTGGTATGGCAGAAATATCGAGCTCTACGAAGAAAATGAAGGTCAAACGGAAGCAGAAAAGCCACGAAAGCCTACCACAGTATTGAGATAGTTCAAAGTTTTTAAGTCATTTAATAATTTTTGTGTTGAAATTTCTTTGAGTATTAAATTTTTTAGTTAAATCTTAAATCAGATTGTCTCTGTAGCCAATTGATCTGCTCCTAATCTGCATCTTTTTAATTGTTTCTTAATTAAAACGCCGTCCGACGCCAACTTTGATCATAGAAAAGGCACAACAATTCACTTTTTATCGTTAGTTGATGTAAAGCTGTTGGTCGAATCAGATCGAAACGCGTTGAAATATCAAATTTCACGAGACTCGGAATGGAATTTAATAACAATTTGTGTGGTTTATTGAGTTGGCATCCATCGTGGTTGCAGAGATTTGCGAATTCTAAGAGTTATTTGATTATTTATGGATTGCTTGGGACCACACAATCGATGTCGACGATATATTTTACAAGGTTTTAATTAATTTTTGCTTTTTTCGGTACTATTTTGGAATTTAAAAAAATATATTTAAAAAAAAAATTAAATTAAATTATAAAAAAAAATAAATTAAATTATAAAAAAAAATAAATTAAAATCTTAAAACTCATTAAAAATTTAAAATTCATTAGAAAAAAATTTTTTTTGAAAAAAAAGCCTAAAAAATTTATTTTAAAATCTTAAACAAAAATTCCTTAGAAAAAGAAAATTTACTTAAAATTTTCAAAAAATTAAATTTTTTTTTTTTATTTTTAACATTTTTATTTAATTCTATATTTTAATTAAAAAAATAATTTTTTAATTATTATTTACGAGTGTAATGACAACAATTGAGAAGAGATTTCAAATTCCGGGATATTTGATGGGTGAGTTCATAAAATTTTGACTTTTTTGAGGGCAAATTTAAAATAATTTCCTGTTATAAATTTTTACGAGATTTAACATTATTGAGTATAAAGTTACGATTTTATGTTTAAAATTGACAAAAATTTAGCAAAATGTCTCAAAAATTAAATTTTATCAAAAATAATGACAGCTGTCAAATTTTCTAAATGTTAAAATTATTTTTTGTGCATGCCCAAATACGATTTTTACTTAATTTTGGTAAAAATTAAATAATTTTAACGAAATTTTCCTTCAGGCTTAATTCTTTGTGGCAACGAATTATCTCAAATCCTGCTCTCGTTAATTCTCTCCTACATGGGAGGACAACGAAATCGGCCACGTTGGATCTCGATCGGAGTTTTCTTTTGTGCATTATCCTGTTTTGTCCTCGCATTACCTCATGCCTTATACGGCGGCGGAGAAGAAGCCTTAAAATACACGAAAGAATACGGAAGGGAACTCGACCTTAATGACACTGAATTAATTCTACTGAACAAACGTCACAACGGATTATGCCTGAAAAGTGACGAAGGTGATTTTTGTGACGAATTGAACAAAGAACCGTATGTCACGCCCTTGCTTCTGATCTTTTTGTCGCAATTTGTGCTCGGAATTGGGAACAGTTTGTACTACAGTTTGGGTCAAACTTACTTGGATGACAACGTTAAGAAGACTAAAACCCCAATGTTGCTCGGTTATGCACTTTTTTTGAAAACTCTTGGACCGGGATTTGGATTTGTGCTTGGATATTCGTCATTGCGAGTGTATATTGATCCAACAAAGACCCCAACGATCAATTACAAGGACAAACGATGGCTTGGCGCGTGGTAAGAAATAATTTTTTAAAAAAATTTTGACATTTTTTAATCAAAAATCGATCAAAAGGTGGCTTGGATGGGTAATTTTGGGCATCATAATGACAATTTTTGCCATTCTCGTGGGAATGTTTCCCAAAGAACTTCCAGAAACAGCAAATAAGGCTAAAAAAGAAGATGATACAAATGTACAAAGTCTTACTGAACAACTGAGAGGTATGTAAAAAACTTACTTTTATCAATTTTTAACGTTTAAAAATTTTTTAGAATCGATTCCCGCCTTCAAACGCCTCATCAAGAACAAAATTCTCGTTTGTAACACTCTTTCATCGTTTTTTGCGATTCTCGGATCAAACTCGTATCTCATATTTTTGGCCAAATACATCGAAACTCAATTCCACAAGAGCCGTTCTGAGTCATCGATCGTTACGGGACCCGTTTCCTTACTTGGCTTAGCTCTTGGATTCCTTCTTTCGGGTCTCGTGATTTCCCGTTATCGACCACGTGCGAAATATGTGCTTTTGTACAACGTAATTGTCGGCGGAATTTACATTTTTGGTCACATTTGGAATTTATTTTTGTTCTGTTCGACTTCGGAAGATCGGATTTTAGCGAATTCCGAGATGATGAATTTTACTCGTGACTGTAATTCGGCGTGTAATTGCCAATCGAGCACTTTTAATCCGATTTGCAATGAAAATGAGGCATTTTTCTCGCCGTGTCATGCGGGATGTGAGAGTTACGACGAAAAATTGAAGGAATTTTACGATTGTTCGTGTTTAAAAGGCGATTCCATTGGAGCTCGATTAGGCGTTTGCTTGAAAGGATGCGGATATGGCTTTTTAATTTTCACAACAGTGGCTGCTATCAACAATTTTTTGTCTGCTTCGGGACGAATTGGCAATACTTTGGTGAATTATCGGTAATTTTTTGAAATTATTTGATAAAAAAATAATTTTTTAATAAATTTTTACTGCAGTTGCATCTCAAAACGGGACAAATCTTCAGCTCAAGGCTTCATTTTGATGATTGTGAGTCTCGCATCGTTACTCAGTCCAATTATTTTTGCCAATATCATGGATAGTACTTGCCTAGTGTGGACAAATGAGGCTTGCGGGCAACGAGGGTCATGCCAAATTTATGATCAGAGAATGTTTCGGTACAAATTTAATGGAGTTGCTGTTGGTAAGTTGCTCATTAGGCATAAAAACACCTAAAAATTAATTATTTTTTAAGTTTTTTCAACAATTGCTGTTATTTTGGACTATTTTGTGTGGCATTATGGCAAAGAAATGAAAATTTACGGTACCGAGGAGGCTGAAATCGATGAAAAAACTGAAAATTTATCAAAAACTACAGAAACCGTGATTTGATTTGACTTCAGAATTAACTTCAAATAAATATTTATTCAATTTTCAATTGATTTTAGTACGAAATGAATTGAAATTAAAAAAAAAATTAAACTTAAAGACAGCCTCTAACGTTCTACGAATGTCAATCAACGACATAAACGAAGCTCTTGCCAAGTGGCACCTTTTTTCCCTTTTCGACCATGTAAAGTTCGGATTTTTCCGCATCAATGGTGAGTTCACCGATTTTCGGCAATAAAGTCTTTCCTTCTTTGTAATCTCCGAACGTTGGCATTTTACGAGGACCCAATGCGGGGTCATTAAAGCGATAAATGTTCAATGGAGCGACGTCTAAAAAAATAATTTTCGATTAAAAAATAATTTTTAAGAGCTCAAAATGCTTTTTTACCTTTCATGCCAATGGCTTTGCCCGCTTTGTCATGAAGACTCTTGAGCGAATCACCTTCTGACACGTTTAACTGGATGGAAAAAAGTCCCGATCGTGGCAATGGGTTCTCGATGGCGACACGAACGAAGGGTTTTACGCTGAATGAAATGTGCGGGCATCCGGGACGAACTTCTTCTTTCGTTTTTTCCGTTGCTGTTGGGTCGTCTGTGAATTTGATGGTGAGGGTTTCCAACTAAAAGCGAAAATTTTAATTAAAAAAATTATAAAAAAGGGTTAAAATTGAAACTTACATCTAAAGTATTTTTTAAATACTCGAGAGTGGATTCAAGAACGACTCTTTCGTCGAAATCAAGCTCTGTGGCGAGAGCTTTTTTGCCAGGACCGTTGGGTGCTTCCACTCTTTCGCGGATCATAGCGGCAAAAGGCATCACTTTCTTCATGAATTTTTTGAGTTCTTCCTTTTTGGACAATTCCACGGAGATGATTTTGTTGTCAGGTAAGGCGTTGTTGTTTTTCTGCAAAAAAAAAAAAAATTATATATCAAAAATCAACAAAAATTGTTAAAATTTTTCTTTTTTATCATTTTAAATTCGAAAATCCGATGGGGCAAAAAAAAAAAATTAAAAATTTCAAAAATTAAAATTTATATTTTCAAAAAATTTTTTTCAAAAAATAAAAATAAAAATAATTGATAAATTACAGTTATTTTTTTAAAATTCAAAATTTTTACTTCAAATATAATTCAATAATTTTTAAGTAAGTTTACAATTTTTAAATTTCAAAAAGAAATCTGGAGCGGCCAAAATTTAAAAAATCTAAATTTCAAATTAAAAATTCACTCTTTTGACTTTACATTTTGAGCAAATTTCGATGATTAAAAATTTATTTTTAATAAAAATTTTGTATTAAAATTCAAAAATTCAGTAACTTCAAAGTGAATTTTTTGTCAATATTTGAAAAAAATTACTCAAAATCAGAAATTTAATGAATTTTTAGAAGATTTTGAGCGAAATTTAATTATTTTAAGCTAAAAATCTTTAAAAATTGACAAATTTTGAATGAAAATCAACAAATTAGGTACTTCTAAGTTATTTTTTTACTAAATTTTGTCAATTTTCAGTCGATAAATCATCAAATCTCACCTCATAAAGTTCCTTCATCGTATTTAACACGCAACACTGCCATGGCGGATACGTTTTTGCCACCCATGCGACTCCATCAGTTGGTTTTGGAGCATTCACCGGCGCCTTATCCTTTCCTTTACCCTTCGGTTGCATCGCTGCCTTCAATTGCAAACGGAAAGAATGTGCCGTTTCCATTACATATTCCGAACACTTGATCTCGTATTCATTAACTGCTCCCACAACGGGCCATTTTGCATGCCAAATGCTCTCTTTGTTGCCCAACAACTCCCAAACATGCTCCGCCGCATGAGGACAAATTGGCGCAATCAACAATGCCTGCCGCTGAATAAATTCAAACACCAAATCGACATGCATGCCTTGCGATCCACACAATTCACGATATTTGTCGCGACACGATTGCAACTCGAAGAAGCCCGTACGAAGCGCCTCCTTGAAAAGCATCTTGTTGTAATAATCATCCGTGAGTTTTGTCTTCAAATTCATCTCAGACACGAAAACTTTGTCGTTAAAGGTGTCTTTCGGACCCGTACGGAGCAATAATTTGGAAGCGAGCATTTCTTTTACCCATTCAATGAAGGAGAAAAGACGCAAGATACCAGCTTCAGCAGTAGCTTCGACAAAATTTGCATCTTCAACACTGTCTCCGGAATCAGCAAGGCACAAACGAGTGCCATCAGCGCTATATTTGACAATCGCCTCAGACAAAGTCATGAAATTTCCATCAGATTTTGACATTTTTGCAGAATTAAGCAGTAAATGTCCGTTCGCACGAATGCCACGAGGCCATTTGCTCGGATCATTGGGCCACATGGCGACATGATTGTACAGGAAGAACGTCAAATGGTTCTGAATGAGATCCTTGCCCGAAACTCTCAAATCCACGGGATACCAATAGTTGAATTCGCGCTTCAATAAATCCAGGTGAGCTTTTGCGATCTTTGAACTGACCGGGGGTTTGGCGTCGTTGAAGAAAATGTAATCCCAAACATCAGAAGTCATCTGATCGGGAGTGATGCCCAAGGGACTTGCTTTTTCTCCCTTGAATGAGCCATTTTGGAGCAGATGAACTATTGTGTAGTACGCCATATAGATGGTAGAATCGGAAAGTGACTCGATAAGCCATTGTTCGTCCCACGGGAGTTTCGTTCCCAAGCCGTAGGTGCGAGAACAGGCATATTCGTGCAACCATTCGAGACACCGTTCAAAGTTGGAACGCACTTCGGGATGATATAACTCCATGTCTTTGAGCAATTTGGTTGTCGTTTCACGCCATTTTTCCTCGCCGTAGTTCAAATACCACTGATTACAAAGCGCAACGACACAAACATCGCCCGAACGTGACATAATTGTCTTTTCGGGCTCGTAATAAGTCGTTGCTTCGTTACGATCGATAAGTTCCTTCTTGATAATGGGCTTGACATCTTGCACTTTTTTCCCTTTATGAGGTCCAACGATCAACACGCCATCATAAAAGCCCTTGAGATAGACCAGTTCCTTGGCTTCTTGCAATTTATCGCGATCATTTTGACTTTGGACCTTGAATTGCTCACAAACTGTCACCGCAGCGAGATTTCCCAAGCCAGGCACGTCAATTATGGGCACGGGACTAAAAGGCATCACCATTTCGTCTTTTATTCCGTATTTTTCACGTAACGGTTGTTTCTTCTGCAAGTCCGTTAATGCCGCAAAGTCATCCGGGGAGTCCGATGGCACGCACGTGACAACTCCCGTACCTTTATCCTCCTTAATTGTCATCATCGGAAGCGCATAAATGAGTTTGTGTGCTGTTAAAGGCGCAGAAAGCCCGACGCCCATCAATTCCGAGCCCAAAATTTCCGCAACAACGTCGACTTGCCCCTCAGTCTTTGTAAATCCTTGATATGCCATGTTTCGGGCAGCGCGTTGGGTGCAAATCCAAGTTTCATCGCCTTTCGCCACAGTAAAGGCAATATATTTGATATCCGGATGTAGCCAACAATTCGTTTGACCGTACATCGTTTCAGGTCTTAAGGTTGCAGCAACGAGATGAATGGGGGTTTTGATTTTTTTCAACTTTTCGGGCACATTTGAGACAATTTTCATCTTTACCAATGTATATTCTTGCGGTCCGACGCCTTCGCCACTTGCACGATCATGATCCATGCACGGTTGACCATCTTTCGGACTGAAAATCGTGTGACGACGCCCGTACATGATCTTTCCCCGCGCTCGTAAATGCTCAAATTGCCATCTAATGAACGAATCGTAGAACGGATTCACATCTGTCGTCACAAAAGTTCTTCTCCAATCGACACTCATCCCAATTTGCTTCAAATCTTGCACCGCGCGCGGCGGAAAATAATCTATCCAGTATGCGGGATCGGCGAATTTTTTGATTTCCTCATCTTTTAATCCCAAACTCTGCATAATTTGCCACTGGTATTTAGCGGTGCCTGTTTTAGCCATTGCCTTGCTCTTCTTTCCCTTGCTTTTGTCCTTTGGAATGTCGGATTTCTCCTCGACAACGGGCGACGGGATGTCGTCTCGTGGGAATTTCGGTGGATATCCGAAGGTTTCCATTTCGCGTTTTAATTTGTCGGCACAAGCCTTGATGGGCATACCGGTGCAATGGAAGCCAAAGGGAAACAAGACACGTTTTCCCTTCAAACGGTGATAGCGCGCACTGAATTCCGCCTTGGAAATGCAAAAAGTGTGTCCGAGATGCAAGCGCCCGTTCATGTAGGGGTACGGAAAGGTCACCAAATATTTCTCATCTTCGCGCGAACGAGGCTTTTGGGGCGCATCTAGCTCGTAAATCTAAAAAAAGGGAGGATTTTTGTGAGAAACCGGCATGAGTTGGAAGTTGGGAAGTGACTCACCTTCTCCTTTTCCCATTTTTCTTGCACTTGTTTCTCGATGTTTTGCAAGTACTCGACTTTGAAGGTTCCTTTGCGATCGGGTGCAGCCTAAAAAGACAGGGGGATTTTAATGAAATTTACAGAATTCCCGGAAAAATCATGCCACATGCCATGAAAGTCTGAGGGGAAGTTGCATCAGAATTTTCGAGATTTCCAAAAAGACTCGCGAAGGGTTTTCATCGAAAAAAGGTTCGGGACTTACCATTTTACTGTTTTAACGTGATTTTATGTCGGATTTCGGTCTATTTTCCTCTAAATTTCCAAAAAATCGGGAAATTCGACATGAATTTCGCGATCGGAATCAACTCAAATGAACAATCGGAATGGATGAACGATCGGAATGAAAATAAAAATTGAGTCGTATGAAATTGATAAACCGGAAGATGGCGCTGCAGGCACCAGGTCCACATCCTGTTTGGAGCCACCAAAGCGGAAGTGCGGCGAACAGTTGAAACAAAATTGAAAACAAACCAGCGTGAGTTTCTAGATTTTTCGCTATTTTTGAGGGTTTTTTAGAGATTTCACGGATAAAAACCACAAAATGGCTGATCCAGAAGCCATTGACGATGCATGGAGCATGGAGATACCGAAATTCACGCCCGAAGACAATCCACATGGGATGTTGGAGGAATCCTCGTTTTCGGTTTTGTTCCCTAAATATCGAGAAAAGTGAGTTTTCTCTTGAATTTCAATAATTTTCAAGCATTTCATGTCAGTTTTTCCGTTATAGATACCTCAAAGAATGCTGGCCCCTTGTTCAAAAGTCGCTCGGCGATCATCACATCAAGTGCGACTTGGATCTCATCGAAGGCAGTATGACGGTAAAGACAACCCGCAAGACCTGGGACCCTTTTATCATCGTCAAAGCACGTGACATGATCAAACTTTTGTCACGTAGTGTCCCTTACGAGCAGGCAGTTCGCGTGTTACAGGACGAAATCGGTTGTGACATCATCAAAATCAAAAATCTCGTGCGAAACATGGAAAAATTCATCAAACGTCGCAATCGTCTTATCGGTCCGAACGGATGCACATTGAAATCCATCGAGTTGCTGACGAATTGTTACATTTTGGTGCAAGGAGCGACAGTTTCCGCCATCGGACCGTACAAGGGACTTCAAGCAGCGCGACAAATTGTCGAGGAAACCATGAAAAACGTGCATCCGATTTACAATATCAAGGCGCTGATGATCAAAAAGGAGCTCATGAAGGATCCAAATTTGAAAAATGAGGATTGGAGTCGATTTTTGCCGAAATTCGAGTCGAAGAATGTTAACAAGAAGAAGAGTAAGAAAGTAAAGAAACCCAAGAAGGAATATACGCCATTCCCGCCTCCAATGCCGGAGAGTAAAATTGACAAGCAATTGGCTTCCGGAGAGTACTTCAAATTACAAAAGGAACGGAAAAAGGATCAAAAGTTGGAGAAATTGGTCAAAAATGAGCAAAACAAGAAGAAGAGGAATGAGCATTTCGAGCCGCCAAAGGAGGAAAAACCGAAAAAAGTGAAGAAAGAGGCTGGAGAGGGAGAATTTGATGTCGAAGCGTTGAAGAAAAAGTTACAAAAGAAGAATAAAGTTAAAGCTTGAGATAATTTTCATTAGAATTTAAATAAATTTTTATTAATTAAATGTGTTTTAGTATCATTCGTAGCAAAATTTCGTCAAAAATTGGAGTTTTGAGTTGAGATTATAGAAGATTTTGAGCAATTTTTTTTTAATTAAAATTATGTTCTTGAAAATTTCATCAAAAATTAGAATTTTAAGTTGATTTTTAAAATTTTTTTTTTGCAATTTTTAGAATTTTTTAACAATTTTAGATATTTTACTAAAAAAAAATTTTAACATAATACGTGAAATGCAAATTTTTAAGAAAAATTGACAATTTTATGCCAAAAACTTGAAAAATGTCATCAAAAATTTAAATTTTTTTAAGAATTGTAACAATTTTAGATATTTTTACTTAAATTTTTTTCCAAAATTATCTGCAAAATGCATAAAAAATTTAATTTTGAGGAATTTTATAATTTTATGACAAAAAATTTAAAATTTCAATGAAAATTTATAAAAAAATCTTAAGTTAATGACTTAAAAGGCCCTTTTTGCCTTCAACACTGACCTTTCAATGCATCAATGTCGAGTCGTGTGTAACGAAACGTAACTTCGTGTAACCAGTTGCTTTGTTTCTGTTCCTTATCAAGACCATTTAAGTTCATTTTCAAAATTTTTTCTTTAAAAAATTTCCCAATTGTCTTTTTCATCAACTACTTTCTTAAAAAAATCTCTAAAAACTGCTCAAATTACTCTAAAAAAATTTAAAAATGCACTTTTATCATAATTTTACCTTTTATTCCTTCATTTTTACGAAATTTCACCTGCATAAACTATTCAGGTGTGAGCTTCAGACATGCGCATTCACCCGAACGAAGCAACAGATAGTGAGAGCTCGTCTCTGATCCGTCTTTCAAAACTTCCCATTGAGGTATAATGTCGAAAAATGATAAGTATCTGACGAAACAACCACGACGATCGAAGGAAATGTGACGAAAATGATGAAGGGACATGTAGTTTTTTTTTTATCAATCATATGATAATGTCCCAACTACTTCTTCTTAACATGATTATTTTTTTATGTGTTCCTTGTTCTTCGATAAATGAAACGTTTTTTGCGTTTGATAGAGCAACAACAACGTGTCGACAGGTAAATTTCGAGACGAACAAGCACGAAAGAATTGAAGGAGGGAGAGGAACAATAATAATCTGCAATAATACAAAATGAGAAAAAAAAACGTTCATACGAGAAAAGTTGAATAAAAGGGATAATGATGAGTATTTTAAAGGTTTTTGTCCTTCATTCACGCATGAAAGGTGTATGAGAGGGAAGATTTTAACCGAGAAGAGGGCAATCAATGATCCTATTCAAACTTTATTGCCTCGTCGTCGAAAAATGTGCTCGATGAAGGCACCTGGTACTTTTTGTTGGTTCGTTAAAAATTCATCAACTGTCATAAAATACATGTGTCAATATCAACGCACAGGCACAAAAATGAATGTTAATTATCTGGATAAAATAAACACAAAATTTATTAAACTTGCATAATTTTGACCCAATTCAATGATACTTCTCGACTCCGCCACACACACACACACACTCTCAGTTCGACTAAACATCGAAGGCAGCAGCGGCAGGCAAGTGGATCGCCACTCATTTTCATCGGAGTCACTCATTTTCCCAGGCACTCACTACGGAATTCAAAAAACAGGTACTTGCTTGTTATACAGATGCGAATCTACTTCTCAGTCAGTTCCAAATTTTTGTATGGATCACATCTAACAATCATTGTCATTATATACCTAAAAGAACAAAAAAAAATACAATTACTGTAATATGTACACAAAAATATATATAAATGCATGGATTCTGTGTGTGCAAAGAAAAATAAATAAATAAATTATTAAAACTCTCTCCCAACAACGTTTATGTTATGTACACTGACATTGGATATCCAAAATAATAAAATATAAATAAACAGACAAAATAAACGTGTGGCAGGTGAAAAATGTAAAAAAAAAATTATTAAAATATTAATTCTTACAACAATTAAATATTTAAATTAAATTCCGTTTCGCCAAAAAAAGGAAAATTTTTGCCGAATTCACTTAAATCTTGTTCGTATTAAAGTCGCATGGGAGTCAATTTTTCGTGAAATTATTTTTGAATTTTTAATTTTTAACTGAAAGTCTAAGTAACGGAACAGACGAATTAAAAAGCAATAATTTTTCTGTTCGTCGGTGTCTTGAGACATCAGAGCAAAGAATAAATAAATAAATCTGGGTAACGAAAAAAAAGATGAAAAATTATTACCATCATAATTGTGAATGATGAGAAAATAATTGCCGTTGATGGGCAAATGCTTATTTTAATAATGCTCAAGTACCGAATTATTTACGGGATTTTTTTATGTGATTTTTTTTAAAGATTTTTCTTTAAAAGAAAACTTTTTAAAAAAATCTTATTCGTAAATTGATTATTTTTGGACGATTTTTTTTTAAATGTTAAAAAAATTCTAAAAATTTATTAATTTTTTTTATTATAAATTATTATAAAAAAAGAAAATTAATAAATAAATAAAAAAATTAAAATAAAATTGAACAATAATAAAGAATTTCTAAAATAATTAAAATTTAAATTAAATTAAATTTTATTTGTTATAAATTTTAAAATTATTTAATAAAATTAATTAAATATTTTTAAATTAAAATATTCAATATTTTATAAAATATATTTCAAAATTTAAAATAAATTATAAATTTATTTTTTAAATTTTTTTTTAAATTCAATTTTTATCTAATTTAATTCTTTTTTATTTTAATTAAAATATAATTTTTTAACAATTTTTCTTATTCAATTTTTTTCTCTCCCAAAAGTCCAATTACGAACAACTGATCAAATTTTCATCAATCACAAAAATTTAGACGTACAAGAAACGAAAATTAATAAAACAAAATAAAAACGAAATTAAGTGAGCGAAAAATCCCAAAGTATCAATTAATTGACCCAAAAAACGAAAAAAAATATAAAAATTTTTTTTATTAAAAACTTCGTTAAAAAGTGCAATCAAGTGAAAGAAAAATAATATTTGCCATATTTTTCCATTCTTTCTTTTTTTTCAGTTTCTCCTCAATTACCTCCAACAAAAATTATTTTTTACCGTTTTTATTCTTGATTATTATGTTTGGTGCGCAATTCAAAAGAATTTTTCTTACCGCACTTTTATTGTCAATTTGCTTCGTTTTTCTCAAGCTAATTAAGCGCGTACTATTGGATTTTGTCCTGTTGCAAACGACATCTCTTTCATCATCATCTGCAGCCAACAAGCGACCATCAACGTTTTTATTGGAATAAATTCATCATTTATTGAGTTAATTAAGGAGAGAAAAAAAGTTTTATTTTCTGAAAACAAAAAAAAAATATAGTGAAACGATAAACGAGTTGATTAAAAAAATTTCTGTGAAAAATAAACAAAAAAAGGAAATTTAACTAGAAAAAGTTCAACACACAATATTTGCATAAAATATTAAATTATCAAAAAAAAAAAAAAATCAATCAATGACCATTTATTATAAATTAATTGCAAACGGAAAATAAAAATAATTTGAAAAAAAAAACAGAATTGTTGAATTTGTGTCTATTAAATTAAAATTTATCGTAGTTGATAACTGAATGTGTGTGTAAAAGTTTAAAAATTAATTGAAACATTATAAAAAAAAATATTATCATTGATAAAATTGCTAAAAGCCATGTTAATTGCTTCATCGCCAAAATTATAAATTAAAAGAGAGATTATATCAAAACGGGATCATTTTATGGTGAAAATTATAAAAAGTATCAAATTTCAACGCGGATATTGAATAGAAAAAAAAATAACGAACGGATACAAAAAATAGAGCGAGAAAACATTAAATTAAAAAGGATTTCAATCAATAAAGGTAGGTCTCGTCATCGTGATTGATTTGAGATTTTTCTTTACAGAAAAAATAATTTATTTAATTTTATATCGCTTTCAATCGAATCAAAGACGATCCATCAGATAAATTACGCAGATGTTCCTATTGATAGATTTTTTCATTCAATTTGAGTTCAATATATTTTTTTATTTAAACAAAAAAAAAAATAATAATTACACGCCATGCCATGTAATCATTAGCGGCGTGCGATGTGTGTGTGAAAATTAATTTGTACAATTTATATTAAAATGTTTCTTCTCTCACTCTTGCATTATATGAACTGTACTTAACTATAAATATCGACTACTGATTTTTTTCCTTGCTTTTATTTTCGTCGAAACAATGCATAAATATTTAGAAATTCGAAATCAAAACATCTGAACAACATTATGTGTCGTACGAGGCACCAGGCGTACGGGCAAGAAGTCAAGATCAGTGTTCTGGCAATATTTATTTCAGATTTCGATTCAGTCAATAATTTAATTTTCCGAGCACATAAAGACAGAAATAAATAAAAGTTTCTTGCAAAGTGTGTGTAATCCTTCTTCGAGAAAATATGTTATGAGCGGGAATGGAATTCAATTCACGATATGATTTAATTACCTTTTAAAATAACACACATATATGAAAATATATTCACGAGCACCCTTTGAGTCGGAAATGGTTGAAATTTAGTTTCCAATCCTATTTAATAGTTTATTATGGTAACGAAAAAAAAATTAAAAAAAAATTAAGTTAATAAGAATTTTAAAAAATATTAAAATTTTAGAATTTAATAAAAATTTATTTTGGCTTATGGGTTTAAATTAAAATATTTTTTGTAATTACAAAATATTTTTAGTTTTATATTTTTTGATTAAATTTTACTTATTTTATTTTTTGAAATCCAAGATTTTATCCAAAATCAAAATTTTTACAAATAAAAAATAATTAATTTTGATCTTCACATTTTTAATGAAATTTTAAAAATACGATAAAAATTCATAAATATAAAATTATTTTTTTCAAAAAAAAAAAAAAAAAAAAAAAATTAGACACATAGATAAAATATTTTTCTCAAAAGTCAACCTTTAGAAATATTTTTTAAAAATTATTTTTTTTTTAAATTTAAAAAAAAAAATAAATATAAAAATATTTTGAAGACTTTTTTTTTATGAATTTTCGTCGTATATTTTTTAATTCTATCAAAAATGTGAAGATCAAAATTATTTTTTTTAAATTGTACAACTTTGATTTTGAATAAAATTATGGATTTCAAAAAAAGAAGTTTCAATTAGAAAATATAAAAAAAATATTTTGTAATGACAAAACAATTTTTATGTGATGCGGCATTTCAATTAAAAATATTTTAATTTTATTCCATAAACAAAAAAAAAATTAAATTAAAATTTTAATAATTTTTGAATTTAATTTAGTAATTGATTATTTTTTACAAATTAAATTTAATTTTTTAAATGCGTTTAAAATTATTTCCAATTTTTTATATTTTTTTAATTTTTATTTATTTTTTTAGATCTTTATTTAAAATATTTATCCTTCTCATATTTAAATTAATTCAATTTATTTTTTTTTATTTAATAAAATTATTTTAAAGTTGACAAAAAATCAAAAAAATCTCGATTAAATCCATATAACTTTTTAAAATTTTACTTTTAAATTGTAATTTTCATCCCTTTTCAATTCATCGGACAATTATAGAACATTCCGATCCCCGGAAACAGCTTGTGTGTGTGTATGTTCGAGACACAACTAAAATTTATTGTTTTATATGCCAAGTTTACGTACATATTCAACAAGTCTCAACATTTTTATTACCTTTTTGGTTTTTTGGCATAGTTTCGTGTTGTTGCTGGGATGCTGCACGACGAGAAAAAAAAACACACATGGTCTAATCAAAAATTCTATGCATGTCTTGATGGCTTGGCAGCACACACGATGACACCACTACTTTACGGAAAAACGTACAAAAGCATGACCTATTCGCTGTTTTATTATTATTATGTCATGTGAACTGCGCTCGTGTGTGAACAAAACTTTTCCCTTTTTGATGGTGTTAGAAACCCGCACAGAACAAAAAAAGCAAACAAACAGGTAAAATATGAGAAAAGTGACATAATAAAAATTGTCACACACAAACACAACGAAATTCAAGTTGACATGAGACACACACCTACCAGGAAAAAAAAAACAAATAAAACCCCCGAAAAAATAGCAAAGAGGTGAGAGATAACACAAACATTAAAAGCTTTTATTGTTATTGCAATTCATATCATCTTCCGACTTTTTTTGTTGCTTTTACTCGATGTCATCTTTTGACTTACTCGGCTTTTATTATAATAATCATGAACGTAATGTGATCTCGTACTTTATGATTTTTCCGGGGAATAAAGTCGTCGTCGTTGTTGTGCGTGTTCAACAAATATGACTTCCGATGAATTTTTCTCTCGCTCCTTCTCTCATTTAGTCGCAAATATGTCGAGTAGACGTTAATTCGGGATTTTCTCGAGATTTTCTGGGAAAAAAACAAGTGAGCTTTATTTAAATTTTGTTTGTGTGTCGTGTGACGAATAACAGAAAAGATTAATGAGGTGAACAACTTTATTGTTATTTTTGGGAAATTTGTATGTAAATTTATATTTAAGAGGATTGTAAAAATTTAAGGAGAAGAAAAATATTTAATTAGGATAACGATTAATAAAAATTAGGCACATGAGTAGCTCTTTAATTGTGGTGAAAATTTAAAGATGATTTAAAATTTCAAAGAATTTTAAAAAGGTCTAAGGTTTTTATTTATATTTATTTTTTATTATTTTTATTTAAATTTATTCTAAATTTTCGTCGAAAAAAATTAAATAATTAAATTTTAATAAATTAAAAATTAATTTTAAAACATTCAATATAAATTTAATAATAAATAGTTAAAAAATGATATTTTTTAATTATCCCAATTAATAATTAATTTAATTTTAAGAAATAAAGGATAAAAATTATAGGGTAAAATATTCGTTTTGGTAGAAAAAACTCTTAATTGCAAAAAGTAAAAAAAAAATAATTTAATTTTTTTTCTTTTTTTTTGTATTGCTGGAAATGGTTAGAAAATTTATTTGAAAATTTGACACTCAAAATTTTTTGACAATTTTTTTAATTTCTCTTTTTATTAATTAAAATTTATTATTATTAATTTTATTTTTTTAGTTTAATTTTATTAAAATTTATTTTATTTTTTAAGATATAAAATTATTTAAAAAAATTCTCAAAATTTTTTCTTTAAATGGAACTTTAAATACTTACTTTACATACAATTTAATGTCACGCTCCTGCCCTTCAATTACTCGACCTTGACTATACATGACGCTCCATAAACTTGAATGTCACCCGTGAATTTTTGCTCCAGTTCTTCCGACAACTTGACATGTTTTCCTTTTTTTTATTTTTTAAAAAAACATTTTGCACATGTTCACGCTTTTCAAATATTTACATTAGGCTTATTATGATGCCTTTTTTATGATTGCCATTGTTATTAAAAATAAAACAAAAATTTATTTGTCATTTGAGAGATTCCTTTTCACAAAAATTTCCTCCATTGTGTCACTTTTTTATTTATTCGTTGTTCAACTATTTACTCAACCCCTTCCTTAATTTTCTACTAATTTAATAAAATAATCGGAAAATCCGCTAATGTTGAACCATATGCGAAAATTATCCTGGAGCAATTTTTTGTTGTTTTCACTGAAATAAAATTCCTGTGAAAATTTCCATCTGATATCACGGGATGTTTACAGTTTTTTTTTATTATCATCGTCGTTGTCATTATTTTTATTATCATTTTTAAAATTAAAACGAGTGAAAAAAAAAGTTGAATAAAAATTGTTGCAATTTATAAATGAAACCACATAGGCTGCTTCGAGCGACATGTCGTGTCAGGAGCATGTGTATGTGTTAAAATATATAATGAAAAATTTATGAAATTTTTTTTTTGTTAGATAAGCATTCTTTATCATCTTCGTTGGTCAGTCAGAGCAAATATTTATTTTTTTTTTCGCGAAAATTGTTATAATTTTTTTTAATGAAAAAGAGAGAAAAAATTTAAAGCTCTAATTTTTTTTAGGAAAATTATTTAAATTTTATTTTTATAAAAAGTAAGAAAAAATTTAATTTTTTTCATGAATAATAATTATTTTATGAAAAGTGAAAAAAATTAAAACTTTTTTTTAGGAAAAAAATTTTTTTTTTTTATGAAAATTATTTACCTAATTTTTTTTTTTTTATGAAAATAATTTAAATTTCATTTTTTTATATCAAAGAGACAAAAAGTTTTTCTTTTCTTTATTTAAATCCTTATTATTTAATTTAAATTAAGTACACATTAATTTTTTTTCATGAAAAATATTTTAAATTTTGTTTTTATTTTTTTTATGAAAAAGCGATAAAAAAATTTTTGGTCCCTGACTGACGAAATCAATTCCACACAAAAAATATTTTATTGTTATTTTTATTAGTTGCAATTTATAGTATTCGTCGGCGTCGACAACAATAGCAGTCGATTCAATGTTCGACAAGAAGAAAGACTTATCCCTTTTCATATTTATTTATTAGAGTGTGTGTGTGGTATTATTGTCAAAGTTTGTCGTTACTCTTTGTTCCGACAAACTTTACAAAACGACACAATAAATGTGTACACAAAATCATTGGAATTGCACAAGCAAACGATGTCACTTGAAGCAAAGTTTCGAGCAAACAACAGCAACAAACCTGATTGAAGCACCATTATTGCACTGCAGCGTTTTCTATAAATTGGAAGCAATTGAAAAATGTTTTTGAAGAAATTTATTTATTTTTATTCCAAAAGTTTTCCTTTTATTATCATTATTACTTGGGGCCACTTTTATTGAAAATGCAAATTTAATTTACCCCAAAGAGAGAGGAATTTTTCGTATCTCATTAAATTCATTGTTTTTTTCCTATCAGGTGATTTCGAACACTTATCTCTCGTGTTTCGCTCAGAAAGTACAAAAACAAATACAAGACATAAATTTATGATAATTTAAATACTTTTTCTTGTTCTTTTCACTCTGCTTTTTGTTTTTTTTCTCCTTTCTTGTGTGTGATTTATTCATATTTCATGAGATTTGAGATGTTCATTGTTTATGATAAAATAATCGACTTCAAAATACGTTTTTTTGTGCTTTTCAAGAGGAAACCTAAAAAAAACAAAATAAGAGGAATAAATCAAAAAATCGATCTTTTCAAATTTTCATGAAAACAAAACAGGATTGAACTCTGGCTTTTGAATAAAATTTATCGATTCAGGAATGAAGGAAGAATGACTGAGAGCGAAACAATAGTTTATCAAAATTCCATGATTTTGTGCAAGAAATTCAGACAATGACTTGTGAAATATTGATTAACGAAGCAAAGTTACAGAGTTGATTATTTTAAATGGACAAGTTTTTTGGGGAAGAAAAGTTGATTAGTGGATTGGATGTCGACATGCAAATAGTAGGTCATTGCATAACAAATGAAGAGATCGATTTATCAAGCGATGACTTGTGGAAATTTCGAAATTAATGGTAAATCTGTCATCGTTATTTTAAGGGAGACTAAGTAGACTGGATTTATTAAAAAAAAATATATAAAAAAGTAAAAAAAAGGAAAAGTAATTTTGTGAACGATTAAAATAAATTTTTAAAAAATTATTCAAAATTTCAAAGAAAAAATATTTTAAAATTTTAATATTTTGTTTTCAAATAAACAATTATCGACAAAATTTAGTTGAAAATCATTTAAAAATAAATCCCAAGGCAAATTTTGGAGTTAGGCCGCTCCAAATGAAAATCAAAAATAAAGTCCAAAATTTTTGAAAATAAAATGCGGGGGGCAAAATAAAAAAAAAATTGAAATACTAATTTTCATATAAAATGACAAAATTTTAGCAATTTTTGATCGCTGATCAACTTTTTTGTTGTTTTTTAATAATCTTCTTTGAAACTTTTAAATTAAAAATTGATTTAAGATCATTTTAAGTTAAAAATTGAAAAATTAAAATTTAAAAAAATAACTGTAAAAAAATTTTGAAATAAAAATTCAGTAATTTTATGAAAAATATATTTTTAGAAAATTCAAGTTAAAATATGATTTTCAAAACAAAAATTAAAATAATTAAAAATTTTTTATAAATTTTTTTGAAAATGTTTTGAAAAATTATGAAAATACAACAAAAAACGATCAATTTTGATGAAATTTTTAACTTTTTTTTTATTTTGACCCATTGGATTTTTGACTTTTAAAATGGGGCATCGGACTTTATTTTTCATTTTCATTTGGAGTGGCCTAACTCTTCAAAGACTTGAAAGGTCAAGGTAAATTCTAAAAGTCATAATTTAATTGGCCCCATTTGACCACGTGACAAATTTGCCCCAATGCAAAATTTAAATTTTTGACCCAATGCACATTTTATAATTTTTTAAAATTTCAAAATACGCTACAAATCATATTTTTATTAATTTTTACCTTTTTAATGTTCTATGTTGAATCAATAAACCATAAAATTCGATGGAAACAAAATAATTTTTGCCATAAACTTGCTCTAAATTTTAAATTTCTTAACATAACCATTCACATAGCTCATGAGTAACATGTTTTTACGACATTTTCCGCACCGTTCTTGAAAACTTGTCATCAACAAACAGCCAAGTTGTAATAAATAGTTAATGTTGCGATAGCAAAACTTTCTCTCAAAAGCGCCTAAGGTATCAATAACATCATAACTTGAATAATTTTCCAATACCGCATCGTCGTCACCACTTTTACTTCATCAATATTTCTATCATTCAAGCTTTAATAATTAATATGATGTTGATAAAGTGTATCGACGACGTGCAACTTACTAAGATTATATAAAAAAAAATTAAATAAAAAATAGTTTAAAGTTTTTTTTTTCACAAAATTCAAGAGCTCTTCAACTCAAGAGTTCATGAAAGAATGAAGTTGTGTTAAAAGTGCTTAAAAAAACTTTTTTTAGTCTAATTCCGCTTTCAGCTATATTACCACAAAATACCGTGCTGTGTGTAATGAAATTTTTAGTGTGCCTCCTCCGTCACATCATCATTTGTTATTTCTCATTATTGTTGCAGAAAATGGTTGACATGAGACTGAGGCACGTTCGAGCTGAGGTGAATGAGAGGAGGAAAAAAAAGTTTGTCTCTCAATACTGTCTCTTGATATATGTGAATAATTAATTTACGGTGTGCGTATGGCGAATATTGTCGTAATAATAAAAAAGCGTGTTGTGTCAAGTACTTTGATTAAAATTAGCTTCAGGACGCGCTAAAGCACTGACATATTTTAAACGTCGTACTATTTTCGGCTCGCATTACCATAAATCCATCCCTTTATTATGATTATTTTTGCATGTGTGCCACGAAAAATCTCTCTCGAAACTAAACTCATAATCGTTTCATACGCAAAATAATCAGAAACATGAGGCATCGAGGTAAAAATATTAATTAGAAAATATGTTACGTTACACGAGTTGTGGCAAAGTTGAAAGTTTTTGCCGCGTTCTCGTGTGTTTCGCAAACAATGGAGGCGTCTGGTTAATCTTTTTTAAGTAGAAATCGTTCAAAAGCGTGACGAGGGATGACAAGGAGACAGAAAAGAACAAAAAAAAAATAACAAAGTGCAGATTAATTAAAAAGCAAGGAGAAAACAAGGAAAAATACAAGATGCTTGAAATGTGATTAAGATTTACTTTGCTTTTCTCGGCTTCAACATTAGCTTTTAGTAACAGGTTGTCGTCGTCGCATCGTCATCTCTCATCATCTTGGATGGATAAAAATTAACTAAAAGTCATTATGGCTCATTATGCTTTCCTTCGTTATTTTTACAGCAAAAAACGCTAATAACATTGTTAAAAAATTTCTGTGCACGTAGCGTTAAATAAATCTTGTGCGGAGCAACAAGCAAAGAAAACTCCAACCGACTAAGTAGCTATAAGGGGGGAACATTAAATTGCAAAAGTGCCTCTCGAATTAACAAGATTTTCCTTGTAGACTTATTTTTTGCCGCCAACTCGGTCCCTAGTTCAGTTCTGTGTGTGAATCACGAAACCATGAAAGAAAAAAAAAGATAAAAACGTTCGATAAGAAGAAAAGGAACAAAAAAAGCTAATAGCGTTATAAACAAGTGGAATACAGGTGTTTTTGTCTGTCTTCTTTCGTCATTTATCCTAATCTGCTGCTGGGTAATTGAGAATAAATATTACGAAAAAAATGATTCATTTTTTTTTTGCTTTTGACTAGACGCTATCTAAGAAAAAAAAAAAGAAATCTTGAAGAGGGAACAAAAAGTGATAAAATATATTAAAAAATTTGTCCGTTTGTTAATGAAAAAAATAACGAACAAAATTGCATTAAAAATTTTGAACAAAGTTATGATAAACAAGACAATAAAAAGAGAGCAATTTGTGAGTTATGATAATAAGATTTTACTTCTTGGAAGCACGAGGAGATAACAAGCATTCTAGATAGCAATCTGAAAAGAAAGAAAAATAACAACGCGTGGGTGAGAAAAAAGGTATTTAGAGCAGCTTTATCCAATTTCCTTTAAATTAACTATAAATTACTTTTTGATACCTTCTTGGAGTTTTTTGAAAGTTTGAGGAAATTTTTCAGGTGTGAAGCATATTAAGACATAATTTGGTACAAATGTTTGTTTCTTTGTAAAAAATATTTTTTTAAAGTCAAAACTAATTTTTTTCAGTTTCATTTTTTTACTTAGGTTCATTTATTTTTTTTTAATTTTTAAAAATTAAATAAATAAAAAATATTTTTAATTTTTGCAAAAATTTTTATTTCGCATTTTCAAAAATATCTTTTTAAGGTAAATTTTTAATGAAAATCAAAAATATAGTCCAAATTTTAAAATAAAATAAAATAAATAATAATTTTGCAATTTTATTTTAATTTTCTAAATTAAAATTTTCTTTATTTTTTTTTTAATTTTAAAATTTTCTAAATTAAAATAAAATTGCAAAAAAAAGTTTTGAAATACTATTTTCATACAAGATAACAAAATTTTAACAGTTTTTGAGCGTTAAATATTATTTTTGATGTTTTTATTGATGTTATATTAAAAAATAAAAAAAATCATAAAAAATAACTGTCAAAAAATTTTGAAAATAAATTCAGTAATTTTATGAAAAACATTTATAGAGAAGAAAATTTTTGATAAAATATGATTTTCAAAACAAAAATTAGTAAAAATTAAAAAATTAAGAACTTTTTTGAAAAATTATGAGAATACACAAAAAAAACAGTAATTTTTGATGAAATTTTTATTTTTTTTTTTATTTTGCTCCATTGAAATTTCGACTTGTAACATGGGGCATCGGACTTTATTATTGATTTTCATTTGGAGCGAACTTAATCAAAATTTTTGTTTAATTATTTAATAATTTTTCATAAATTTCATCAATTTCCAAAATATTACTTTAATTTAAGCAGACATGGAAAAAGTTTTTTTTTTCCCGGGAACCAAACTCATTTCCCAAAACTATATTTACCCCAAAACAATGAAAAAAAATCCTAAATTAAGTCAATTTTATACATTTTTTAAGTAGTTCTACGAATTTTAATTTTTAAATTATAAAATTTCCCCATTTTTCTCTTAAAATTTCTATATGAGATTTTTAAAAATTTCCCGGGAACGAGGTTTGAAGGATTATCCCGAGGATTGAATTTAAGAGACTATAATTCAAAGCTTCAATATTAAAGAGTTAAAATTTTAATATTTCCTTTCATTTAGCTTCCTTTTGTTCAGATTTTGTCTAATTTTGAATTAAATTAGTTCCTATCTCAATTCTATTATGTTTTACAAAATAATTTCTCATTCAATTCAAGAAACGTCACTAATTGTTGCCTCCGAGAAAACCGAGCTCAACTTTTACAAATCATTTAAAATGTAAGAGAGTCGTGCAATATTTATCAATTTAATGAAGTGGGTAACGTTCGTACAACATTTCAAAAATAAACAAACACACATCACATCATCTTCTTGTTGTAAAACAATTTTCTCCGAGTACATTTTAATTGCTTATTTATTCATTCCGCACTAAATAGCTTGTCGTTTTTCACTCACACACTCGACTGTCACGTCTTCCTCTTGAATCATATTCTGGCACTTCAAAGCAAAAATCACTGAAAATCAACTTTGAATTTGTATCGATCGCTTTCAGGCATTTTACATCGCATTGACACCCAAGTTGGAACACACGCTGATCATTTATTTATACGGAAAAGACAAATATTATGAAATGGGAAAATTAAATAAATCAAATTCATTAAATGAAATTATTATTATTGAATTATAAATCACAACGCAGATAAGTAACGGGAGGGAAAGAGATAGAAAATCAATTAGAGCAACATTTTAAACATTATAGCCCATTTACGTCAAATTATGACTTGATTAGCGCGATAAATGATACACTAATGATTGAAAATACTTATTAACACTTGTAACGATCAGACTGCAGATGAACTTTATTAGCGTAGATAAATTCTTTGCACAACCAACATTTCCGTGTTAAAAACAAATATTTGTCTTCAAAACATGGGAAGATGGATGAGTAGCTATCAAGTGCTTTTATTAATCAAACTCGTTAAAAACTCTTTATATTTTTCTTTTTGATGGGATATTTTAAGGATATTTAAAAAAGGTCGAAACTTTTGCACTTTTGGGAATAATTTTTCGATCTAATAGTTTTCCAGATCACATACTCTACTTCACACACACACACAAACACATATGTCGAAAGTGAAGTGAGTCGTAAATCACCCTTCATCTTATTCTGCTTCCGAAAAACCGCCTACTACTGCCATTTTTGTCAGACACATTTTACAAGTCCTTTTTCGGTCGACATCAGTGCGGTAGTCCCATTAGTGTTCGAGTTTGTGCAGGCTGCCAGTCAAGTCAGATGTAGATTGAGTTTATTTTGTTTCGCATTTTTTTTTCTTCTTTTTTTATTTCCACTCCAGATGATACAGAAATACAAAATAATACACGAGAAAGTGTCTGTGGAAATTTTTTTTTCAGCTAGACAGACGTCGTAAAATACAATAAAAAGGGAAAAAACAAATGCTTTGAAAGGTAAAAGGTCTCTGTCATAAATTAATAATCAAAGAAGGGTTTTATGTACGGACGTTCTGCTTCCGTGCGCTGCGACTCAATTTTGATGCCTGTAGCATCTTTTGTTGCTAAAAGTTGCTAATTTGTTTTCAAACTTTCGGAAGAGAAGTGAAGTGAATTGATGAAAAGCGAGCTTTTGATGAGAATTCATCAAAAATCTTTAGAGATATGATAGAATTCGTTGCAGGTAGGAAGTAGGAATTTAATTTTAGATTTCTCTATCAGTTGTTGGAATTTCGTCATGTTCAAATTCGTATTATTAAAACTCGTCAAGATTCTCGAGAACAAACTGTCTGCTGATGGAAAAAATAAATTTTGTCATCAATGAAATGGATTTTTCAAATTGTATTAATTTATATCCCATAAAAAGTAATTTAATTTGAAAAGCCTCCCTACAAAAAAATACCCGATCTCACTAAAAATGCATAGAAACACTTTGGTTCATTAATTAAAAATTTTTTTGGATTTTTAATACAAAACTATTGCATGCCATTTATTTTTCGATGAAATGCTATAAGTTAGGCCTAATAATAGACCAAAAAACCTAAAAAAAATTCCTGGAAGTAATTTAATTTGAAAAATTTTCAAAAAGCTTCATGATACCATATTTATTTTAGATGCATTTGGGTTTATGCATTTAGACATTCAAGGGTACGGGAATTTAATGGATCGGGACGGGAGGGATCAAATTGAAAAATGCATAGTTTTTCGATTTCAAAAACGCCATAGCAGTTTTGGATAGCAACAAATTCAAAAAAAGGGATATTTTTTCTTTTTGGTTTTTACCCACTCTAAATTTAAAATTTAAATAAATTTAGGTTTTTTGGACTTCTTTAGCCCTCTCAGTTTTAAGAAACCACTTTGAACTTACAAAATTAGCTCAAATTTATATGGTCAAAAAAATACCATCTTATTTTTTGAAATTTAATATTCGGGTAATGTGATATTAAAAATTATTACTCTGTCTTGTAATGCGAAGTCCTTCATCTTCATTCGTTTTAATAACGTTGCTACTCTTAACCAAATTATTATTCAATATTCACAAGTATATCCCATAATCTAAAGTAATTTAATTTGAAAAACCTCAATTCATCAAAAAGCTTCATGATACCAGTCAATTTCGAATGCTTGTAGTAGTAGACTGTGCATATGATGTTTTCAGATACCTCAGGCAAGGGACTTTATGCTGCACTCCAGTATTTGACTCGGTCCAAAATGTCTTCAAAGTCATCGATTATCATCTAATTGAACATCGTTACAGCTTTTTTCCAAAGAATTTCTCTTGTCAGTCATGTTTCTTGACCAAATCAATCTCCCAAGTTGCCTAAAAAGATATAAAAAAAAACTTTTTTCTTTAAATTGTAATTCAAGATTTCCTTACCATATCTGTCAATATCCATCAGATCCAATTTTACAGTGACCATCAATTACTAATCTGGCTTAACGTTTACACCTCCCAATCAATCAATAAGCATCAGCTTTGAAACCCAATGGACTGTAACGACTAGTAGTGTGACTCTCTCAGTTGGTCTCAAAAGACATGAACAAGCCAAAAACCACAAAAACATTGCTTCACTGGCATTTATTCCTTCCTTTCAATTAAATGGCATAGAACAGAAGTGCCTTGTTAACTAACTCGGGCAATCCTTTTCTCTACATTCCATAGTCGCTGAGCACCGTAGTGTGTTCACAATTCACAAAAGGATGGTATTTTGTGGTGCACCAAACAATATAATGGTACGTTCCATTTTGCAATAAATATTGCCTTTGAAGTGCAGCGATGATGCATGATGATGTTATGATAAGTTTTATGGGGAATTTCTACTTTTTATTGTATTCAAACGACCCCTCATACAAAAATGTATCTGAAAGAAGGATAAAGAATTTTTTTCAAATTAAAACCGCAATCACTGTTGCTTTACGTACGATCCCATTTTGTTTAATTGCTTAAATAAATGTGATTGCAAACACACAGAATTTAATTAAATTTTTTTTTTTGAAACATTTGACACAAAAACGTGGCTCATCTCGATTCGTTGAATGTGTCCCAAATGTTCTGATTGCCTTTTTTCGTCAGTTGTCACAGACACGGCAACAAAAGAAGCAAAAAAAAAAACACAAACTAATTAAAATTCAATTTCGCTGTGATCCGATCTGATCCTTTTTCTGTATATGTGGCGGTAGCCTTTTGTGTGTTTATCAGTTTGTTCCATCAAAATAGGCGTTTAACACCAATTAATAAAAAACCATTTTAAACAACAAAGTGGTTGTCAGTACATTTAACGATAATGAGCGGAAACGCGAACATCATGATAAATGCGAAATGATTTAAATTTCGTGTCAGTTGATTTATTTTCGCGAAGTCGTTTGTCGATGTCATCAATATTGTTGCGCATTTTCGTCGTCGTCGTTTACGAGTTGATCAATTTCGCATTTGTTATCGGGAACATCTGTTCGACATAAGCTAATTTTCGCCGAATTACGTTGAAGAGGGTCCAAATAATTGACAAGAAAAACAAAAGATTTCCCTTTCTTATCATCCGTTTCGGTATCCCTTTAAACATAATCTTATTTATTTATGCTTTGTGCCGGGCAGAAAGCGAAGCCCGAGAAAACAAAGACATTTATTGAAAAAGGATAAGAATAAATTTTTGTGAACACTTTAAGACATGAAAGAAAAATAAATTCCAAAATAATGAATCAATAAAAAATATTAAAGAAATTGGATATTTATGAAATGTTTGTCTTCTTCTTCTCAATTTCACTTCAGTTTTAGTCCCTTTTTTGTGACAGTTAATCGATCATAGATAATTCTATAGACGAATTTTCTCGTTTTGTCTCGTGCCGCCGTCGGATTCCATAAAAAATGCACATTTTATTAGATTTTGTCGAGACAAGTTGTAAAAATAATATTTTGATGCTGATGATGGCATTCTTTTTGTGCGCCAAATGAAGAGATAAAGGGTAAAAGAAAGGAAATTGGCGACAAAAGCAAAAAGACGTAAAACTTCATTTTATAGTTTTCGTCTAAAATATTCATGGTTTTTATTGAAAATTTTATGATGATAACTTTATCGAGATTTTTATTGAATTTGCGAAAAAATTTTATGTGATTTAATTTTTTTAATTAAAAAATGTGAACTAAGCGGAATTATGATGTTGGTGTTATGACGAGGAATGACGAGAAATTGATCATAAATTTAATGTTCAAGTCTTAGAAGACGACTCATTATTTTCGATCGGCTAATAATTTTATGTCAACATCTGGTTTAGTTTTTAAAAGCGTTTTTAATGAAAATTTTACTCATGTCTGTCGGTTAAAGTGAAGCAAAGAATTATTTTTTAAAATTCTAATTTGCGGATGATAGTTTTTTGAATTTTAAGGTCTTCTTAATATTTTTTTTATCACAAAATCTTTTGCTTTTACTCTAAATTGTGTCAAAGTCATTGCACTTGTATCACAGATTTTGTTCATTAAACTGCTCATTTGTAAAAAAACGAATTAAATTAATTAAAAAAAATAATAAAATAATTAATTTAAGAATAATTTTTAAATATTAAATAATATTTATTAATTTTAAAATTAAGTTAATTAAAATTTAAAAAAAATCATTGTTTTTTAATTTTTTATTAAAATTTTAATTAATTGATTTTTAAAATTTTATTTAAAATTAAAATTAATTTAAATTAATTTAAAATTAATTTTAATATTAAAAAATAAAAATTTAATTTAATTTTTTTATCAAAATTTCTATTATTTAATTTTAAAATTTATTTAATTAATTAATTATTTTTTTTAGCCATAAGAAGCTTTAAAATTATTTTTTTAATATTTAATAATATAAAATTAATTTTAAAATATTTTAATTAAAAACCCATGAAAATACGCTTAAGTCCCTTTTAAAAATTTTATATCTGCAAGACTAAAATTCATCGCAATTTTTTTATTACACACCACCGCATCTCATAGTAACGAGAGTAAACATGTTGCATTTTCCATTTTATTACACTAACCATCATCATCATCTGGAGCCGTCTGTTATTTTTTTTGTACTTTGTAATTTAGACTCTTGGTAATTTATGGGTCAATTCATCGCCAAAAACTGTTCTTGAATTTTTCAACGAGTTGACGACCTACAAATAAATCCAAAATAAAATTCAAAAAAATTAAACAAATAAACCTCATTGATTAAATTTTTCCCTTTTTCCAAAAGAAAAAAGAAAAAAAATCCGATGGAAACAGAAAAGAACTCAATCAAATAAGAGAGATACTTACACACACAATTTGATTGAATTTATGCGGAATTTGCTTATTTATAGTAAATCAATTGTAAATATTTTTACGAATATTAAGAAGAAAAGTCTATATTTAATTTAAACAGTCGTATTCACTCCACGTGCCTTCGTATATTTAAATTTTGCCGATACTTATTGAATAGATACGAGAAATAAAATGAGGGTTTCAAATTAAGTTTCGTCGTTCTTTTGTTTATGTTTCGCCCTTTTCTTCGTCGTCGTCGTCTTCACTTTTTCACTCTTCTTTGCTTTTACTTTTTTTTTTATTTATTATGCATTAAAGTATTATTTTTGTATCAATATTTTATGTGAAGTGATGGCGAAGCGGATGATGCTAGCCTTAGGTGTGAATAAAAAACAAAAAGATGTTTTTTTTTTCGGAAAAACTTTTTAAAATGGTTTTTATGTTTCTGTTTTTCTTCTTCGTCTCTCCTTTTTTTGTTTGATTTGAGGAAATGGAACACTCCAATTTAAGCCAATTTATCGACCTTCTTAAGGGAAGACTTAGTTCTCATCATGTGTGAAGAGAAGTGGAAGGATTTCCTGCTTATAAATTATTTCATTTCCGTTCCTTTTCTACTTTTCATTCGTTCAAGTATCAATATCGGAATCGTTGAAGAGGAATAAACTTGTAAGGAAATAAAATAAAATTAAACTAATTTGGAATGTTTCTCTCTTTTTTTATTTCCTTCTATTGTTTTTCCTACTTTATGTGCATCATTACGACTTTATTTTTATCTGTTTTTTTTTTAAATCTGGCTACAAAAAAAAATCATGGGAGTTTACTCACCTTTGGTCCTTTTTTTCCTCGTAGCGACGTCAAATTCAGGCTTCAAAAAAAGAATTTTCATCATAAGACAACTTTACACCCCTTTTTTTTCGTGCGTTCAAGTGAAATCCCACATTAAAGGATCCCTTTATCATCATGTCGACTCGTAGTCGTCTTAAAAATAAACCAAAAAAAGTTCGTATCTTATCTCATCCTATCGCTATCCAAGTGCTGGAATGGAACGCTTATCATTTTCTTTTGATATACAAAAGAATGTGTGTGTGTGGTTAAGTCTGGAGAAAAACGAGAAAAGATGATAGATTGGTTCCATTTTAACAATGAAAAAGAGATAAAAAATATAAAAAAGAGGGAATGATCATCATGGATGATGATGAACGGAACAAAAATGAGAAAGGAAGCTAATAACGGAGGTATGACGACACAAAACTCATGAAGTTTATCGACTGTAACATTACAAGATAGTTACAGATTGTGTGTAAAAGGCGAAAAATTCAACAGGTTGTAACAGAAATTTTGGTGAGTAAATGGTCAGGAACAATATTTAATTTTGACTTTTAAAAATGTACGAAAAATTACGAAAAATGACCGTTGAAAATTTGAAATTCGCCTTTTGCTAATTCAACACTAATAAGGAAAAACAACTTATTTAGCTTAAATTTCTCTGAACACGAAGAAAAAAAATTTTTAAAAAATGTCAATTTAAAAAATGGCCGTTGAAAATTTGAGAATCGTCTCTTGCTAATTCAAATAAAATTTTTGAAAATAACTTATTCAGCTTAAATTTCTCAGGACAATCAGAAAATATGAGAAAAAAAATTAAAGTTACAAAAAATAATGTAAATGTCAATTCAAAAAATGGCCGTTGAAAATTTGAGAATCGCCTTTTCGCTAATTCAACACAAATTAGTGAAAATAACTTATTCAGCTTAAATTTCTCAGATATCAGAAAAAAGTTTTCGACATAGACATCTGTTAATTAAAACTTTAAAAAGTTATTGAAAATTCAGTTTAAATTCTACTTTTGTGGCAAGATTTATTTTTATGTGCTATAGAATTAAGTACTAAAAGTACTTTAGTTAACCTAAAAACCAGACAAATCTTACCCCAAAAGTAGGATTTAAACTGAAGGTAATAGTATTGAGTTAACGAAATTTTCATTCTTAAGCTCGAATTTTGCATCAAAAGGTTGCTTTTTGACCTTTTTTCCGAAAAGATTATTCAAAAATCTTGATTTTTGTTCCTCAAATGCCTTTTATTTATTTAAATTTGGCTTTTAACTTTTTTTCAAGCGACATGAATTTCACCTCTTTCTTTCTCATGCATTAAAAGATGAAAACCAAACATCGCAAACGTGCAAACAAACAAAAAACTCGCAAAATTTATTCAATCAAGACCCATTCATGACGATATTTTATTGTTATTGTAATACATTTGAGTGTTGATTAGGGACATGACACATAAAACTTTATGGATAAATTACATACCTTTGCTCCGTTCCTACCTCAGCTTTACGAAATCATCCAAACAGGTCATAACATAATAAAAACTGACAATCGACAATAAAAGAATCTCACGAAAAAAAAAATCGAAAGTATGAGGCAAATTGAATTTCGAGATGGTTTCGAAGTTATGAAGTCCGTAATATGGAAATGCAAAAAAAAAAATTGTTTTATTACGGATTTGATCTCATGTCATCTCGTATCATGTCATAAAATCGTATCTTCTTGGATTTCAGTCGATTAGCATCGTTTTGCGACATCAAAAGATGTCCTTGGCACCATTGTGTCCCTTCTGTTCCGAGGAATTGCGGTTAATTTGTTATAATTGTCATTTCGACCGAGACATCGACCGTCTGTCTTCTAGATTACTAATTTCTTTGAAATTCGACCTTATTTGCCACTTGAACTTAATTCATTTCGCAAAACAAACACAACAACTACAAACCAAGTTTGTCATCGAAGAGAGAGAAAAAAAAATGAAGACAAGACAAAGAAAGATCAAGATACGACTTTTACGAGCAAATGTTTTTACGACAACTTCTCATCCCGCAATAAAAAGATGTTTTTATTCAAGATTATCCTTCGTGTCGTCTTTAACTTCTCTCGAAGCATATTCAGTTCATCGCTTTCGATGATTTATATACCAAAAAAATGTTTCTCATCGAGTACAAAGTCGAACAAACCACATCACAGACAAATCTGTTAAATTAAACAAACAGCGATCGATATGAGAGAAAAAGTACGTCTGTGCTGCCATGATGTTGAAAAAAATAAAACAGTGAATTTTTAACGTGAATGTCGATGAAACGTTAACTTTTAGGCACGAGAAAAAATACCAACAACGAATTTATAAACAAAATTCCTTCAGTTCGTTATGTTTACGTTTGTATACACTTTCAATATTTAACAAACTTTGCAGAATAAAACCGCAGGGTTGGAAAAAAATTTTACTTTTGCTTAATGATATTGTTTTAAATGAACTTAAGCAAACTTAAGTTGTGACTTAAACAAATAAATTAAGTTAAGTCATACTAAAATAAAAAAAAAGTCCAAAATTTAGTTTATTACCGCATTTTTTCTTCGAAATGCGGTAAAAAGGTTAAAGTGACTTTTCAACTTAAAGGAATTTTTTTTTTTTTAGAAAAATTAAGCTTTTAGTTGTGATTTCAGATTTTAACTTAAGAATAAGTCTAATAAGTTAAAGAAGTTTTTATTTTTGACTTTAAGCCCAAATTCAACGATTTGTGACTGATCCTAAAGCAAAAGGGGTCAGATTGATCCCTTAAGGGGTCAACTTGATCCCCTTTCGAGTAGGTCATCTGCAGACCCAAAAATTTGAATCATTCAAGAGATCATTTTGATCCCCTAAGAGATCAACATGAACCCTTATGAGGTCAACTTGATCCCTTCAAGTGGTCAATTTCATCCCTTCAAGTGATCAATTTAACCCCTTTAGGAGATCAATTTGATCTCTTAAGGGATCACATTGACCTCTTAAGGGATCAAAATAATCTATTGAATGATTCAAATTTTTGGGTCTGCAGGTGACCTACTCGAAAGGGGATCCGGTTGATCCCTTAAGGAATCAGATTGAACCCTTAAGGGAGCAAATTGATACAATACAATAATGTTTTATTTTTTCGACTTAATTCACATGAGTTGACTATACTTAAGTTACATATTTACATAATTTTATAAACTTTTAAAGGAACTCTACAATGGCACAGATTTTAACAGTAAGGGATATCACAATAAATAGAATACTTAACACTAATTAAAACTAATATGAGCAAATTGATCCCTTAAGGGATCAATCTAACCCCTTTTTCGCCCATAGGGCGGCTTAGAGTCAAAAGTAATAATTTCTTTGAATTATTTTTACGTTGAAATCTTAAGTCACAACTGAAAACTTAATCAGAAAAAAAACTAACGGTCTTTAAGTTGAAAAGTCATTACTACCTTTTTACCACATTTCGTAGAAAAAATGCGGTAATAAACTAAATTTTTGACTTTGGTCAAATCAAAGTAAAATAATTTTTTTAAATTTTTTCTTAAGTTGGATTCTTAAGTCAACTCATCTGAAACTGAAAGCTTAATTTTTCAAAAAAAAAAAAATAATTTTCGTCAATTTGCTTTTGAATTTTAATTCGAATGTTTTTCTTAGCCCTGAATAAAAAAAAAATAGAAAACTTTTTTTCGCCAGTAGTTTTGATGATTGATTCATTTACTAACACCACACAACAAAATAAAACAAGTTTCCCGAAAAAATAAAGAGATATGTGGTTGCTGACAATGGAACGGGAAAAATCGAGTAAAAGTGGTAGGAGGAGGAAAGTACACAAAAAAGATGAATGGAACATTATTTATTTGTTTGTCGTTTGAGGTTTTTGTTGTCTCATTCTTGTTTTCTCGCATGTGATAACAAAAAAATGCGAAAATGGGATGAGTGAACAAGAAAAATATTTGTCGATTACTTTTTCTCATCGGAATTCATTGCCATTCATCATGTTCATCACCAAAATGCGTGACATTTTTCATGTTTTCATGTTCTTCTCTAAGATAGATCTCTCCATCTCTCGCTCTGTGTGGCGAAAAGCCCAAGCAACAAGTTAAATACTTGCACATTCTGTCACGCTAGGCGCTAAAATAACTCGATGACAATATAAAACTGCAGACGACATGCCAACTAGGACTAAATGATTACATTAATACACATCCTTTTTACGAGCGAGTGAACGCGCGCACACGCCAGACAGAATAATTCAACAAAACTAAATAGTTTTCTCGTTCCATTAAATTGTGATGCGCTGCTACATTGCAATGTAAAAAAAACGCCTTGCTGTTGTGCGGATGATAGTGATATAGCAGCAACAAAATGATGGTGTAATAAAAATATCTTGCCAAGGTAGAATGATTCCGCTGTGACTTATGATGCAGTTCCTTTTCCGAACAAGGACTCTTATATTAATATTAAGCTGGCACTTTTCTCGTTTTTTGTACGTATGAGAATTGTGTCGGGAATGTAGATGGAAAAGGATATTACGAACGACAAGATGGCAACATTACAATGTAGTTACAACAAAAACAGGTAAAGAAATATGATTGAAATATATGAAAAGATGGTAGGAGAGAGATAAGATTAAGGGATTGTTGGGAGCGTATTTTTCGACAAAAATCGAAAAAATAGGTAAAAGTAATAATTTTTCGATGTGAAAAGTAATTTTTGTGTTTTAGTACAGATAGAGAAAAATTTTCTATTTTTAGTACTAAAACTTGTAAATATTCAAATTTACAACTTAAAGCAGAAAAATTTAAATAAACTAAAAAAAAAAATATTTTATTTAAAGAAAATATTGTTTGACAAAAAATTAAAATAAAATAAAGCCTCACAAATTGAGTGTTAAAATTTTTAGTACTAAAATTTGTACTAAATTTAATTTCAGATATTTTTTAAAATTTAGTTAAGATTTTAACTTATTTAAAAATATGTAAAAAAAAATAAAATAAATATATTTTTTTTTTCGTTTGACAATAAAAAAATTAATCAAATTTGTTATTAATTGAGAGCTTGTTCTAAAAAAATTGTACTAAATATTAAAAAAATTAAAAGTTAAAAAAATATTAGAAATTATAAAATCATTCATTTAATTATAAAAAGTTTTCTGCCCACTTCTAAATTAAATTTTTATGTATAAATGATATTAATGAATACTTTGTACTAAACTTTATTCTAAATTGAAAAAATTATTTTTTTTTGCAAATTTTTGTACTAAAATTTAAAAATTAAAACTCAGTAAAAAAAAAAATTAAAAATTGAAAAATAATTCATTTAATAAATTTTTTCTGCAACTAAATTTGCTCTACCTAAATTAAAAAAAATTCTCAAATTTTTGTACTAAAATTTAAAATTCAGTAAAAAATGTTTTAGAAATTAAAATATTATTTATTTAATTAAAAAAAAAAAACAAAATAAAATTTGTTCTAAATAAAAAAAAAAATCGCAAATTTTAGTACTAAAAATTAATAATTCATTAGAGACATAAAAAAAATTATCCGAAAGCCGATCCAAAAAAAAATCTCTTTTCGTGACAATAAAAGCAAAACACACACATAACAAAACGAAAAACACCATATCCCATATTTAGGTACATCACAATCCACAGCAACAAGCAACCAACACAACAAGAATAGTTTCACGCAAGGTTTAATTTGATTTCCTCAGGGAAACAAGTCTTTTTCATCATCGGCAAATTGGTACCTCTTAACATAATGGAATTCATATTACGACAAAAAAAGCCACAGACAAGAAAAGTACTTCACGACTGAACTTGATGATTAATCAAAATCTAATAAATGAGGAAAAAGGTTCGCTTCTTGGGAAATTTTACGTGATCCAAAGGGACTTTTCTGTGCCTAATGTCTTTTTTTAATGGAGCTACGAATGTGTCATTGTCCGGTTTAGCTTGTTTTCTGCTTGTCAAGCCTTCGGGGGTTTCGAGAATGAGGAGAAAAAAGTAGAAAATTTCTTTGTTCGAAAAATAATAATAAAAACAAGTGAACACAATACCAGCCAGAGCGGAACAAAACCATTCTCTATTCAGCACAAAACATCATCAGATGCAAATAAACTTCGTTTGTGTATCTTTTCGGTGCCTCGCAGGCAATCAAATACAACATTGAAAAACATTATTTTATGAAAATTGTTCATATATTGCATTTCTCTTTCGCTTTTCTTCCTCCTCTTTTTCGAAATATTTTCAAGTCTTGGGCGCAAAAATTTCCATTTCCCTCCTTTTCTCGCATGAACTTGGCAATATTTATGATTAGATTATGCATACGTACGATAAATCATAACAACAATTTTTTTTTCTGCTGCCATACAAATTGAGTGTTAAACGGAGTTCAGAGTTCGAGTCAAGTCAGAAAGAGATGCCAAGTTATTTAAATAATTTTGTTCCGCTTGATTTGCTCCAATTTGAATTTTTTATTTGTGGAGTCTGCATTTGATTGGATGTCTTTTTTTTAGGTTGCTGGTCACGTTTTTTTGCCTTGCGTTGATTGATTCCGTTACATAAAAGCCATTCAGTGTCGTCTTATCTCCTGCTCGAATCTTTTTGTGCCTCGCCATCGAGATATGATAGTTCAAGGACGACGAGGGAAAAAACATGCAAATCAAAGGAAAGAGATAAAATTGACGATAATAAATGTGAGAGAGAGAGATTCTAAGCAACAAATTCCTCTAAGGCACCTTGACAAGGCTCAACAATTTTGTTACTCTCACACACACACGTGCTCGATGCGGCAAGTAGCAACCATAAGTATGTCGGCTTTACTTCTTTTTTTTTGTTAAGGGGATTCACTTTTTGTTTTTTTGAGCTTGTTTGTTGTTTTTGTGCCGTTTTTTGAGGCAATGGCAGTCCGGAAAGGGGAAAAAGTTTTAACATTTTTAAAGGAGTTTGAAGGCAAAAAATGTAAATCTTATTATTTACCTGCATTAAATGGATTTTTTTTTGTCGGGAGACAGGCGATGGCATTAAGTGCGTCATTTAAGTCAAATCGAATCGAAAGTGATTCGAATTGTGAAATCCTGTGACAAAATGAATTATTTTAATTTCAGCAAATTTTTAAAAATAGTTACAAATAAATAAATCCGCTGAAAGTTTTTTGACTTAAACTTTTGAAAAATTAAGAGTAGACTAAAGAAAATTGATAAAAAAATCAATTTTTTTGACTTTAGGTTAAATCAATTAGTTGTTGACTTTAAGAAAATTTTTTGGAAAAATTTTTTTTTTTTTAAATTGATGAAAAAATTGTGTGAAATAATTTGTTTTTTAATTTTTTGTCTTAATTTAATTTTTATTATTAAAAAATGTTTTCTTCAAGGAATTTAATTAAATTTTTTTACTCAATATTTTCATATAAATTTAAAAAAATATAACTTTGACTATTTTTATTCTTTTACAATCATTTTTTAATTTTAAGTTAATTTTCTTCCTTTTAAATTTTTTTCACCCCAAAAAATTTTATTTACATTCTAAAATTTTAAATAACTAAATTTTTAATCACAAAATATATTTTTTGATTTATATTCGTTTTTTGATAAAAAATCCAAGTCTCGTCAAAATATTCTCAAAAAAAAAAAAAATAATAAATATATTTAAATAAATTAAAATAAAAAATAAATAAAAAACTGAATATATATTTCTCGACCAAAATCTAAAAAATTACCAAAAAATAATTTTTGATTTTTTAGAATTTAATATTTTTCCAAATCAACTCAAAAAATTATCTGACCTCTTAAAACTCTTTAATTAATTTAAAAAATTTTTAAGTATCCTCCCTTTTTTCGTTGTAATTTATCATAATAATTGTTCGTTTTTCTCATAAACGGCAACGGACAAACGAGTCGAGATTTATTTACATTTCATTAACCCTAAAACATTAAAATTACAACACACGGAGAAAATTAATAATATTTTGATAACATCTCATTCAAAGGTTCACTCACACATCCGCACATCGCTTCACACAATGGACATTTCATGAGGGAATTTTTGACTAAAACTACCAACGAAACGGAAAATTTTGAAATAATTCATGTGTGACTCATGTGAATTTTCTAGGTTGTATGGCAATAATTACGGCTATTAAAATATCTAGTTGATGAGTTATAATTAAGAGACGAGCAAAGACGACGTCGTAAATTCCGTGAGAGAAAATTTGTCTTTTTTTTTTCCTTGCGTTGAAAATGTGGGAAAAATATAAAATAAAGTGAAAGGATTACGAAAAATTGACAACCTGTTGAGCGGGAATTCTTACGACTTTGTGGAAAAATTATGTGATGACATTCGTTCTTTTGAATTTTCTTAAAGCAGTAATGATGGAATTTTCTCGCATTTTTACCCTGAAGTTTAATTAAATTGATTTTCAGTCCATTTCAAGCACTTGTCAAGTCATCACAAAAAAAAATCACAACAAAGTAACAAAAATTCATTGTTCCTTTTCCGTATATTTTTTTTTAATGATTCACGATTTTTCTTGCCATTTCCGGCAAAATCGCTATGAAATCATTATTTACTTTATTTTTTTCTGCTGTGCTTGCTCTTCCCTCAATTTATTATTCTATTTATATAAATTCTTGACTTCCTACTTTTTGCCCCCCCCCCCTTGTGTGCTTTTCTACCATTATTTTTTTTGTATCAAAAGCGAGCGAGTTATTTACAAACATCCTCATTCTATTTTACATTTTTTTCTTTTTTACGAAAACGAGCGAAAAAATTAATGAGCCCAGATAAAAATTCTCGTTTTTTTTCTCGTAACGGCATCAAATCTCGTTGAAAATGAAGAGAAAGCACCGATTTTCGTCATGATGAATATTTAATGAAATATCGCGGAATCTCAGATATTTCATGTTTTTTTTTTCGGAAGAAGATGCTTTTGCACCGGAAGGTCCTAAGACAACATTTTGAATCAATAATGAGGTGTTACAAACGTCAGCCAACAAATTTTTCGCTTCACAGATTTCCCGATGCCGAATAAATAAATGAACATCCGCAAAAATCATCTCTCAATAAATAATGTTCGCGTCAGTTCACATGAGTACCAAACGCATGTCATCGCACATTAACATGACTCTCCGCTAGGTGAATCGGATAGATAACGATCCTTATCTAGTTCAATGGGCACATCATCATCATCACTGCCGGCACATATGATTCCGATTATCGATACCGGTAGATTTTTTTTTTATCTCGATTAAATTGATAAAAAAAAAAGTTGTCAAGTGGGTCCAATGCCATCAATGAGGATCAAACGAGAAAATCCAATAATGTAAAAGGAAATTCATGGATTAGCCTTTTTTTCGTCTTCTGCTGTCGGTTACGTGTGCCATCAAATGACGACGACGACGACGGTGATTAGACACATAAAAGACGGCAAATAAATAGCCTGAAACCTGTTACGCGTGAACTGAACATATGCACATGGTTTTGTCGGTAAAAGAATGTGTCAAAGGTACTTTTTGTGTTTTTTTCGTCGGCTTTTATCGATGAAAGGTATGATATTGTCAGAAAGTGCCCCTGGATGTCGAAAACAGAGAAAAGTTAAGTAAGGACAACCAACTGTCTTAACCGTCATGAGACAAAGGAACATCTTCTTTTTCTTTATTTTAGTTATTCGGTTAGTTAAACGAATCATTTGGTAGTTCAGTTAATATGAAGTTTGTATAGAGAAAATTATATAATTGGCGGAAAATCGAATAAAAAACTTTTTTGCTTCTAACCATGAAAAATTATGATGAAAAAGTTTTCGTTTGTGATTTAAAAAAATAATTTAGCGTATTTTTAATAATTATTTGAAAATAATTTTCTTTCCGATTTTTTTATTAATTTTAATTAAATTTTTATTTAATTTTAATTTAATCTTAATTTATTTTTAATTTATTTTAAATTAATTTTATATTAATTTTGTTTTTTTTTTAATTTAAGAAATTTTAAGAAATTTTATTTGTACCTGATTTATTTTTATTTTTTTTAATCAATCTATTTTTTACCAATTTTTTTTTATACTAGTTCAATATTCTATCGAATTTAATTTTTTGGTTTAACATTTTTAATATTTTTTCAAACTCTTTATATTTATATTTGGAAAAATTAAAATTTTGTTTTTTCAGTATTTTTATTTTCAGTTTTATAAATTTTTTTTAAAGATTAAATAAAAAAAAATATTTTAAGATTTTTTATAAAAAAAAGTAAATTTTTTCCGTTTTTTTTAATTTATTTTCGTGCACTAAAAATAATCTTTAAACTTTTTATAAAATTTTAATTTTTTTTCAGTATTTTTTTTTTCAATTTTAGAATTTCATAAAAGCTCAAATATAAAAATACTTCAACGATTTTTCATAAAAAAAAATTATAGATGGCAATAAAGCATTTTTCTTCGCAAAATGCGTTTCAAATAAAAAGTTAAAGTGCGCAATTTTTGAGCCACAAAAATGAAAACAAAACAAAACAATGTTCGGTTAGAGTAAAAAGTAATAAAATTACATTAAAACAATCTATTATGAGCTCCATTATTGAATTTATTATCTCGTTTATCGTTGAAATGATGATAAAATGTTATTTTAAGAGCCAAGCCATTCAATGTGAGAGATATAATTCAATTTCATAAATAATGTGAAAGTGAACGCAGCATGATAAAACACTTGCTTGCTTTAGAAATAAAAAAGAAAAAAACGGAGAGAAGCAAAACTGTATGATATTGCAAATAATTTAATTGAATTGCGAAAAAGTTTTTCATTTCAATCTGTTTGTTTTGCTTCTTTTCCATTATTTTTTGCTCCAAAAAAAAAATTATTTAATGGGCAAAGTAAAGAAAAGTTTCTTCGTTCCTTGTGAAATACTGAGATAATGGAGACGCCTTGTTATTTAATCCTAAAATTGTTGTCAGTTCGAGTAATCTTAATTGTTTACGAAACAAATTACAGCTCATCGGGTATTTACATTTAAAATCTGTCTCTTGCTCAAATTGCTGCCTTCTGCCATTTATTATATTATTATTTTATATCAACATTGCCCCTATAAAGGCATTTTACTAACGAAATGGGCACAAAATGATAAAACAATTATACGTCTCTTTCTCGTCGTCTGTGAGTCTCTGGATAAAAGCACATGCGACTAAAATCTCCACTTTACATCGAGGATTATTGCCATTACTTATCTCTCTGCCGTTCGTACGGTCACTCTGTCTGTGAAATTGAAATAACAGATTAACAATATTGCAGTCGGCGTTGCATGTCGAAAAACTTTTGTGTAAATTCTCTAAAATAAAATTAATATAGTTCTACATGGGAATGGCGTGTGTCTGTGTCTCGTTTGTTTGTTTTAAATATTATTCAATATTTACTCTCCTTTTGGTTTCTCCATGCATGCTTTCGAAACCCCTGAATTATATGTGATTGGATTGCGAATAAACACAAAATTTTGGGCAACATTCAATGTTTGTTTTAAAATATATTTGTTACATTTTGCAATTCTATTGAATTATGTTGGAAAATGAGTAAAGTGCTCTTGGCAGCAATAATATTGAATTGAATGCGATTTAATTAACTGACAAAATAAATGTGCAAACGTACGGAAAAAATATTTAAGAGGAAAATGTAATATGGTTTTTATTTTTGTGCAACAAGTTGGAATAATTGGTGAATTTTGTTTGAAAGTTCACAGAATTACTCAAAGTACGTTTAAGAGGTTAAGCGTAGCTTATCAAATTTTTTCTTTCATAATTTAATATTTATTTTTGAATAAAAAAATAAGTTACAAAATCCATTTTAGAATGTTACCAGCAAGCCTTTAATTGTAAAAAATAAAAATTAATTAATTAAAAAAATAAAATTAATTATAATAAAAAAATATTTAATTTAGAATTTTAAGCAAAAATATTAAAACCTCTTTAAAAATTAGAATTTTTTTCTGTTTAAAAATTTTACGTTTCTAAAGGTTTTAATTTCAAAAAAAAATAATTTAAAAAATTTTTCAGTTTAATAAATTTTAGTTTAAAAAAACATTTTAAAAACACAAACATTTAAAAATAATTTGATTCTTTAAAAAAATTTGTAATTGCAACTATCGAGCATTTTAATAACAGATTTTGTAAAAATTTAAAATTTTTAAAGTTAATTTTTTACAAAAATTTATTTTTTTTTCTTTCGATCAATTTAGTAAAAATTAATTTATGAAAATATCTACTTTGTCTTCTTTTTATAAAATATTTTTTTTTTATTATTATTTTTAATTTTTTAAATTCTTCCATTTTATTTTATTTTTGATTGAATTTTTATTCAAGGTTTTTTTATATTCTATTTTTTTTAATTTCCATTTTTACATTTAATTTAAATAAATTAATTTTTTTAAAATAAGAAATAATTAAAAAAATAAAAAAAATGTATTTAAATTATTTTTTAAAATTATTTTTTTTTTATAATTTTTTTGTAAATTTTCTACTGATTTTTAATAACTTTTCACTCGCGGACAATTTTAAAATCCTTAATTAATACAAAGTCTATAAAATCTGATCCTATCTTGAGTCAAGTAACTGTAAACTATAAAAGAACGTAAACCGCCTCTATCTAAACTGCAAACACTTATTTTATTTTATTTCAAAAACTCTTCACATCTCACTACTTTTTCCACTTGTTCGTTTTGCTTTTACTATCCATCAAAAACTTCTCACTTTCACATTTTTCACTGACTAAAAACTTTATTTTCTTCACTGCATAAATTTTTGGATCCATGAAAAGGTTCATATTCCATTATTATTTTTTTTTTGGTCTGAAACGTTTTTTTTTCTATCTCAAAACCTTTACTTTTATTCGAGAGAATATTTTCACATAATTTTTTTTTTATCTTGAAACGTTTTTGAAAAGTTTTATCCCGCACTACCACATCACACACTCTACATTATATTTATTTAGCATTTAGCAGCGCATCGATTGCTTTTATCACACTTTCGTACGAAAAATACAAAAAATATGCAAATCACGTTTCACTCGGTACATATTTTCAATGAACGCCGCATTTTTCATTCAATTTTTATCGTAGCGAATACTAATAGTGGGTTCGTTAGAGGTGTGAATGGAGCACAAAATAAAAGGAATGAACCATCATCATTGCAAAACTTTTTTTTATCAACTATTGAAAAAAAGGAGAGATAGCGAACGAGAGAGTTGAAAAATTCACAAGTCATTGATTATGAAAATTTAGTCGGTTTGTGCAAATATTTGTCGACTTTTTCACATCCAGTTGAGTTTTCGGGATGAACTTCACTTGAAAAAAAAAAGTTTTTTCGTGCCAACAACAAAAAAAGTTTCAAAACTTGTTGCCTCATCTTGTAAATTACGATGCAACAACCACAAAACGTGAAAGCAAACCGAGCAACAGTTCAAAAAACGCAACTAGTGGAATGTGCAAAAGTTTCTTCTGGCAGGTGTTGCTCACGAACTGGGTCAGAAAGATGCAATTTCTTTTGTTTATTTTGTAATTTTAATTAGAAATTTCAAATTTTTGTCTGCGTGAAACGGAAAAAAGGAGTTTCGATCGCAACAAAAACCACTAAAAACACAACATTAAACTTGCATAAAACAATTTCTTGTTAATTTAAAACAAACACAAAAATGATGATAAAAAACTATCTGCAACAAAGCAGAAACTGAGGTGCAGTAGAACATTGTATTCTCTCGTTGTAACAGCAATAATTAGCCCATTTTGTGTTTATTTCTGCAACAACCACTGAGAGAAAGTAAGTGAATGTTGTTCAAGTAAATAAATGAAAAATTACAACAACAACAACGACAATCACTTGCTTGCTTGCAGCAATAATTATAAAAGCATATTATGTTGTTGCTAATGCATGACGCTCTGCAAGCAGTTTGTTGTCTCTTTTGTGTTACCCGCAAATGCAATTGAAAATGTAAATTTACAATTTTTTGGAGTTGCATAGAAAATTTGTTTTGCCAGATGCGGAATTATTAATTAAACAAAGTGGTTTGACAAGACTTTTACAAAATTCAAAAGCTCGCACAGTTATCAAGGATTTACTGAGACTTTATCTAGAGCAATATAATTTATTTACAGCCCATTAAACATTTCGTGCGATGGAAGTTGAGTTGAATACACAAATTTTCGGTAAATGTGGAAAATTTGTGTTTCTCAATGAATGTTAATAAAGGCTTTAAAATAATTTTATTTTACTTTTAAATTAAAATTGACTTAAATTTGACTTAAAATTAAACTTAAATATTTTTTAGACTTATACTTGAGTAAAAATATTAAAAAAAAAAACTTTTGACTTGAAAGGCTTTTTATTCAAGTAAAACGAAAAAAAACTAAATGGATTAACTTTTACACTATTTTTGAGAATTTAAAAAATAAAAGTAATAAAAAATGAATCTAATCTTTTATCTTTTTATATTTAATTTTTTTAATTTTAATTATCTTTTAATAAATCAAAATGTCACAACTAATCTGTATGTTATTTTTTTTTTAATCTTAAAAAATTAAAAAATAATTCAAAATAAATTATTATTTCAATTAAAAAATTTATATTAAAACTAATTTAAATTCATACACAATAGGATCTTGAGATCCGCGGTGGACCCATCCATATCTAATTTAAATTAAAAAAATTAATTATTAAAATAAATAGATCACAATGCATTCTCAAACCTAACCTAAATAAATTAATAATATAAATTAATTATTAATTTTAATTAACAAAAAAAAAAATAAAATATTAAAAAAAATTAATCAAATTAAAAAATTTTTTTTCAAAATAATTCGTAATTTTTTCAAATATTAGTTTAAATATAAAATTGATAAAACTGAGACTTAATTAAATTAATTTGAAACAAATTATTTAAAAATCGACCAAAATCGTTTATTCTCGAAAAAAATGTTTTATCTAAATTTTATCTAATTTATTCGCATCGTTGTAATAATTTCCGTAATACGAGGCAACTGTAAGAAAAACGAACAAGAATCAACCATCATGTTGAATATATAATTATTTTGTGCTTGACTTGAGTTTAAACTATAGATAGAACAATTGAAAAAAATAGCATATAAAATAGTTTTATAACTTTGATATTCTAAAAATAAATTATTTCATGCAAAAATCATCATTATGAAGAAATTCTGATTTTTCTGCAAAGAAAATTCTATCATAGGGCACCCAAAATTCAAATAAGTGTACCAATAAGAGAATATTTATTCTCTAATAGGGCATATCAATATTCAGAAATCTATACATTTTTCAAAGAAAATTTGTAAAAAATTATGGATTTATAAATATTTTTGATCATTAAGCTAAATTTTTACTGTTTTGATCAAAAATTATTCAAAAATTTGGAAATTTATTGAGAAAATTCAAAATGATGAATTTCTTTGAATTTTTTTTTTTTTAAATTTTTAACTTTTTGAAGTTTTTCTTCCTTAATTATCATATTTTAGACAATTTGAAACTTTTCTATTGAAAATAGTTAAAATAAACCCGAAATTTGAGATTTTGATTGAAATTCTTTAGAAAATCGATGTGCCCTATTAGAAAATATGCCCTATGATAGAATTTTCACTGTATTTTTATTCATTAGAGTAAAATCAGTTAATATTTTATTAAATTTTTGTATATTTCTACAAATAAAAAAATAAAATGACTTTTTTATCTAAAATTTTTTTAGAATTTTATTTTTTTTTCTAAGACTTAAATTCCTCACAGTGACAATATTCACAGGACATTAAAATACAATTACAACCTACAACGACATATATTGACAGCCATGCTGAATGACAGTTTATTTTGGGGCACAATGGCTGAAAATCATCATGATGAACAATTTACAGTGAAATAAATACGTGTACCGTAAGCAGAGGAATTAGAAATGCACACACACAAATTCTCATAAATATTACAAGTCCGAATCCATTATCACAAATGTTTTGATTACATTATTTGTTCGCTCCGCATGATGCATTCATGCACAGGACACATTGCTGGAAAATGCATTTGTCGTTGCATCATTCATTAATGCAATTTCCACATAATTTGAGACAGACATTTGCTCATGTACACGTGAATAAATAATTAATTAGAGAGAGGACGAATATTTGCTCGGCATTGGTGTCATTGTGGTTGCTGCTAATGGTCAAGAAGGTGATTCGTCACGTGGTTTGTTGTTTAATTATTATTTTTCTAGATGAATTCGTGTCAAATGAGGGATGAATTTCTTTAAGATTAAAGATAAAATTTGAGCCCATTCAAGCACAAAAAGTCCTTCAAAAGGATTACTTTTCGCTTTTCAGACGTTTTTCGCACAACAAATGCGCGTTAAATTTCAAGTGACTCCTCGTCGTATCGTCTTTCAACCATTTTTCATCCGTACTTATGGTAGCGAAGAACGAATGCAAATAAAGCGAACTCGACTACAAAATTATCTTCATTGAAAAACCACTTGAACATGCCACGATTTGCCACTCAACATATTCAGCCTTCGCTACTTAGACATTCAAAATAGACATCAGAGGGAAATTTACAACGAAACGAGATAGAGAAAAATTTGTTTGAACAGCATTTTCGCCCTGTTGCATCCAACAATTCAATTTTCGTATCAGCACAGCTTCAAAAGAGAAAAAAAATTTGTAAAACCGTTTTTATTGCGTTATTTTATGAGTGCGCTCGAAAATGGGTGCAAAGACATTTTATAAACGATTTTTTTCTCGTCTTTATTTTATCTTTACTCGTGTTCCAACCACTCTTGTAAATTTAACTGTTGCACAAAACTTGCTCTGTGGAGATTTATAATAATAATTTTCCTTCGTTCTTTTATGCTCTTTAAAGCAGATAAGATCGTCTTGGAGAGATGTGCTCTCTTTAATATCAATTGCTTTTTAATAATGCATTTACGGGTTTGTTGAATGAAGAACACATGTTTTGTCCTGTTGTTACAAATTATTATCGACTCGACAACCTTTTTTCTTTCTTGCTCTCTTGTTCACTGAATGTATTCATAATAATGGAGTCTTGACAATTTATGGATTAGGATGTGGGATAAGAAAAAACAGAGTGCGAGAAGGGACATCGGATAAGTTTAAGTAAGGATGATGATAAGAAGTTTTTTTTAAGATTTTATCGTTTTTGTTGAAGAAAAAAGTGGTCTGTCTGTGACTTTATTAGTTTTTTGACCATATTTTGACGTTTTTTTATGTTTTTAAATATTTCATTTTAATTTTTGTAAAATTTTTAAATTTTTCATCAATTTTTTTTTTATTTTTTTAAGTAAAATTATTTTAAATTAATTACGTTAATAATTAAATAGTTGAATAAATAATATAATATTAATTAAAATTAAATTAATCAATTAAATTAAATTAAAATACCTAATTTTTTAAAATTAAATTTATAAAATTTCAAAATTAATAAAATATCAAATTTCAATATTTTTTAAGTCAAATTATTTTAAATCAATTTTAAAAAATAAATAATTTATAATAAAATATAATTTTTAAAATTTAATTAATTAATAAATTTAATTATTTATTTATATTTAATTTTATTATTATTTTTTTTAAATTAATTTTTATTAATTTTATTTAAAATAAAATTTACAATTAAAAATAAAATTAATGTAAAAAAAAAATTGATTTAAAATGATATCAATAAAAATTTTAATTTATTAAAAATCAACTTAGGTTCAGGTTATTAAATTGACAAAAAATGAAAAATTGCTCAATTTAACAATTAAATTAAAAAATAATCTGAAAAAAAACGCGCTCTTAGCAACAAAAATCCGTACAAAAGCTCTTTTTCCAAGTACATACCCCAAAAATATTAATCATACAATATTCCCTCATCGTCATCATCGAAAGCCTTACACACAAAAAAAAGTAAAAATAAACTCAGACACACAAAAAGCCTCATTGATTGAATTGAACGAACGAGAATATAATAATTCTTTTTCCAATAATTTCGATAGATCCCCTTTTTATGGCTTGAAATGTACTCCAATATTGCTCCAAATGACTAAATTCATTTTTCGAAAAAGGTACTCATGTCCATTTATAGATTTTTCTGTTCGTGCTCAAAAATAATTTACTTCCATATCGGTCTCTTGAGACTTTTTCTCGTGAAAGGAAATCGATTGCACGAATGAATGAAGGAGCATCTTGAACAACAAATTCCCTCCTAATATCAGACGAACTGGCAGACAAATAAAAGGTCGTCATATCATAATATGGTTAATATGATGAAATATGTGGTTTCCAACTCGGTTGGTTGGACTCGGTGTTCATAGTTGTCACCATTTATGGGCAAAAAGTGAGTTACGGTCAAGCATAAATGGAGTAGATTATCATTTTCGAGACATTTGAGGCATTAAATGAAATTGTAACACGTCTTCAGGCAGGTTTTTTGGTAAACCACGTCAATAAATAGGAAATGGAGACGCCTGGTTTCGTAATTTCGTAAGTTTTTCAGAAAAAAAGTTTTTGTTTGAGTTGCTAAACATAAGCCAATAGAAACTTTGTCTCTCCAGAGAAGTGAAAGTCTCATCAGTAATCGACACGAATTATCTTCCTCCAGCCAGCAACAGTTTATTTACATACCATTTACTTAGAAAAGTTAAACACGATAAAGGTAAATATTTGAAAAGGGGTTGAAACAACGACGACGACGATGACAACGACATTCATATTCGGAGCAAAAGTTTAGATAATAAAATGGAAATGACTTGAAAACGGTCGTCATTCAATTAGATTTTCGAGAGAATCCGAAAAAGAAATATAAAGGAATTAGTTGGGTGTGATCGGTTTTAATTAAGTTTCGGAAAAGTTTAACAAGTTTTCGATGGGAAATCGACACCTTTCCAATTCTACTTTTGTGTTCTATTTATTCATGACTTCTATAAAATTTACTGAAAGGAATTAAGTGTCGGAATGAATTGAGTTTAACCGCCTTTCAAATTAAAAAGACATACAAAAAACATAAGAATTTTTAGTACATTAAATTAAATTTTTAATTAATTAATTTTTATTAGTGTTAATAAATTTTTAATTAATTTTTTAAAATTTTTATTAATATTAAATTAAATTTTTAATTAATTAATTTTAATTTATTAATTTAATTAAATTTAATCAATTAATTAATTTAATAAATTTTAAAATTTGTAATTTTCTAGTTTTTAAATTTTTTTAACTATATTGATTTTTCACAGATTTCAAAAATTTTGAGAGCAAGAAAATCTTGGAAAATAGAAGAAAATTTAAAAAATTTGAGAAATACTGAAAACTAAAAAAATAGAAATGTTAAAAAATTGAAAATATATCAGGGTCTCAAATGATTTGGGTCAAAAGAAAATTCAGTGCTTTTGCTCAAGAATAATTCAAAATATTAATTTTAGTTACTTTCAAAGTTTTAAGTTAATTAAGTCAAAATAGAAAAAAATATTTTTCGAAAATGTAAATTTTTTTAATAAAAAAATAAAAAAAAACGAGCAAAACAATTTTTCATGAAAAAAAAATATTTTAATTTTGAAAAATTAAGCTTTTATGAGACCAGAACAGATTTTTAATTTTTATAAAATTTTTGATTAATTTTGGATTTTTTTGAAAGTTTTTTCTGAATATCCATAATTTTTAAAATTTTCAAAAATAGAAAATTTTCTTTAATTTTTTCTAAAATTTTCTTTAAAATTTTCGTAATGTTTCACAAAACAAATTTTTCCATAATTTTTCAAAATTTTTTTATCAAATTGAATTTTTTTACAATTTTTCATTTAAAAAACTAAAATTTTTTAATAATTTTAAATATTTTCCAACATTTTCCGAATTTTCCAGAAATTTTTTGACGAAAATCTTATCTTTTCTTCAAAATGCGGGAAAAAATTGGATCAAAACATATTTTATGTACAAATAATACGACACGTTTCCCATTATCTAGACGAGTAGCAAACAAAATATGTGCCGAACATTAATTACTTTGGTTAAATCAACCATTAAAAAAGTTTGTGATTATCGTTGGTTTGTGGCTTTTTATTTTTCTTGCTTGCTGTTCATGACGTTAAGATGAGAGGTCTCCACAATTATAATTATAATGAGAAAATAACCACTTGAAACTTTCACTTTTACCAAAGAAAGACGTTGATGAGGACCAAACCATCAGTTTATGGCACAAGTTTGATGATTCGATTAATTCGAACGAATATTGAACGCCGATAAAAATTGAGCTGAAACACGTTTCTTTCATAAATCTGCTTAAAGTTGCTCGAAAAAAAAAATCTTCCAACTCTTACTCCACAAAAAAAAATATGGAAGTTAAGCAACAGGAAAATCGTTTTGTTGTTACCTACAATCCTATTTAAGCGAGAACGACGACACACACGGAGATTTTTATTGTTGTAAAAATAGACAATAGTCGTCCTCTATAAATAATAGATACAAAAATGTGAATGAAAATAAAAATGTGTCTCACGAGGACGATTTTCCCACAGTTGTTTATGCTGTCTTCGGGTACACAATCCGCACGTAGAGCGAAAGTAAACAAAGATATTCAAACAGAAGGAAGACATAAATGACCATTCTATGGGTTTCCCATGTGACTTTTATTGTGTCAGTGAGTGTGTTTAGTTCTCTGATTATGTCATTTAAATAGAGTCGGAACATGCAACAATGTGTGGGCAAAGTGACTGGGACTCGTATAATTCAAATCAAAGTGAATATTTTAATATTAAAAGTAAATTTATGTGAATATTAAAGTGAGGTGGGATGGAAAATGGGTCATAAAAGGGAAAATTGAGTGTGAATTTTGATCGGCTAAAAGGGTTTATATTATTAGATTAGGGGGTCAAGGTTGCTAATTAAGGCCCGAAATTCCTGTTAAATGCTCAAAATGGTGTTGTTAAAAGGCTCGTGAAAGAATGAAAAAGGTTATTAAACCCCTTTGTTTTCTGAGAAAATTTGATCTTTTATTTTATCGAAAAGGAGGTTAGGTTCGGTTTTCAATGGAAATGAAGAATTTTTGGAATTCTTTATATAAATTTCTTATGCTACAGTAATATGGTTCAAATAAAGTGAAATTTGAATAAAATTTGGAATTTACAAAAAAATAATTTTTTAACGAACCAAAATCTTTGTAAAATATCTTTAGATGATATTTTGAAGATATTTTTTGATAATTTGATATAAATATTCTATTAAAAATATAAATGAATAAAAAAATAAAATAAAATAATAAAATTCAAAATAATATTAGAATTTTTTTTTGAATTTAAGAATTCAAGTTTTAAGAAATTGATTTTAATTTATAATAAATTTAGAATTTTTAACTAATTAATGAATATTTTTTAAATTTTTTATAAATTAAAATTAATGAATTTAATTATTTAAATTTAGGTAAATTATTTATGAATTTATTTTATGTAGGTATTTGCTTAAATTTTAATTTAAATTTTTTTAGATGAATTTTAAATAAAAAAAATTAACAAAAAGTGATACAAAATATTTAGAATACAAAAAAAATGTCATTTATATTTATTTCGATTTACGTACTATTTTTTACCGCATTTCGAAGAAATATATTTTTTAAAAATCATTGAAATATATTAATAAAACAGAAAAGAAAATAATTTTTTCAAGATATTTTTTCTGATTTTTTTAAATAAAATTTTAATTTAAATAAAATAAAATTAAATAAAATTTTATTTTTTTTATTTTAAAATTTTTTAATTTAATTTTTTGATTTTAAATTATTTTAAAAATAATTTATTACTCAATTTTTTGTCACTTGGTCAATAATTTTTTCTTGTAGACCAATTTTTATTCGTACATTTAAACAAAAATTTCTTAAATAATCTTCAAATTCACTCACTTACCAATTAAATCTCTGCTGAAACACAAATTTACATCATTTAACTATTAAATCCTTTCATCTCTTGTTTAATTCTACAAAAAAAAACTTATAAATTATCTCAAATTATCCTCATTTTCATTAACATTTCCGCTAAATATTTGTCGAATTAAGTTGCTGCCCTTGTTCTATTTGAAAAATTACACAAAAAATAATCGTAAAAATAATTGAGACAACAACAAAAAAAATAATCTCCATGTTATTTTCTATCATCCTTTACCTTCTCTACCGCGCTTGGATTCCATAGTAAAATAGCAAAATCAGAGTCTTCTCATAATTTCATCATTTTTCTCATTTTCCTACTTTTTACACACAATGTGCCATTATTCTCTCGTTTGTTGTTGTTACAAGTTGGCTGGCTGCTGATGCTGCAAAACATAATGGATTGAGGACTTATTTTCTTCTTATTCCCCTTTTTTGTTGTTGTCTTGTTCTGTGTGTTTTCTCTTGTTGTGTGCCTCGTTGTTGTAAAAGTAGTAAAAATATTTCTCGTTCTTTTAATACTTTTTCGTGTAACTTTCCATGCAGGCAAAAAAAAAGAAACGTTTTTAATGGTTTATCCGATTATCTCTCTGTGTTTATGTGCATCGTTTTCATTCATTCTCGCTCATTCTGCGATGCCATCCGGCATCATCGCTGATCGTAAGCTGGCAACAAGAGCAACAGTTTGTAACGTTTTCAAGCAAAATTACATTATATTTTGCATGAAAATAGAGAAAGTTGCTATTATGGGCAAAAAATGATAATAACGTGCTTGAATTAAAGTCGCTGCTGGACACAGATGAGAACAACAAACAAGAATTAGGTTAAATCGGTCGTGAAATGGCATAAAATGTGGCTTTTCCGCAAATTTTACCAAGACTCGTAAATTAAAAGAGCTTTCCGATACGAAACTTGTTGCGTTGCATGTTAAACGAAAATTAAGAACTATCTCGTGGAAGTCTTAAAAATTTCTTAAGAACTAATAATTTTCAGTATTTTTTTTCGTGTCAATGGAAGCCACAAAATATAATGAAATAAAAGTCGTTCCCTCCCTCGCTCAATGTCGCTGTCATTATGTTATGAAAATTATAATAAAAACAGTCTGTTGATGTATTAAAATATACGTTTAAAAAAATTATTATTTTGTTACGAATTGAACAACACAAAAAATATAAAATTATGATGTTCCCTTGCTTGGAGTAGACGTGAAAAGTACGGGAAAAGAAGAAAAATGGAGCAAAATAAAATTAAAGTGGAAAGGAAAATAAGCATTTTAATATTAAATTTTTCTTTGAAGAACATTTTTCTCTTTTTGTGAGACAGAAATGACATGATGAGCTCCCGTTTTACTATTATAAAGTGATATTTGAATGACATTTTACAGTCGAAAAAAATTAAAATTTGTGATTTAAAGTCCTTGGGGAATTTTTAAATTAAAAAAAAATTAAATGAAAAATTTCAAATAATTCAAAAAATAATTTAATTTTAAATGTCAAAGGTGACATTAATGATCATGAATTAATGATTTATTGAAAAAATTAAATTTCATGAAATTTTTGGCGATTTTTTAAATTGAAAAATTTTTTAATTGAATTTAAATAAAAAAGGATAAAAAAATATTTTTTTTTTTAATTTTAAAAGTGACATTTTTATTTATTTATTATTTTTTTATTCATTTATTTTTTTAAAAATTAGTTAAAAAATATTTTCTTTAAAATTAAATTTTTGAAAATATTTTTTATAATTAATTTTTGGATCAAAAAATAAAATATCTTGAAGAATTTAATTTTTAGAGAAAATAATTTTTAAACAATGTTTTAAAAAATAATTTAAAAACAATAAATAAATATAAATGTCACTTTTAACATTTTAATATATTTTTTTTATATTTTATTTATTACTTCTTATTTAAATTTATTTTAATTTAAAAAAAATCTCCAAAAAAATTATTAAAAAATCAAATTTTATAAATTTTTCACTGCAGTGACTTTAAACATTTTTAATAAGCAGACATGATATAAATAACAAATATGCTTTTCTCTCAATTTTCATAATGAATGAGAAAAAGATAAAATTTTACTTCTTCTGTACCAGTGAACAAAAATACATAAAAAAAGTTTATCACTACCCAAAAAGTGCTTGCGGATAATAATTTATAAACTTCCCCTCAAAAAACCGAACAAAAACAAAATTTAAAGAGCAAAATATTTTTGTTTTTTATTTTCTCTGCCACACATAACCCTAATTCGTCTTTCACTTAATTCCGACATGCCAATTAATCAATTCAATCAAGCGAAACACAGAAAAACACATCAATTTTGTGCTTAATTTTACCTTTAACGTCACGAGAACACCGAAAATTCTCTCGCAGTACCTGAAGAGGATTAACCACTTTTCCGACATGACACTCGTTGGTCCAGCCTGAAAATTTTTCACGAATAATTTACGACACGCATCTAACAAAGTTTTATCAGCTATTTTTCGCACAATGGCATTCAAAGTGCTTTTCATCTGTTTCCTGTTTGAAAAAATTTTTATGAAAAGCTTAAGCGTCGTGTGAATATAATTGGAAAAAAAGTCCGTTAACGTTACATAGAATAGGTTTAAAACTCGCACAGCGAGAAGAGCAACAATTCTGCTGCCATCAAAAAAAAAAAAAATATTAAAAAAAAGTCTGCGTGTGGCATGGATTGGTCTCGATTGCTCGTATTTTTATTTTATCGTTCACTTACTTTTTTTGTGTTGTTTACATGCCTCCGAGAGAGAAAAAAAAGTTTCATTAAATAAATACGTTCATACAATAATAACAAAATATTTTAAATTTTTTTATCACATCGGACGAACGACGACATGAATGAGGATGAAATGGGAAAAACCTTTTGTTTGCAAAAAAAAAAAAATAGTTTGTCGTTTGGTGTTCATAACAATTTTTTTTTGCTGTAAAACGGAAAAAAATGAACGACGACACTTGCTTATTATTATTGTTGTGCGATAAATAATGTCATTAAAACAATCAAGATAGTGTCTGGAGAGGACAAAGGAATTCTCCTTGTCTGTGTGGAAGAAAAGCAGAGTGAAAAGGAGAAAGTTCGTCTTTTGACCTAAAATCTTAATAAATTTAATTAAAAGCACTTTTTTAAAAATATTTTCAATGAAAAGAACACTTGAGACTTGAAAAAGAAAATTTTTTCGTCTTATTAAAAAAATTATTACACGAAAATTTAAATGAAAAATTCATCAGTTTTTCAGAGTATTTTTTTATTGCATTAAATCTGAGACTAAATTAAATAAAAATATTTTTTTTCTTTATTTACAGAACTCACAATTCAACAATAAACTGAGCCAGCATTTCATTTCAGTGCAAAAATTTAATAGAAAAATTTAATAAAAAAATTTCAAATGAAGTGATTTAAAAAAAAATAATGAAAGTGCAGCAAAAGATAATCAAAAAATAAAATTAAATTCGTCCAAATTAAATTTTTGTAGTAGAAAAAATTGAGACGTCAAAAAAATATAAAAAAAAATATTTAAAAAAAATTATTAAAATTTTTGTCCTTTTTTATTTAAAAAAAGGAACGTTCACTAATAAATGTTGTGGCTCATAAGCAGGTGAGTACATAAATTTCTGTTTTTTAACAAAAAAAAAAATCTGTCCATTTTTTTTTTGTAAAGATACATAAATTTTTAGAATACCGTGGTCCGTAAATACTTTGAATAATTTTTTTTCTGTGTGTCGAGAATGTTAACATTAACATTGCTTGTTCTGTCTGTTCATTTCACGACCAAGAACATTTCAATAATAATTTTTTTTTGTGAGTTTGAGGGAAATTGAGGCAGCGCATGCGTGAAAAACGGTAACTCATGCCTCAAAATGAGTTACTTGTTGCTCGTACCATGCTCCACATTTTTTTTCAGCAAAGGAAGAAGGGTTTCTAATCTGGCAGCTGATAAATTGAATTCTTACATTGATTGTCGTGTCTTGGATGCGACGCGAGTTGAAAGCTGTGACGGACTCGATCTTGACTTGGGTGTCATTAAAAATTCCGTTGTAAAAGTTTTCAAATTATTTTAATGGCATTTGTGAACGGTTGAACGAGAGAGAGAGATTTCTAAAGTAACTTTTGATGTAGTTGTTTCCAGTACAAGTTTTAACAAGAAAGAACGAGGAAGATTGAGTAAAAAAGGAACAGAGTGCAATAAATTTAAAACAACAAACTTTTACTTGTTGGCCGATTTTTTGTTGACTCTACTGTGAAAAAAAGGAAAAACTTTTTTCAACTACTTGTCTCACTACTTGGATTTTTTTGTTAGACAAGTAACTTTCATTCATAATAAATATCATGTCGGACGACGAGAATAAAACAAATATTATCGTCATGCATAAATTGTGTTGTAAAAGGTTTAAAATTTCCGTCTATGTTTTGTAGGTTAACTGTCCAAGTGTGTAAAAGACTCTCTGGGAAGAAAAAGTCTTAAATTTTTTCCGCTTCGACAAAATTTTTACATTTAAATACTCCTTATTATTTGAGCACCCGTCAAAATACAAAAATTTCACATATTTTTACTCCTCATTTTACAATTTGATACTCCTCATGATCTATCAGTTATTCAACATAGATTCATGAATTTTCCCGCCAAAATACAAAAATTTCACATTTTTGTACTCCTGATTTTACAATTTGATACTCCTCATGATCTATCAGTTATTCAACATGGGTTCATGAATTTTCCCGCCAAAATACAAAAATTTCACATATTTTTACTCCTCATTTTACAATTTGATACTCCTCATGATCTATCAGTTATTCAACATGGGTTCATGAATTTTCCCGCCAAAATACAAAAATTTCACATTTTTGTACTCCTCATTTTACAATTTGATACTCCTCATGATCTATCAGTTATTAAACATGGGTTTTTAAATTTTCCCGCCAAAATACAAAATTTTCACATTTTTGTACTCCTCATTTCAAATTTTCATACTTCTCATAACGTGATATAAATTTTTTGACTCTCATGATATCAAAATAGTCTCTCGAAGACCTACCGGGTCAACTAACATACTGAAAGTCAATGAGACAAGAACTCTATATTTATTTATTATTATTTGCAAACTCTCCTACTTGTTCCCGTGGATGTCGACGGTCGCATTGTATGACGGTTTTATTTTAAACAAACACAAAACTTTTCATAACAATAATGTGCTTTATTAACAACGAGCGTAATGTCAGTCGTACAACTATCGCAAAAGAAGGAAAATCATTACGGAGCTCAGCATGTCAAGGAAAATCAATATTTGGATTTCCATTTGAAAATAAAGCAAGGAAGACGGAAATTTATTCGATGAATATCGTTAGCTGGCAGAGTTAGTTGTGAAAGGGGAGATGCAAACACACTTTTGATATGATACACTGTGGAAGAGGAAGCTGAATAATTTATGAATATTTAAGAAGGATTTCAAGTGAAATCGAGATGATGCTTTAGTTAACGTACTTTGCTTGAAGAATTAATGTTTCATGGCTCGCAATTCATGACGCGAGACGATTTTAACCTCTGACATTTGCTTTAATTTGTACGAAAAAGTCGACAGACAGACATTTTTCGGAAACAATTTTCTCGGGCAAGATGTTAATCGGACTCGATAGAAAGGAAAATTTTCTTTTGTTTTCCGAATTGGTAGGAAATTTGCATCAAAAAGACCTTTCTTTTATTCAAGTTCGACTAATTTTCTTGACACTTCCGAGAAAATATGTAAATTTTCGAGTAATTGCGTGGGAGTTTCACTTAAACTTATTCACATTTTGTGCGAAAATGAAAACTTGAGAGACGTCGTGTAAAGACATCTCGAGAGTACGAAGTAATTACGAGAAAATACATGTAGTGCAAGAAAATGGGAAATGAGACGTAATTTCTTATTAATTTCAAGAAGCATTAATTGTGAAAACAGGAAAATACAGGATTTAGTCTTGACACGGATTAAAAAAAATTAAAAAAAATCATTAACGGAAAAAAAATTTAAAATGCATTAAAAATTTGAAATGCAATAATTCTAGTTTTGTTAAACGAATCAATGTAAGGTTTTTTGTAACGTGTCATTTTGAGCTATCAGAAGGTTTCTGTCGAATAAAAATGGAAAAATTACGTTAAATTACGCGAAAAATTGAGAAAACTTCAAGTAAGCTTAATTGCATATTTTAAGGGGCTACTTCTAAAATACCGAGTTAATTTTTCATAAATTTTTAAACTTTAATTAAATTAAATTTCAAAATTAATTTAACATAAATTTTAACTTATTCATTTAATTATAATTAAATTTAAATTTAAAATCGATTAAAAATTAATTTTGATTAATTATTAAATTTTTCTAAAAGATTTAAATTTTTTCACCAATAAATTCCATTAAAAAATTTTTTTTTTAAATATTTCAACAAAATAAAAATTAGCTTCAAATTAAACGAATTCCTACTCTCGAGTTTTGACCTCATTTTGTTTGTTATCTTCAGTCAAATCAATCAAAACAACAAAAAAATCAATAAAATCACATCAAACAATCACAACTATCAATTTTTCATCATTTTTTCTGCTGCTACAAAACTATGTCAAAAAATCGCTTTCTTTGTGACACAACCCCATTAACTATCCCCCATCACATCGCTTGCCCATAACAATATTTCACCGTATGTGAGATCAAAGAATTCATTTTGCTGCCCGCCTCGACCAACAACTGACACACTTCCATGACTCGCCTTTTATCGCAGGATTGGCAGTCTCATTCAAACAATGAATTGTCATGACATTTATTTGATAGGTTACGGGACGACGCTCTTTTGTTCTTCATCATCATCATCATCAACGTTCGCCACATAGACAAACATCACACATCAACACAGTAGGCGACATCACAAGAGCCATAAGACGGTCATGCTGTTATCCAAACTGAGCATCTAATCAAATAAAGTGCTTTTTTTCGTTCGTTTCGTTACCCGTTCAACATGCCCGAGCGCGACAAATTGCTGAGTAATCAAACATTTTCACTCCGTTCCCGGATTATTTTGAATTTATTGCACTGCACGCGACATGTTCCACTTTTTGGTCATTCATATCAATTAAACAAAAAAGTACAAAATGCGACAAATGCATTTCTCGCCAATATTTTCATTATTTGTGGCGCGCCAGTCGCTTTGTGGGCCATTTGCGTGAATTTAGCATTTTCATTTATGAATTTCATGTACCTGACAAATTAAATTAGAAATTCCACTCGACGTCGAGTTTTTTTTCCTGTATCTGACTGACATTATTTAATAATAAAAAAAAGAGAAAAAGGGAGAAAAGTCTTACTTTTATATTTTTTCGTGACACAATTGCATAAAATTAGGCAAATTCGTGCTTTTTTGTCACGATGGTGATGAAAAGATGTTTCCTGCGTTCGTTTCTTTCATTCAATGTCATGAAAAAAAAATTCTGTAAGGAAAGGAATTTTATTAGAAAGTTATGAATAAAAAAAATATGCAATGAATATTTTATGCTCAATTTTTAGTTAGGTACTCAATTTTTTGTTATTTTGAATTCATTTGAAAATAAAAAATATCTTTTTCTTATAAATCCTTGTCTCGACATTTAAACACCTTTATTTTCTAAAAGAACAACAAAAAAAAGGGTATTCGTCACACCTTTATCGCAATTTAATTATTTATTGTCCCAAATGTCACCCTTTTTTTCAATAAATCGTTTAGTTCTTCCAATGAAAAAGAAAGAAAAAAAAATAATGAGAGACAAATTGATAACAACAAAAAATTCTATGGAAAAAAAATAAGATACCTTGATTTGCTTGACAACGACGTGACATAATAAGATAAAAAAATATTTTCAAAATATTTAGAATTTTTTTTTTAATTTATTTTTTTTACTTTAAACATTTTTAAATGTACCAAAAATATTTTTAATAAAAAATAATTAATAACAGAAAGGTTTAAATTTTCGGTATTTTTTTTTAAATTAAATTTTTGGAAATATTTATTGATATTTAATTTTTTGATAAAAACTCATTTTAAAGCTTCTATATTTTTTTTTCAAATAAAATAAATATTTTAAATTGTAAATTTTTAAAAAAATATGTTTAAAGGATTTGCAAAAAAAAATTTTTTTTTCAAAAAAAAAAAAAAAAAAAAATTTAAATTAAAAAAATAATTTAATTTTATTAATAGTAAATTAATTAATAATAAAATTAAATTATTTTTTTAATTTAAATATTTATTATTTAAATTTAAATAAAATTTTAAAATATAAATTTTGTTTTAAAAATTAAAAGCTTGTCGAACTATGTAAGAAATTGAATTTCAAAAATAATTTTAAAAATGTTTTGTGACATTTAGAAAAAAATCTTAACAAAATTCAATAAAAATCACACAAAACGATAAAATAAAACTATATGACGCAAGGTAAATTAATTGTGATCACATCAAAATCTTGCTCTCTTAAATAAATAATGATCGTTATTTTCACATTTGGACTCGTACCTCATCTAACAATAGCCCAAAAAATTTTCCATTGTTTTGTCTGGACTTGAACTTGTATACCTTCGCAACACAATTAATGGCTTCAAGTTCTGTCAATATTGTAAAAATAGCATTAATTGGCCAACTTTTCTTTTCTACCTTCGATTCACAAGAAATTGCCCCAAAATAAACGAAGAATGAGAAAAAAAAACATTAATCGCCCACAAAACAATAGAGAAAAAATCCATTGATTTTCCATTAGCGCGAAAATGGGAAAAGTTTTTACCTTATTTCCTCTTAATTTTTGGTTATAAACACAATCGGCTTTCGTGACAATATTTTTTTTTATTTTTCGTCTAGCGAAGTGTTTTAGATTCCAGCCAGGTCTAGGTCGTTGTCGGAATCGTAAATAATGAAGTGACACGACAGGAACTTGATGATTTTTATTTTTTTGTCAGTCCTTTCCAATCATGTACCAAAATCGATAAATGACTTGTCTTGTCTTATTAGAACCGAGTGACATGCAGTTTTTTCGTGTTTTGAGAAAAATTACGAAGGATGGAAGGAAAGATTAAATGCCATTTTGTAACTTGTCATGCAAATAATTGAACATGAAAAGTTTCCTTTTTTTCATGGGAAATGTCATCGTCAAAGCACTTCATCATCCTTCAATTTTTTTTTAAATCAAGTTTTTTAAAGTTTTATTGTCTGTCTGACAGAAAATAAAAAAAATATATTGAAAAGAATTGTTGCCACTCAAAAACTTTCTCATACTTGACACAGAAAGAAATAAGACGAAAAAGAATGACAAAGGCAAAGGAAACGCAAACGGAAACTCATAAAGTCATTGAAAAATCATTCTGCAAACACATTTTTTCATCTTTTTCATGCGTATTCATATTTTATAAGCACCTCGTCAATAATAATTTCACTCGAAGGATGGAAGTGTCGTGATGAAATGATTTATTCCTTTTCGATAAAAATACTTGACATTGAAAGGCAGCAAGGAAAAATTTATAAATTGAGCAAAACTTTTTTGTTTGTGTACTACAAAAACCACTTAACCAGCACTTATGCAGTTCATTCCCATTTTTTATTTATTTTTTTTACAAAAAAAAAATGTTTTGTAAGTACTTAGTCGGCAAAAAAGGAGAGAGTTAAAAAAAATAATTTTTTACTTGAAAATTTATTTTAAACATTTCCATCCTTTCGGTCGAGAGAAAATATTCTCGTAAAAATAAGAAGATACTAAAATATTTTTGACCTACATCAAGATATGTTCAGTCAATTTTTCGTTTTAATGTGGTTATTTATAAAAATAAAAAAAAAATATAAAATGTAGAATTCTCACCCTGTTGCATCGTAAAGTTTCCTCGGTGTGTTTCTCAGCAGAATATGAAGAAGAAAATTTTCATATCATGACTCTATTAAAGGAGGATTTTTTTTGTATAATATATAATGTTGGTTGTTATATTGACGAGTTTTATAGAAAAAAAAATGTTGAAAATTGGTGCAAACGACGTTCGAAAGGCATGAAGGAAAAAAGGAGAAAAAAGAATTGTTGCATGTTAATGTAGTCGTTAAGGAGGTAAACACAGGAGAATTTAAAATGATTTTTTTCATTTTTTTCTTCCATAAGGAATTTAAGGCAAATATTTGATTTTGCTCGTTCAGATTGTTTTTGTCTTCATATTTTTCTTGTGTTTTCTGTCTGTTTATGACTTTAAATTTTATTAAAGTTTTTTGACAGTTTGTCGTGAATTTAGGCGGTTTTTATGCCACAAAATTAATTTTTTTTAATAAAAAAAAAATTTCTTAGAAATTGTCATTTTTGGCGTTGTTAAATTTATCAAGTGCAGAAATTTGTCGAAAAATTAAATTAAATTTTATTTTATTAAATATTAATATTTTAAAAAAAATATGAGTAAAATTTAAGCTTAAAAAAATTATTAGACTTAACCTTGAACTTGAGTAAAAGTAAAACAAAATATTTTTTTTTTTAAATTTAAAATTAAGTAAAAATTTATATTTTTTTAAAAATTGTACATTAAGTCGAAAATTTGACTTTAAGTAAAACAATTTTACCTTAAGTCAAAAAAATTTAGCTTAAGTCAAGAGACTTTACCTTATGTCAAGTAATTTTACTTTTAGTTAACTTAAGTCAAATTGATTTTTATCAAAGTTTAAGTCAAAAAAATTAAATTTAAATAGACTTGCAGCATGCAAAATTATTAAAATTAATTCCCCTAACGAAAATTTTTCACTTTTCAATCGATTTCAATTGACGTCATTCCCTAATAAGCCCCTAATCGCACAACCATGACCGAAAATCGAGAAATAATTTTCCAAAAACTTTTCACGCGTACCGTCAACGGCAAATCGCATTAACGCAACAACAACTTAAATTGTCTCAAATTAAATTATCTTCGTTCCACATTTTGCTGCTGTTGCCACTCTCGTTGCTGCTTACACGTGTGAGCATCATTAAACTCATTAAATAAGTGGTGTCTGAGGAGTTTTCTATTTTCCATACATTGACACGCGTTCGCTTTTGTGTATTCGCCAAACACACACTTCACACACAATTTGATTAAAACCCTTTTTCACCTTTCTCTGCTTTGTTTTCGTCGTTGTGTGCGTTGCAAACAACAAACGAGCAAGCCAGCCCCCGAACGCATAGAAAAGTTTTCCACAAAAAAAGATATAAATAGCTTGGTTGTTGGCTCATTCTCTCAAAGAGCACTAAGTGGGAGATAATGATAAACAAAACCACATGAAAATAATTTAAATAGAGACAACAATGGTGACAATGACACATGAGTAGGTGCCCTGCGGATTGAAAAGGGGTTAAAATAGTCCCTTGAAATTTTAATTTATTTCTTCAGAGGTTATTTTTATCCAATTTTTAGGGGATTCAAGTCAAAAATTTTGAATTTCAAATCGCAAGTTTCTAGATGCCATAAAATTAAAGTAAAAAATCTATCAGGCCTCTTCAATTAGGGCGTCAAATTTAATAAAGTCGAAAACAATTTGACTTAAGACTTGAAGTCAAATTAATATACCTTACTTTGATTTTTTTTTATTTGCAGAAAAAAAAAGATGTTTTTTCCCCCAAATTTTATTGAAAATTTAAAAAACTATTTGACTTTTGACTTGTTTCTGGGAGCCTACCCCATGCTTCACATGCATCTCGGGTAAGATAATATGAGATACTGGTATTAATGGTGGTCGTGTAACATTGTCTTCTCCTATGCCGATATCCGCAAGATTTTTACTTCGTGTCCCGTAAATTACATTTTCGTAATAGTGCGTTTTTTTGGCTCTTGAATCCCATCTTTAAAAATAGCAAAGACGTTTAACGTAACCACTTTGGTAACCTAACAGGATTCCTAGCATTTTTGAATCACAACAAATTTTCCATTTTTTTCATCGCATTTGATTTTTTCTAAAATAAATTTGACATCGTCGTTAGTCTCGTTTAATTGCTTGGAATATCCAATAGGAATGCTGGGTCGTTTATTTCCGTTATGACATAATATAACCTAACAGACAATTGGGGAAAAGGACTTTTAAGAATCAATCATGAAGGCACATATCGTAAAGTTTTTTGCTTAAAATATTATGTTTTCTTATAGTTTACTACTTTAATGTTGTAGCTTTGATACTTTCACAAAATGAGACAAATATATCAGATAAAGGTGTAAAAGTCAACAAATATAAAATAAAAAAAAGTATAGTTTAGATAAAAATAAATTTAAAAAAATTTATTTAAAAAGTTGATTCTTTGGAAAAACTTGCTAAACAAAAAAGTTTTTGTAAAGTATTTATTTATTTTTTTTTTTTTTTTTGTTAAAAATGGGAAAAATTGTTTTAAAAATTGGAAGGTTTTATGATATTAAATGAATTATTTTCACTGTCTAAATTAGGGAAAAACTGTATAATTTTATTATTTTTTTAAAGTTTAAGCAAAAAATGCTCAAATTTTGGAATTGTTTTTTTAGCCTTTATCCTCTTCATAAAATAAGATAGATATTTTGGTTGAAAATTGAAAACAAATATTTGACTTGTTTCAATTTTTTCTTAAACTTAAGCTTAAGTCATAAGATTCTTAAGTCACATAAGCTTAAGTTTAAGTCATAAGTTCTGTTCTGCTCTAAATGAATTATCTTCTAGCTTGAGATGATCAATTCCAAAGAAAGTATGAATTTCACCCCTTTTCAATCCGCGGGGCATGAATGCGTCGCTCTCGTATCACAACTCACTAATTACGGTAGTCATTTACGAGTCACGTTGTAATTGAAATTGGAAACTGTAATTATTTGGACTGCGTGCGCGCCCATCAATCGACGAGTTTCGTTGATTTGGGTGAAGGTCGTGCGATTCAAATCTAATTTTCCTGCAATCTCGCATTCATTTCCTGAGAAACGAAATTTCCTAAAAACGAAGAAAAAAATTGGGTCACGAGCCAAAAAACGTTCTTTGGGATTTGATTTCCGTCTCTCATGCGATTGATTTCACTTTACTTTTGCGAAAATAAATAAAAGTGGATCAATTCGGATCAATCATATTCCCGCATGGCATGACGACGACGCGGACGAAACACACAAAAGGAAGAACATTAAACATGGCATAATAATTTTCCTCCCCCGAAATTTTCCGCGACATATGCGAATGACATGTTCCGCTCGATAGAGGGAGAAATGGAGAGAGAGAGCGAGTAATGGAAGCAAGTAAACAAATCGTTTGCCTCGCCTAAACAACGCGGCAAGATGATATAATTAACCTAATAACCTTCGCATTCCTCCTAATGGAATATTTATATTTGAAAGAAAAATATTTAGTATCGGTAACAATAACAAATGTTTATGACTATGTAGCGCAGTGCGGGGAATGGAGCAACTACTGCCGAGAAATAATGAAATGAAAATACGATTGGAACTGTATTGATTTTATCAAACATATATTGTTGTGTTGTGTCGGCTGCTGCTGTTTGTGGCTATTTTGTGGTTTAATGCATCATCAGAGTGTGTGATCGAATTAGAATTCATCAACTTTTTATTGTCAGAATAGTTGGAATAGGCAAGAATGGATAAAATGGAGTTCGTGACTGGTTTACGAGGCGATTTATTGAATAAATTTCGTTTTCTTGTTCATTTATCTAATTAATTACTGACAAAAAATTGAAATATGATATGTAATATTTTTTATGGAATTTTTTTTATTAATTTTTAAATAAAAATTCATTTAAAACTTTTGAATTATAAAATATTTTAAATTATTTATTTATTTTAAATTAAAAACTTATTTTTTTATTTATTTAAAAATAAAATTAATTTTATTTATTAACAAAAAAAAATATGACTTCGATTATTTTTTTCTAAATAATAAAAATATTAGTCATTAAAAAAAAATTATTTAAATTATATTAAACAATTTATTTATTTTTTTTTAATTAATCAATTTATATTTAATTTATTTTAACTAAAAAAATTCAAATTATTCATTTTTAATTTTAATTTTAAAAAAATGACAAAAAATACAATAATCCATCTTAAAAAATATGAAAAAATTGCTGAATTAAAATTTAAAGAAAATTATTAATTAATTTAATTCTAGAAATATCAAAAAATCATTAAAATTTTAAATAAAATATGATTTTGAAGAACATTTTATTAAATATTTTATTTAAATTTTATTTTAAAATATTTTACTTGAAAAGTTGCATTTGTAGAAAGCAAATAAAAATTCAGAAAACTAATTTTCAATAAAAATGAAAACTTTGAATAAAGTACTAAAAAAATTTTCCGGATGCCTGAGGAAAAACCCATTAAATTGAATCAAGCTGTGATTCAAGAAATAAAATTATAATGACAATAAAACTATTCAAACAAAGAAAACTTTTTACATATCATTTTCCTCACAAATGGCTTCCATCTAACTTGTACACCTTCGGCATCTCACGTTGCTGAGCTCAACACGTTCAACAAATAACTTGAAACAAAACTGAGTTTAAAAACCATTTTTATTCTTTTTTATTTTAATTTTTTCCAAGTCGTCGAGGCAAAAGTTTAACATCCGAATCTCGGTAAATTTTTAATAAAAAAAAAACTTTTTTTTTCTTTCAACTCGTATTTTTTGATGACATGACGTTTCATTTTATTCCATGTTGCATGCATTTAGCGTCATGTCATATCAGCGATAAGAATATTAGTCTCCAAGCACTTTGTGGAAGCAATAAACAGACTACAAACTCGTTAATTAAATGTAAACACGACGCAGGATGGAGGACTTGTGTATGCGGCATAATGCACGCGCGCGTTTGAAAATTATTATTTTTTCCTTCAAAAATGTGTTTTATGCATGATGATAGGATCCCCATAAAAAATAAACAAATTTCGTGCTTGACGTGCTAGAAAATGATTTTTTAATGTAATATTAATCAAAGGAGAAGAGTGAAAAATTTATAATTAACTGCGATTTTTTTCTGTGTTCTACCAAGAATTTTGTTCGTTTATAATTTTTTTTCTCATTTTTTTAATGAATTGAATGAAGAATAATAGAAAGACAAAATTTTACCTGCAGTGTAATAAATGGGAGAAAAAAGCTTGTTAACAAACAAAAACCGGAGGAAAATAAAAATTAACCTTAAAGTTTTTTTTTCTGCCGCAAAATTTCTTTTATGTGACGAGAGTTTTGTGAAAAAAATTAAAAAAAAAAAGTAAAATAGAGTGAGCAATTTTTTGTCCTTCGCACCGGGAGGAATTTTCGCCGTGACCCCATTTCGTAGTCCGTACCACTCTAAGCTTTTTTAACGATCCTAATTTTATCCGTCTGCACTGCCCCGTATACGGAATAAAATGGAAAAACACGAGTAAACAAGTTGCTTGCCGCAGTTGTTGCTTCTGTTCAGTAATAATAAGCAAATATGTTGTTGTTTTAAGATTCTTTAACAAGCGTTCACATACACCGACCGACATAACGAGCGAGTTGTTCGGATTCACGGGGAAAAAAGTATTTCAGGTAGCAAAACAAAAAATCTCTCTCGTTCAATTATAACAAGAGAAAAAAATGAAAAGGTAGAGATGGATAGAAAAAAAACCGGGCCGTTGGAGAATGTTAACAATAATAAATGATGATGAAAAATGTAAGTGAGATTTGCTTTCTATTTAAAATCTCGGGCAAAAGAGAGACTACATTATCTCATCAAAAGGGGACTCAAATTGAATGAACTTTGTTACACAAACACGAACACTGGAATAGCTATTTTTAATTCATCATGATCTTGCATTTAGTTTGTAAAGTGGGTCAATGTGTTAAAAAAAATTGGTCTACCTATATATCCTGATTTTGTTGATAATTGATGTCTCGCCTTAATTTTTTTTTCTATTTTGAAAAATATTTTAAATAATTGAATGATAAAAAATTAATAATAATTTATTTTTTTTTTAAATTATAGCTTTTTGAGCTTTTAACCATTAGAATCTAATTATTTTTAAAATTATTTAAATATTTTTTACAATTTTATATTTTACATCTTAATTTATTAAATATTTTTAATTTTTTTTTCTAATATTTATTATTTTTTAATATATTTTATTTAATTATTTAAAAGTGTAGGTATTTTAAATTTTATTTTTAATTTTTATCAATTAATTTAAATATTTATTTAGTTAAAAAATTTTTAATTAGTTTAAAAATTAACAAAAATGCAAATTGTTATCTATTTACTTATTTTAATTTTATTTTTATGAAAAAAATAATATTTAAAGTAACTTTTATTTGTCAAAAATTTTATTCTATAAATTTTCTATCATTAGTCTTTTTTAATTCTTTTTAAATTTCTTTAATTTTTTAGTTTTATTTTTTATCATTTTTAAAAAATTAAAATCTAACTTTAAATAATTTTAATATAAATATATTTTTTTTGAATAAAAATAATTAAAGAACTTTTTAAATTATTTTTTCTTATTTATTTAATATTTTTTTTGATTTAAAAATAAATTAAAATTTCATTTTTTGAAAAAATTAAAGAAATAAAATTTTTATGTTTTTTTTCTTGCCAAGCTACAAAAATACATTTTTGCGAGAAAAAAATTTTTACACAGTAAACTCTTCAAGTTGATGAAAATAACAAAAAAGGGACCACTCCATTTGACAGAAAAATCGTAAAAATTATAATTTTTGTCACAAACCCTTTTAATTCATTCATAACACGACGACGACGTCGACAAAACACCCAACAAACTCTTCTGCTCTTACATAACTATCATTTATGTTAATTTAATTAACATTTATGTAAGTAATGAATAAATTTTTAGAAGCATACAATTTTGTTCGTTTTTCCTTTTATTTTTTCTCCATGAGTATATTATTATTCTAGCACATGTAAATATTTTTCATCGCGTTTTTGCCTTCCCAGAAAATGAACGAAAATAACCCGCAATTATGATAAATTAAATGGAGACCAATAAATAAAAGGATTTATTTTCATTGACGTTCTCTTCCGTTATTATTAATAATTTGTATGTGTTTGTAGCGAAAACACGAGGAATATGTCTCAATTCGTTTTTCATGAGTGCAATTATTATTGTTATTTAAATCGTGGAACGTTATCGTAATAAATTATTCATGTAGAGTGTTTTTGTTGTTAGTCGACTCGTCTCGACTTGGCGCGCGAGCGAATGATTGTTGTAGTCATGCTCATTCCACGAAACGAAGAGCTACTGATATAATAGAGACGAAAGCTGCTGGCATGAATGAAAATGATAAAATTTCAATAATAATAAAGTTGGCGGAGTGATTCCGATGTAGATGGGAAAATTTTATAGAAATTGATATCAAGCGATAGATAATAATGCGAATTAAATTGATTTTATTTAAATTTTTCATGATGAAGGAGTTTTAATGCAGTTATCATAATACATAATAAAATATTCGATGATTTTTCTTGGAATTAATCAATTTTTGAACGAAAATATTATTTTTTTTTTTTAAGTTTATTTATTTTATTTTAATTACTGTTTGAGCATTTAAAGTAATTTTTTAAATTAAATAAAATAAGAAAAAATAAAAGTAATAAAACTTTCGCGAAAATTTTGTTGTTTGGTACCTAATTTGTAATTTTTTTAAAAAAATATTTTTTTACGTAAAATAAAAAAAAACTTATGAAAGAAAAAAATTAAAAAGTTTTTGTAAATAAATTAAATTAAATTATAATGAAATAAAATAAATAAAAATTAAAATAAAATAAATAAATAATTATTTAAAAAATAATTTTAAAATAAAATATTTGAACAAAAAAAAAAATATTTTTTTTAGGTAAAATTAAAGTCAATAAATGTTTTTCCATCTGGAAACGTCACTTGTGTTCAATTGTTTTTAAATCGCCTTTTACAAATATATAAATTTTATTTAAATCTTTTTTTGTATCAAAAAAACACTCCCAAAAAATTTCATTTTAATATTTGTTGAACTCACTTCAAGTCCAAATTCATTCATTTCGCATGAGTTTTTATGTAAATTGCCTCTTATTTAACAATTTCACATTTTTTTATGGATTCCATATTTTATTTATTTTTATCATGAACGATAAAAATGATTTGTGAGTGAAAATCAAGCACTTTAGTTTCGATAAGGGACACCACACTCACATTACACAACTTTTGCCGACACGTAAAACCTTCAGAAGATTACTTTAATAATTTTAAGATCCGGCAAAATCTCGCTTAGGACCCGTTTCGTAATTGAAATGTCAAATAAATCCTCTTACAAAAGAGAGTCTTGAGGAAAATCCGTTTAATATTTTTTTTGTGTGCAATAAAATTGCATCTGTAAAAAAAAAGCAGATTGGAACAAAAAAAATATTTAATCTAGTCTTTCATATAACATGAGGATGAACTTATCTCCTCTCTTTCTCCCTTTATGTGTCGTTTATGTGCAAAAGTTTAAAATTTCGCATCAAATATCAATAAAAATAAAAAAAGTTTGTGGTTTGCTGCCGATTTTTCGCTACATTTCGCCTTTGGCCACAATTATGGCGAATTACGGGAAAATAATTTTGTTCTGAAATAAAAAAAATTTGTCGCATGATAATTTTAATTTTTATTGCAATGCATTTGCCTGTGAGACAATTGCTGATTAAATAACTGGTCATAATAAAAAGAGCGTTTCAATTAAACAAACATCGATTACACCTGTTTCGACCGCATCGCAGACGAATAAATTTCATTTCACACACGATTTTCATGCGATAACGAAAAATGGTTCATGGTCGCCTCGTAATTACAATAAATTTCATTAAAAAAATATTTATTTAATTTTTAATGTAATTAAAAAAGGGTTGTAATATGGTTTAAAATTATCGTCGGCGATGGTGACAAACAAAATGGAGACGCCTGGCTCTCGTTAAAATTATTTTTATAGGCCAAGAAAAAAAAACTTACATGAAAATTTAATTTTGATATCCTTCACAATTGATTTTCTACTTTTTTTCCCCTGTTCTTTTGTTTATTTATTTACGGGTACGGGCCAACAAGCACGAGAAAAAAAGTCACCTTCAGGCCAACAACAACTCGGATCATGTCGAACGTGACCTTTTATGATTTTTTTTTGCTCGCCTTTTTCCTTTGGAGTCCCTTTCATCGATGTTGTTGTCGACGACATCCTTACGACACGGGTGACAATAAAAATAAACAAAGCCAAAACCTCAAAGCAATGACCTTTTTGTTCGGATCTTTTCTTTACTTCTTTTTTTTTTATTCGTCTTTTGTGTTAAACAAATTTTCCTTTTTATTTGGCGTTTCTCTCGTTTTCTCGTCATTATTTTATTAGTAGATTGCAATGCAAAAATTTAACAACCGCCTACCTGACCGAGATGCCTGTGATGCGGTATGGGTACGAGAGAGCGAGTTGTAATAACATCCGTGAAAGTAGGTCAGTTGCCTTGATAACGGATGAACGTTAAATTGGGCATGCAATGCAGTCATATGTGGGGTTTTTTAGAGCGGTAAGCGATAAAAAATGGTTTTTGAGAGGGGATTTGGGTTGATGGAAAGTCAAGGAAAAATATTTAAAATTGTTAGGGTTGAAAAAATTTTTAAGTCGAGTGTTGAACGTGACTTAAGCTTAAGTTAAAATTACTAAAATTTGACTAAAGTTTACATAAAAAATTAATTTTACAAAATTTTTCATAAAAAATATTACTTTTTAACTAAATTTGGTCAAATTTAATTAATTTACTTATTTTTTTTTTTTTTAATTTAAAATAGCAATTATTTTATTTTAAGTTTGAATAATAAATTTAACCTTAAGTCACCTTAAGTTTTTTTAAAGTTTAAATTCAAGTCATAATTTTTACATCTCAAAATTATCGAAAACTTAAGTTTTCCTTGCCTGAAAGACAAAAAAGTTTATTTTCACCTTAAAAAAATAAAATTTAAAACTTATTAACTTTAGCTTAAAAGATTATAAAACTTAAACTTAAGTAAAACTTTAAAAATATATCTTTACCTTAGCTTAAGTTTTATAATATTTCAATTAATTCAAGACTTTTCGACTAAATTTGACATTAAAAAAATAATTTAAAGTTTCACAAAATTGCAATTTTAAATTTTTAAGTCAAATTAAGTTATCTTAAGTTGACTTAAAGATTATTAAGTTGACTTAACAGAATTTTACTTAATTTTAAGTCATTAAATTTATCTTAAAATTTTTACATTTAATTTTTTATTAATTTTTTTTTTATTTTAAGTTTAAAAAACTTAAAAATTTTAATTTTTAAGTTAAGTTAAGTACTTCTTAAGTTGACTTAAGACCATAAAATTTGCCATCCTTTAAAAAAGCGCTCATATTTTCGACTTTTTAGACGAGTTTTAATAAAATTCTTGGAAAATAACAATCTTACTTGAAACAGTTTGTCGGTTAACCACCAACAATGTTGCATTCCAACATGAGAAACGTAATATGTGAACTATCTCGCGGGCATGTGTATTTTTTTCCAAGCTCATTACTACGGCATTAGAGATTCATAAGTACTTGCTATGTTAATAAAAAGCTTATTAAAGTTCATGAACACGTCGCGTCTAGTCTTTTATTCCATCAAAAGAAAGAAAAAAAAAAGATTTTTTCACATATCGCTTCGACTTGGTGGAAAAGAAAGTTCAAGGTCCTCTGAAAAAAAGAAGGAAAACCTTGAGAAAAATGACATTTATTTATTAACTCGCAATATGGAAACCATTTTTCAATCAAATAACCCATCATCCGACGATCCAAATGAAATATACACCTCCGAAAAAGGATGAAAAAACATCAATTTCCCGTTTTTCTAAGCATGTGAAGCCATACGGTTTGTTGATTGATTTTGCTCCTGCCTCTTCTATTTCATTCCGCTCTTTTTTTTAATGATAATAAATACTAATCCAAAGCAATCAAACAGACATGCGAGAAATATATTCGAACAACAAATTTTCGGCTATTTTGATAAATGAATCACGATTTCGGGCTGTGACATATTTTTCACGAGTAAATCCAACAAATTAATTCAAACATTTAAGCAATAATGGAACATTTAAATCACGAATTCCAAACTATTTTGAGTATTTAGGATGAAATAGTTTGCAAATTTGCGTGATAATTGAAAAGTTGATGGATTAGAGAGGCGTGAAAATGTGTCAAAAAAATCGGTTGGGAACAAAAAACGAGTTTCATGTGCAAAATTTATCCTTTCCAAGTCGGAAATATTGAAAACCATTCACAATTTTGCAAGTACAAACACAGGAAAAGCAGTAAACAACAACAAAAAATGAGCAAAAAATGCGGAAAATCGCTTACAGCAGCATTTAAAAAAGAAATTTTACGAGGTATTTTCAGACAGTTTTTCAGATAATATGAAACACACAACAACAACAAATATCTATTATGCGTTTGAACATAAAATTTTTCACGAAATCGTTTAGAGAGGCGAGATGTAAAAGTTGGTCAAGAATCGTCAATGCAGGATTTTTTACGGGACTTGGGCGCCTTTTTGCTATGCGAATTGTTTAAATCACAAAGAGATTAGAATTTTTTATTAAAATTCTTTTTTAAATTTAAAAACTAAAAATATTATGAAAAACTGAAAAATTCTGTAAGAGCTGAAAAATCTTTAAGAGCTGAGAAGTTGTTAGATTTTTAAAAAAATCAAAATTAAGCTGAGAAATAATTCTTTAGAAGCATGTTCGAAGATTTTTTAATAAAAAAATAAAAACTAACAAACTTTTGAGAAAAACTAAAAAGTTTTAATGAGGGCTGAAAAGTCTTAATAGCTCTTTAGAAACTGTTAGATTTAAAATTAAAATGAATATTTAAGTTTTTATAGTAAAAAATTTAAAAACTAACAAATTTTTGTTAAATCTGAAAAGATTTTATGAGAGCTGAAATGATATTAAATGGCTTAAAAAATGTTAGTTTTACTAAAGCAAGCAAAAAATCATCAAAAGAAACTTTTAAAATTACTTTTTTGATCTTTTTCGAAAAAAAATATCAAAAACTAACAAAACTTTGCAAGAGCTGAAAAATTTTCTAGAACTCAAAAAATGTTAGTTTTATAAAAACTGATTAAAAATCATTAGAATAGAGCTTCCTATTCATTTTTTAAAGCTTTTATAACACAATTTTTAAAAACTGACAAATTTTTAAAGTCGAAAAAAAAAAAAAATCTGTAATGACAGACGTCTAAAAAATCACATTCCTGTGTAGGAGAAAATTTCTGTAAATAAAACAGATACCCACAAAAACTCATTCATACACGTAAACAATCAATTGGATCTGAACGTGATCGCACGTAGTTACATGTTCGTTATTAGAGTTTTGTTCGTGCGAGAAAGATTTGCTTCTGTTGTTTTTCATTTATTTTTTATGGACTGCTACCTCGCATTCGGTGCTGCTATGCAATCTCTCGTTCATTTCCATGTGCAACTGGTGTTCGATATTGTTTGATTTTATGTTCGCTCATTTTTTGTTCGTTATAAAAGCAAAAAAAAAAAAAAATGGACAGAACAATTTGCAAGTGAAAAGTGGGTCGATCGATGGACGAAATAAATGGTTATTTTTATCATTTTTTTTTCTAATTTTTCATTTTTTTTCTCTCGTTACAGAGAATGTTCCCTTAGCAATGGGCAAAGCTGCGCGGCGGTCTGTTGCGAATAATCCGTCGACGCCATCATACTATGACACGTATATAATTCAGCCGAAAGGGAAGACATCGACGACATCAGCAGCGGCAACAACGACAAAAATTCCTCCCACAACATCCGCCTATTATTCGAAAGCGGCAATTAATGCAACAGCGAGGTAAGAAATTAAATGTTAAAGGAAAGAGGTTTTTAATAAATTTTTCTGTTAATTACAGCTCATCGAATAATGGAACTTTTCATCACGGTAGAAATGCAACAAGTGCATCGACTCCCACGACAACGCGCTCGTATAGCAGCAACAAGACTCCGGAGCAGCTGGCTGCTGAAAGAGCTGCTGCCGAACGCGAACGAATACGGGAAGAATTTTATGCCACGTACGATGTCATGACAGGCGTGCGAATTGCCGCCACTCTCGGTTGTTTCTTTGCTTTTATGGTTTTTCTAATCGCTTACAAGAGTCGAAATAAGGATGATGGAATGAATGTAAGTATTTTTCTTAAATTTTTATTTTAATAAAAAAAAAATGATTTAACATTTGTTTTGAATTTTTTTAATTTAAAAAAATTACTGAAGTCAAAAAATACAAAAAAAAAATTTTATTAAATTAATTTTATTAAATTTTTATTAAAAAAATTTATTTCTTTTTAAATTTTTTTTTTATTTTTTAATAAAAAAATGTTTTTTTTAAAATTCAGTAAAAAATATTTCAAACGAATAAAAAAAATATTTAAAAAAAATCTTTTATATTCAATTTATTAAAAATTGTTTCAAATTTTTTAAGTTTTTGTTTCTTGTCTCAACCAAAAAATTAAAAAAAATTATTAAGGCATAATAAAAATTACAAAATTTGAAAGTTTTATTGAAAATAATTTTTTTTAAATTAAAAATATTTTTCATATGTGACTGGTTCAACTTTTAATTTTTTTTTTATGATTTCATATATTTTTTTTTTATTTTTCAAATGAATTCCATTTAAATTAACTAACAATTTATTTTAATTATTTTTTAATAAAATTAAATATTTTAAAAATAACAAAAAGTTTATCAATAGTTTTTTAGTCATTTTATATTAAAAGCTTATCAATTTTTCCTTTAAAAAAATATTTATTATTTTTTTAAATTTGAAAAAGAAATTTAAACAAAAAATTAATTTTGGATCTTATGAAAATAATTAAAAATATTTCATTTTAGGATCCTGATGTCGCTGCGACAACAGCAACTTTAGTACAAGAAGAGGAAGAACGCGAAGAACAGGAAGTATGGGAAGCCACTCAACGAGCGATTTACGAAGCGGAATTAGATTTAGACTTAGACACGTGTGAAAATCGGTCACGCAAACGACCCCGATTGTTATCTTTAGGAAATCTAAATGTGCCACCTACATCGTCAGCATCGACGGGGCGTTACGAGCCCACATTACGATTTTCCTCTGTCGGAGGCGGCTTCGGGTACAATGGATTACTAAAACCGCCTCCCTTCCGTCGCTATTCTGCAGCTTCTTTCGTGAGTTACGATCGATATCGTCGCGGAAGCATCGTCACAGTTGGTCCCTTGCGAAAACGCAGCACTTCCATGGAGTCTCCGAGAGTTTCTTGTGCCTCGAATCGCGTGCTTACAACAACCACAAATGCGACAGAAAAGGCCTTTCGACGTCACAAAACTGGGAGTGATAGCGACGGGGACGAAGCGGATGACGAATTCGAGCAAATCACGGTGACAGCAGACATCAACCATCCGCCATCGACGTTCCTGAGTGTGCCCAAGGGACAAGATTCGCGTCGCAGTAGCGGATGTACGTGTTGCAGCACGGAATCCTCGTTCCTGGAACGTCGATGTTCGGCAATGTCGTTGGGCATCACGTCGTTGCCGGGCGTTTCGCGTCGTTCGAGTTTCCGCGACGACATCGATCTCGAAGCAGGTTGCGTTCATGGCGCCCAAACGATTGTTCAACAACGACCCCATACAACGCACGCAACGACACATATCCATCCGGAAATCGAAATTATCAAAGCGACGCCGCGAACTTCGCCGAATCTCAGTGCGAGCGATCGACAATCAATGCCGATGGGAATTGAGTTGAAACCCCTGACGACGACGACGACGCAGCAACAAACGCGTCGTGCGACAATCAGCGTAGCGAGTGATGACAAAGGATTTGACTACATTGCCGAGTATCCGGATGAAGTTGTGGTAGAAAAACCCCCGAAAGCCGTCGTCGTGGAAGAAAAAAGACAACAACAGCAAATAACGCCAGATGGACGGGCGCCACTGGCATCACTGAGTTCCTTCAAACTCTCGTCAGCCGATTGCAATGACTCGATCGAGTTACAAAGTCTCGGCTCGGATACGGTTTTCGACGATTATTATGCCGACACGGAGGACGATATGGATCCCCTGAGTACGGATAGCGACGAACTGAGTGACGAATGTGTTGGCGCTTCGGCGGGCGGCGTGAAAAGAAAAACGGAACCAAGTCCGCGAAAGTCGATTTTGAAAAATGCCGCGACAACGGCAACGACAACTAACACAACAACCGCCAACTCAACCGATAGTAATAATAAATGTACTTGTGATTCTATAACTATAAGTCATGCCGGCTCTAGCGGCACCGGTAGTGGTTTAACTACCAACGAAATTATCATAGTTAGTGATGGTAAGGGCAACAAAATAGGGATTTTACCAAGATTTAGCTCTAATTCTATTAGTATAATAAATACGGAAACATTCGAAACAAAAGCAATCATCGAAAGACATGAACCCGAACCAAATTCGACACGCACCTCGTCGTCGCAGCCATTCACGACGGTCAAATTTCCCGCCTCAACGACCACAATTGCGCCAAGTAACCCGGATCCGTGCGGCGGCAGTGACACAAATCTCCAGAAGCATCGCGCGAAAAAACTCAAAAAAATCCAAGAGGAACAGGAACGCAAACGACCTGCCAGCACAATGATGAATTACTCCCTCAGCACGTTGCAGAAGAAAATTTGGGGCAGTAGCGTGGCACGCGCCAAAAAAGATCCCGAATCCGACAATTCCAATGACAAAACTAGCAAATTAAGCAAAACGAAGGCAAATAACAACAAAAAACCATCAAAACCCTCGGACAGCAACAGCAGCAATAGTCTCGATGAAGTAATGCCGGCAGCGGAATCCGAGTCGAAGGAAAATTCAGACAGCACAAATCGACGACATGACATCGTAGTACGCGACTTGAGTCCTTGCGTGGTGCTGGAATTGCCAATTCTTGCGGCGCAGGGCGAATCGAAGGAACGTGAAGAGGAAAGACAGGAGAAGGAACTCGCCACGAGCAATACACTCGATCCGGAAGCTCCAAGTACTTCCAGAAAATGGTCACGAGAGACTTTGTTTTAAGAAAAAAATTGCCAAAAAAAATATTGAAGAAGCTTAAGATGGTAGCATTTAGACTAGAAAATATTAAAAAAAAAATATTATTTTATAAAAAGAAAAATATCAAAAAAAAATGAGGCCAATATTTTATAATTTAATGGAATTAAGAAAAATTCCCATCATAACTTTAGAAGAAATGGTGATAAATGTTACAGAAGTTACAATAAAAAAAAATAAATTAGAATCTATCATCAAACAATCAATCAAAGAGCTCAAAAATCTAGTCATAGGATTCATTTAGCTAAAAAAAAATAACTTTAATTTTAATACAAACGGATTTGAAACAAATCTTTTTTTCTACTTCATCTCTACTTTATCTATAGAAAAAATAATGAAAAAAAAATTGAAAAAAAAAATAATTTAAATTTTTTCTTAGTACCTATTAAATTTAAAGAAAATAATTCTTTATCTGTGATTTTCTTTTTTTTTCTCTCAATGGATAAGTGGAAAAAAAAAAAAAAAAAAACTAGAAGAATGTTAACAATTTTCTGTATTTTTTCAATCAATCAATCAATCGATGGTTAGGCTATTATAGATAAAAGTGTAAAAAAAGAAAGAAAATGAAACGTAGGAACGAAAGTTAATTATAAAAAAAAATACTTAGAAAAAAATCAAAAAGTTGTTAAAAAAATAATCTTAATGATAAAAAAAAGAAGAATTTAGATGGACATTCAATCAATCAATCAAAGATATACTTTATAAAGAAAAAAAAACTTTTTAAACACAGCACATGCCTTCTTCACACCTTTTATAATAGAATGAAAAAGTGCAATGTTCAACAACCTACTATCGATACCTCTACCTCTTAAGAAAAAAAAATATGAAAAAATCGAAACAATTTTCCTCTTCTGTCAATTCTTTACAATAAAAATACACACTTTTTGTACTAAACTCTCTACTATATGAAAAAAAATCTACACAAGAAAACTCTCTCCCGTCAACGACTACGCGCGCGAACTTTTAATTAGATTAAAATGAATGTTCAACAAAAATTATAAAAGTTTTCTCTTCGTTTTATGATAATTGACAGGTTTTTTTTCACGGATTTCGCTAATCTCTCTCGGTAATTGAATGAAATTGTTCGCGTTAAGCTTTATCAGAAGTTGCAAAACTTGTTCAACAGAAATAATAAAAAAAAATATAACATGTATTTCAATGTAAAAGATGTAAAAAAAATAAAATATTATTAGCAAACCTTAAATACTAAAATTACAAAACAGAAGAAAAATAATTAAAACTAAATAGAACTAAAAGAAAATGAAAGAACTGTACTTCGAAAAAAATAAAAAAAAATAAATTTATAAAAAAAATAATAGACTAGCAATCTGTGTTTATTCAAAAAAGAGGAAAAAATAATTTTACATAAAAAAAAACTAATAAAAGTTGTTGAAACAAATAAAAAAATATAAATGATAACAGAAAAATATTACTTGTTGAGCAATTTTCAAACAAATGCCTTTTTATATAGTTATATTTATATACCTAACAAAAAAATATAACGATTGGAAATAAATCAAACAACAAAACGAACTAGATTCTATGTGAAAAATATTTATCTGATCTCTATATTACATTTTTTTATATTCATCTTCTATATAAAAAAAAACAAACAGGAATAACAATTAAAAATAAATAAAAACAATATCAATTAAAATATTTTTTTTGTAACACTTTGCGATTGAGTCCTAAAAAAATACGTGAAACTAGCAATTTTTTCGATAATAATAAAAATTCGTTATTTTTCCGTCCATTCTATATTTATGAATAAATACTAATCTTTAATACTTTTTTCTTATTTCAATAAAACAAAAAATAATAATAAACTTCTTGAAAAAAAAATAAACTAAATAGTGCTAAAATTGTTTAAAAAAGTGTAAAGTAGAGAACAAAATTAAACAATAAGAAAATAATTATTAAAAAAAAATCATGAAAAAAGAGAGAAATGTTATAATTAATATTTATTTAGTTATTTATTATTAATTAATTAAAGAAAATATATTTAATTAATTATAAATTATTATATTTATTATTAATTAATTATATATTAGCGTTTAGCAATGAAAAACTGAAAAAATATATTTAAAAAAAATATATCAAAAAATAAAAATAGAAACCACAACCAAAAAAGATATAAAGTTATTATTATTAAATGAATAAAAAAAACAAGAGAATAATTTAAAAAAGTAAAAAATAGATATGTTATTTAGAGAAAAAAAAATATAAGAAAAAAATCGTAGACATTTAAATTGAAGAAAAAATGTAAAGAAAGGCGTTTTTGATTGAAGTTTGAATGTAATTCAGTATCAAAAAATAAAAGAAATAAAAAAAAATATTTGAAAGGTCAAAATTATATTAAGAATGATTGAAGTTGATCGCGTTAGGTTAAAATAAAAATGAATAAATATAAAAATGAGAGAAATAAAAAAAAATTAATAGAAAATTTAATGACTTTTAATGGAATTTGAGGATTTTTATGCAGGTAAGAAAAATTCAACGTCTAAAAATTTTGAATTTTGACGTTTTAGTTTTGAGTTTCTTTGGAAAAAATGCATTTTAAAGGATTTGGATGTCTGTCTGTTAATTATTTTTATGATTTTTTTCAAAATATTTTTAAATACAATTTAATTTTCTTATCAATTTAATATTTTTTGTTAGAAAAAATACTCAAAATCAAATTCTTTTTTAAATATTTTTTTTATATAAAATGCGCTCACATCCCTTTTCATAATTCAAAGTCAAATTATTCTTTTTGTTTACATTTCAAAAGACGTGAAATTCATCAAGTTTTCGCTCTTGTCGGCACACATTTTCCCGTAAAATGGACCCAATCGAAGATGTCAAGCCGGAAAAAGAGAACGAGGTCCTTCTCAACATTCGACAGAAGAATCGTGACGACCTGCACAACGTTCAGCACAACAAACGTTTATCCGCCGTCGATCGTCAACGTTGCGGCTTAACAGAAATCGTCGCCAACATCCAAGAACACGAACTTCTCACGGAAAAAGATGTTGCTGGCTTGTCATCTCGCATCAAACGAAGAAAATCTGCAACTCCAACCGACTTGAAACGTCTTTCTGCTGCTTTTTTACACGATCCCGCGAACATCGAGGCCTTTTCAAAAATTCCCGGTGCCCTGAATGTCGTTGTGAAGGAACTCAGTGGCAACGAAATCGAAAATCAAGTGTTGGCAGCTGAAGTTTTGTGCAATTTGGCACTCGGAGAAGACGTTTGTTCGAAAAAAATCGCACAAGCCGCTGGTTCGTACTTGATTCTTTACTTGGATTGTGTCTCGAATAAATTGTTGGTCGAAACTTCATTGTGGGTCATTCAGAATTTGTTGTTGTCCGGCGAAAAAACAAGAAAAGTACTCATCGCTCAAGGATTACCGGAGAAATTAGTGACGTTAATGGAAACAAAAGACGATGACTTACGAAATTTATCGGAAGAAACATTCGCAATGCTGGTCGTTGAGGCATTCAAAGACTTGCCAGAGGAGTTTTTATCGAAAATTCTTCCAATATTAGTGAAAATTTTGCATCACAATTCATCTGGAGTGTTTTTTGCGGTTTACTCAACCTTAATGGAGCTGAATTTCGTAACGGATTTTGGACTTCTCTCATCAATCGTGCAATTTTCTACTGAAATTCTCATCCAAGACACTTCTTCCAACTGTTTAATGGCTCTAAGAATCATCGCAAATGCTTTGGAAGTCACAAATGGAAACGAAATCCTCGTAAATTTGGTTTCTGAAACGATTTCTCGTCAAAATTCGTCTTTGGCGAACATTGTAAATAACATAATTTCAGTAGATAGTGAAAAATTGAGTCAAGAATTGTTTTGGTTCCTGTCCGTTCTCAACAAATATTCGAATTTAGACCTTTCACAGCTCAAAATTCCCATTAAATATTTATGAAATAAAAAAATTCTATACAATTAACGATAATTTTGAATTCTGTCATATTGAGTCGCTCATGCGACATTTTCTTGTCGCCAACACGTGTTTTACGAAAACAAAACAAAAGGTGTTGGAACGAGTGTTTTATTAAATTTTCATTGAATTTCGCCCAAATTTAATTTATTTTATCCAAAAAATGGATATCGTTCAATCAGTTCTGCAAAAGGAGCAAGAAGAGCTCGCGAAATTCAAGCCAATTACGGTCGAAAAGAAGGAAGAAGTTGCTCTCGACTTGGGACATCTTCTTTGCACGGATGCCAATGACTTGGATGAGGCTCGTTTGCGTGACGACACAGACAACTACTTGCTCGAATTGACGCGCGACAACACACAATTGCTCCTCAACGAGATCTGGAAGCTCGAAACGGAACGCATCGACGAAGAAATTGTCGCAAAATTGCCGGAACCGAAACTGCCGCTGCCCCGAAGTCGCAAATTGCCGGAACCGAAGCCGCTGACACGCTGGGAAAAGTTCGCCAAAGAGAAGGGCATCCAGAAAAAGAAGAAGGACAAGAAGGTGTGGGACGAAACGATGGGCGACTGGGTGCCGACATGGGGTGCGAAACGCGCTAAAGTCGAACAACAGAAGGATTGGTGCATCGAAGTGCCGAAAAATGTCGATCCGATGACAGACATGTTCGAGAAAAAGGCAGACTTGAAGAAGGAAAAAGTGGCGAGGAACGAAGTGAACCGCATGCGAAATATCGCGAGAGCGGAAAAAATCGCGCTTCCACGTGCCGGCATTGTGTCAGCTGATGCCGCGAGTTCGAAGCAACTTTTGACAGCGGCAACTATTGTGAAAGCATCCACAGCATCTGTGGGTAAATTCCAAGAAAAACTGCCCAAAGAAAAGGTTGCACGAGGAATTGGCGTGAAGGAATTAATTCCAGGCATGAAACGCAAGCGACCCATAACAGACAACAAGAAAGAACGCGAAGTCAATTTGGAGCTAGTGACACAAATTTTGAACAAAAAACCCAAAATTGACCTTGAAAAGGCAATTTCAGTGCAGAAACGTGAAGCGCGAGAGGAGTAAGTCACATTTTTTCATTAAAATTATCAAATATTTGCTAATGAATATTAAAATTTTATTTTAGACGTGAAAATTTGGAACACACAAACGTCGATTCAAAGAAAGGCGGAAAGAAAAAGGGAAAATCAAAGGGCGGTAAAGGCAATAAAAAACCGAAAGGAGGTCAAGGAGCACGAAAACCTGGCAAAAAGTCATCATTTGGTCGTAAACGAAGATAAATTGCTGCCTTTTACCTTTCTAATAAACATTAATTACGCGCTAAGATGTTAAATATACCCGAAAAAATTCAAAAATATAATTTTTTATTATATTTTCTATCTAAAAAAACAACATTTTAACAATTTTTGTGAGAGAGACTCCCCTCTCATTCCTAATTTTCTGCCTAAAAAGCTGCTAAATCGATTTTCCTTCGACATCTTCTTCGTTCGTCGTCTTCTTTTTGTTAACGCGATGCGCTCCGCAGCACGGAAAACTCCAAAATTTCTGATCTTTTCCGAATTCTTCGCCATCTTCCATTGTCTGTGGCAGTTCACAGTTCAAACTTTCCGGCAAATATAAGCAAAATAATCCTCCAACAATTCCCACGATTCCGAGCACTATCAACGGCAACGATGTCGAAAAATTCGCCAAATACACGACAAATGGCGCAATGAGACTTGCCACGTAGCCCATGATGTGAATCAACGTGATGCCTTGCCCACGCACGACAGTCGGAAGTAACTCGGCAGCGTATTGACATCCCAAGTTGTACGAAAAATTGGCAGAAGCACGTCCGAGAATCGCTAAAGCTGCGGAAGAAATACCGAAAGGCACAACAGCAGCAAGTAAACTAAAGATGCCGCCGATGAGTAATGCTCCGACGGAGGGCCAACGACGTCCCCAGTAGTCGATCATGAAGATTAGCAGCAAATCCGATGGAAGTTCTGTCGGAAAAAGTCGCGTGAAATTTGATTTTTTGAAGGATTTTTTACTTACCGGTCGCTGTTCCAAGAGTATGGGTGATCCATAAATCCATTCCGAGGGATCCAACGTTCCTTGCGTGACCTAAAAAATTAATTTTTTAGAAAAAAAAATTAGACGGCACCAATTATTTTTGGTAAAAAAAAATTCTAAAATTTAAAAAAAAAATAATTTGAAAATTTTTTAGGTTGAAAATTGTATTTTAACCTAAATATTTTTCTAAGAAAATATTTTTCTAAAAGTAGTAACTGAACTGAAAATTTTTATTTGTAGAACAAAAAGTATAAAATTATTTTTTAATTAATTAAAATAATTATTTTTTTTAATTCTGAAAAATCATTTGAAATTCTAATTTAATTACATTTAAATTATTTTTTTTTATTTAAAAAAAAATTAATTGAGTTTTTGATAAAATTTGTAATTTAAATTATTTTTCTGCTTTAAATTTTTTTTTTTGAATCAAATTTATTTATTATTTTTTTTTAATAATACAACTTGAATTTTTTTAATTTTTAAAAATTTTTAAAAAAATTTTCATTTAAATAAATTTATTTTTTTTTTGTTCAAGAAAAATTCTAAATTAAAAAAAAAATAATTTAAAAATTTATTATGTTAAAAATTGTAATTTAATTTAATTTTTATTTTCAGAAAATATTTTCCCAAAAGTTACTGAATTTTTCGTTCAAAAAATTTTTGTACAAAAAAATGATATAATTTTAAAATTTTAAGTAAAATTTTATAATTTACCGTCAAAAACGAGCGATATTGTCATCCACATAATAATGAGCAAAATAGTAATATTCCTAATTCGTGGAGTTTTGAACAAATCCAGCATCGAATAACTTTTATGCGCTTCCTCGTTCTTCCGCATCGCCTTACAACTCTCCTCAAATTGATCATAAACACTCTGATCAACCTCCTTCCGATTCATCTTCGCAATATGCTTCATAATTCGTATCGCGCGATCGATTTTTCCCTGCGACACCAACCACATTGCTGACTCGGGCACGACATAAGGCGTCAAAATCGCAAGCAACAAAGGCGCTGACGTGAGTACCGCAAACAACCGCCAATCCAGTAAGTATAAGGCAAGGAATGGCAAAGCACATGCGGCTATCGTGAAAAATACAGCAATGGATAAATTGGCAATGTACGTTCGCCATTTCACGCCTGTGTACTCAATAACTGAAAAAAAAATTTATCGGGTTAATTTTTTTCCGCAAAATTTCATTTTTTTAGGTACTTACTTAAAATGTAAATCATCGTGTAGACGTTGTCGTAAGCGAATCCAACGAAAAACCGACAAATTGCGAAACCCCAGAAATCCGTCACATAAATTGTTACAATGCCAGCCACACCTCCGACCACAGTACAGCCAACTAAAATGGGGAAATTAAGACAACGGCATATGGGTGATAATGATGTAACGATTTAATAAAACTGTCGAAAATGATTAGCCTTTGTCACACATGCAGCGCAGCACACGCATAAAACGCACACGTGACGCGAAAAATGTGTCGTTGACCTTCTTTTTTAATGAAATTTTTAGATTTTTTTACAAAAAAAAAAATAATTTTATTTAAAATTTTCAGTTTTGACTCATTTTTGGGCTCAAATATTGCTTTTTAGAATTTCAAAAGAAAATTTAAAAAAAAAAATAAAAAATATTAAAATATTTTTTTATTAGATTTTTTTTATTATTAAAATTAAATTCTAAATTAATTTAAAAATCAAAAAATATTAAAATTATTATTTCCTTTTTTTTCATTGAAATTTAATAAATTAATTTAAAAAAAATGTAAATTAATAAAATTAATAATTTTTTTTAATCATGAAATATCATTTAATTTAATTTAAATTATTTTTTTTTCGTTCAATTTTTTAATGTAAAAAATGGTTAAAAATTCTCATTTGATTTTATTTTTTTTTATTTTATTTTAAGTAAAATAAATTTTTGTGAATTTTAAAATAAAATAAAATTCTTTTCTTTCAATTTTTTTTTTTTCATTTAATTTTTAAAAAATTCTAGCGATATCATTTGAAAATTTATTATATATATATTTTTTTAATTTGAATTATGCTTGATTTTTTCAAAAAATCTCAAAAATTAAAAAAAAATAAATTACAATTAAATTATCATTTTTTTTAAATTTTGTAGTAAAAATAATTTTAATTTTTGAGAAATTTAATTTTTTTTATCTTGCAGAATCATTAAAATTTATATTTTTTTTATCATTCGTGAATTATTTGAATTCTCAAGATATTAAAAAATTCTCTTTAAATGAAATTTTATTTTTTTACAAGGAAGAATTCTTATCAGTGAAATATGTAAATTTAATATTTTTGTTTAAATTATTTTTTTAAAAAACTTTTAAAAAACTTTAAAATTTTCAACTTGAAAATGAACGAGAAAAAACAACTGAATTGTATAATATAAACAAATAATAAAAACAAAAACGACGTAACTTTAACAAAGACAATCAATTAATTAATTGATATATTTTGATATTGATTTGCGCGTATATCGACTTCGTTTCATCAAATCTCAAACGTCACACGCTTTGAAATTATGTAAATAAATATTTCTAGATTTTTTTTTTTATTTCGTCAACTCACCTAATGCCGGAACTCGCCCGTAATGATCGGAAATCCATCCGAAAAATAATCCTCCCACAATTGCGCCGACATAAAAAATACTGTGTGACACGAAAAAAATGAGGAAAAGTCGTAAATTTCCATTAAAGAGGAAAAAATTTACCTTTGTGCCAAGTTTGGTAGGAATGCTTGATCGCAAACCCAATTGAGCTGAAAAATATTCGTTTAATGGTCAAAAATGCCGGAAAAAAGGACAAATTTTTACCTCTGTTGCTATTGTCGGGTATGGAATATCACTAAAAACGTAAGTATAACCATTATCACAGTTTTTTACAGGCCACGTGCGATTCGGCTGTGTGATGCCTGCTTCAATAATTTCTCTATAGTTAACATCGTACATCTGGCACTTGTTTATTTTACCGTCATCTGGGTCGAGGGGGATACTTATCGATATCCTACAAGTTAAAAATTAGTTAAAAAGTTTATTTTTTAGTGGAAATTCGAGCTCACCTCTCATCCTCGGTCAAGTTAAAGTAATCCAGTTCAGGCACATTGCAGTAATACTTGCTCGGCACGAGCGTGATGAACATTTGTGCGAAGTAGACAAAGGCAAAGAAGAAACAAAAGGGAATCATAACGATGAAAATGAGTGCCTGATAGCGCCCGCAATCGCCAACGTGCGGCAAAAATTGATCAAAATCCATGGCAATAAATTGCGATTGGTCATCGATTTGTTTGGGGATGTCGCTGTCCTTGGTGCTGTCGGCAGCGGTGCTGCTACAACTACTGAGTTTCGTGATGTGCGTCCCGCCATTGATACTCGTTGCATGATTATTTAAACTATTATTTGTCATAGATTCCAACTTTATTTCGATTGTATTGTTATTGGCCGTGTCATTGTTCGGAGTTGTCGTCGTTGTCGTTGACATTCGCTTGACTTCCGAATCAGTCTTTTCTACCTCGTTGTCTGCCATCACTTGTTTCTTCGAGGATTTTCTGACATTCAAAAATAAAAAAAAATTAGTGGCACGTTTTTTTACGTAAAAAAATATTTTTTGAGGGTTGCAACTCCGTTAAAAGCTCAATCTCAACTAAAATTTGCTCTTCTTTCGCGTAAAGATTTATCGAGACAAAAAGAGCGATCAACAATTTATTTCAATTAATTCGTATCGAAGCTATTGATTCGCTTTAAAATGCTCTCGCGCACTCACTCATTCACTCGCTAAACTGGAAGAAGCTGCCAAGAATGATGTAAGAGCGTCAAAATCTCGCACTTCATTCACTTATCTTATCTAAAAAAAAAATTTTGTTGACGAGATTTAATTCTAGTACCGGATTGTCTACCGCAAATAATTAATCAAGCGTAATTTTTGGTGAGTTATTTGTTGAGTCAGGGTCATAAACTCATAAATTTTCAGGGCCAGGCTCCTCAATTTTTTTTATTTTTTTTTGTAGAAGTGAGGAAATGACGATTCAACGAAACAACGAGGAAATTGCTAATAAATGAGAAATGTGTACGTTTTTTTGCAAGAAATCTTTTGGGAATTTGTCTTTGTAGCAATGTTTAATCAAACAACGGCAAATATTGGGCAATGATGAAGCAATTCAACTGCAGAGAGAAATTTTTAGTATAAATTTGTATTCAAAGTCGAATTACGACAATGAAAATTTCACGTAAGATATTTTTTTTTACAATTTTTAAGCTTTCATGTGTTTGATTTATTGAAAATTTACGAAAAATTTTTTTAAAAAATATTTAATTTTAATTCGACGAGTCGAAAAGTCCAATGTAAAAATATATTTTATCAATTAAATTTTAAAAATACTATTTAACATAAAAAATAAAAAAATGTACTTAAAATATTAAATTAAATTTAATTTTAAAATTTTTAATTTTTTTTTAATGTTATTGATGCTTAAATTTGGAAAATTTGTTATTTTAAAATCTTATTTTTAATCATAATTGCTAATGTTTGGTCAAGTTTGTACAAAAACCGATCCGATTTATTAAAATTTTATATTTTTAATAATTCTCAAAGCTCAAAAATTTTTTAAAAAATATCAAAAGTGAAAATTTGACAAAAATTTGTTAATTTTACATTAAATAGCTCTTAAGTGCATTAAAATTTTTAATTGAAAAATTTCAAAAACTTAAAAATCTTGCTAAATTTTTATAAATTTTAACAAAAAAAAAAAGAAAATTAGAACTTAAAATATATTTTATGAAAATTTTAGTTTTTTTTATTTAAACAAATGAAAATAATTTAAAAATTTTGATGATTGTTCATAAAATTATTTCGAAAAATTAAAATTTAATGTAAACCTTTCCGAATCGTCGAATTAAAAAATTATTATTAAATTTATTTTTCAATTTTAATTTAATTTAATTTTTTAAACAATAATTTTATTTTATTTTTTTAACATCATCAAAAAACTGCACTTTAGTTGTTAAAAAAAATTTTGTGTATCACATCACACTCGACAAATATTTTGATAGATTTGATGATAAATGACACGAAACTATCTTGATTGACATTATTGATGGTAATTTGCATTTCTTTGTTGTGGCAAAATAAAACAATTCAATTAAATTTGCATTTACGAGCAACAACATGGAGCGCCTCGCCAAAGTGATGATGATGAAAAATGATGCACAAAACATTTATTTGATTAGTCGTCGTCGTGTGTCTTCGGCGTCGAAACATCTTCATTTTACACTTTTTGAGAGAAATTTTTACTCTCTTTCTCTAATTCACACACCCTCGTCTCGTCACATGGCAAATATTTACATCTTTGCGGAACTTTTATTTAATGTGAGTATTTTTTTTTTGTTTACTTTTTGTCTGGTAATTATAAATTTTTCACTTGATTTTTTGAGTTAATTTGATTTTTTGCATTTTTTTTGCAGCGGAGATTTTTTTTCAGACTTACGGAAGCAGATTTGTGATTAATTTTTGTTTTGGTGACGGAGAAAGAGAGCGAAGAAAAATTATATTTAAATTTTTATGACATTTTCGCACGTGAGGTTTTTAAATAAACAAACAACACACTCGCTCGCACACATTTTTTTCGATGCGACAAATGATGTCCAACTACCTTCATGTTGAAAAACGGAGACAAAGCTGGAAGTCGAACGACACGGAGCGAAGGAAAGACAGCGCTCTAGGTGTTTCAGTTACCGAACAAATATTATGACTGCGCAAAAATTCTGTTTGAAATGCACTTGAACCTACGTGTTTCCTCCTTTTTCCGACGGTTTCCGTATATTTCGTGTCTGTGTGCGAGTGTCTGAGCATCGAGAAAGCATAGAAACGTCGTACAGCCGAAGAAATTTTAGGCGAATGTTGCGGCCGTTGTTGCAGTAAAACAATCAGAAAACAGCTGGGCGACGTGTACAACGGGGGGCAAGTTGTGTAGACAGAAGCTACAGTTCGACTTTGTGTGAGTCATAGCCGGCTTTTCTTTGTGTTTTTGTTGCTCTTTACCTTGCCCGACTGAAGAATTAGACGAAAAATCAAATCGAATGCTGAGGTTATTTAGAGTCAAAAATAAATAAAATTATTGTTATTAAGGAAACAACGTCTGTTGTTTTGATGTAACCGCGGGCAAAGTTTCAAGTGCATTCTATTTCGGAATAAAAAATGACTTTTTTCAATAAATATTTAAAAGTTTTGACAATTTTTCTTTCTGAAAAATTATATTTTATGAAGTTTTTGTGCTAAAATATATTTTTCACTTTTTTATTCAGTTAATTAATTTAAATTTTTTTTTAAAGTAAAATTTCAATTTTTTTGAGAAATTAAAGATTTTAATTATTATTAAAATAATAATTATTTAATTAAATAAAATTAATGTCCGATAAAAATTAGAAATCAGTTTATTTTTTTTTATTTTATTAAAAAAATTATTTTAATTATTAAATCATTAATTAATTTATTTTTATTTAAATTATTAAATTTTAATTATTTTTAATAAGATTAAATGAAATTAATTAATTAAATTAAATTTAGGTAAATTATTTAGTTTGATAAATTCTAAAATTTTTAAAAGTTATTACAAATTATTTTTTAAACTTCTAAAAAATTTTATTATTTTTTTTTATTATTTTTTAATTTAATTTAAATTATTAAAAATTATAATTAATTAAAAAATTATTTAAACAAAAATAATTTAATTTAAATTTTATTAAAATAACTAAAATAAATTATTTTAAAATTAAATTAAAAATAATATTTTTTATTTTAGGAATTAAAATTTTAAATAAAATTTGAATAAAAAATACACTCAAGTCATCGAAATTCTCCTCAACTAATTTTTAAATCAAAAAAATTTCTTTTTCAAGAACATACAAATTTCGTCTATTGAGACATGAGTCATAAATATTTTTCCCTCTCTAAGTACCGTACACCGAAAAATTTCACCAATAATTCGAAAATTCAACGTCACACAAGCAGCAACTTGACCTTGACTCTCGTACATTAAAAAAATAAATATTTCGGAGCCTCATGAATAATAATATGTGGGGTAAAAAAAAAATGTTTCAACAATTTAACACAACGACGACGACGACGATGTGCGACACTGCCAAATAAATGTGGCTTAAACGTACATAATTAGTTCGTTGGTTGTAATTTATTGTGTGCCATGCTCGTCACAGGGGAATTCTTTTATGATTATTGGCGTGTTTAAAATATAAATTAACGACTTGCTAACTTACACGTTACTTTTACTACAGTCTCTTCTTGGTTGTTGTGGAAAATTTCCAAGTAACGCCGAAGTTTCTTCATTTTTCTGTGTTTGTGGCTCCATTTTGTCTCGTTTTTGTGCCGGAATTCACTTTGTCGATGCGACTGTCGGACGAATACTAAGTTGAAAAAGTGTTGATAACTTAAATAAAGAGAAAAGAAAGAAAAAATCTGAATTTTAAACAATTTTTTTTTGTCTTTTGAATAAATTTTGTTTACTGTATTTAATAGATAATCAGCTGCCAACTGAGTCAAAAGTCATGTTTTGCTACTAGAAGTGTCGTAAATTTTTATCTAATCAATTTTGCGATAAATTTTGATTAATTCCAATCGTCGTCGATACGTTGCCAAAGGAATCTCCGACCCTTTTGGATTTTTTAATTTTTTTTTTTTGCATGAGACACTCTCACGTCATGCCATATTAAGTAATTGTTTCTGATAAATAGTCATGTCGTGCATTTTATGATTCCCATAAAACATATTGCAATGTTAATTTTCGATGCAATTCACGATTCGTTCTTCGTATTGCCGCTCATTGTTGTGTCTTAATAGGTCAGTTTTGTGTGATTGCGAGCGATTATGAGGTTCGTGTGACACTCAGTGAGATAATAAAAAGTGCTAGAAATACTGAAACAAAGCAATGTTGCCTTGGAAAGGACCGACATTGGTTTGTGTGCCGTGGATAACGAAAAAAAAAAAAAATAAAAAATTCAAACATGTCTAATATATCTTGTTAGGTTGTTAGTGGAAAAAAGGTGCATAATTGTTGCAATTGTTTTTTATAGTTTGCCGGTGTTTGCATTTAATTGACGTGGAAATATAACTCCACGTGGGGTGAAAATTAAATTAATTGGAAAAATTTTTAATAAGTGAATTTTAATAAAATAAATTGTTAATTTATAATTTAAATTAATTAACCAAAATAATTAATATAATTTTTTTTAAATATTATGTTTTTGTTTAAAATTCTAATAAAAATTATTGTTATAATTTTTTTTCAATTGCATAAAAATATTTTGAAAAATAATCATTTATTATATTAAAAATATGTTTTTATTTAATTTTTTTTTTTTTTTTTTTTTTATAATTTTTAAAATTAGTATTTTTTAAAATAAATTAACAAAATTAACAAAATTATTATCATTTTTTTATTTTGAATTATTAGTTTTATTAGTTTAATTTTTTTTTAAATGTCATACAAATAATTAATTTAATTAATTAATTTTTTAACTTTTAAATTTGTTTTTATTTATTTTTTTATAATTAATATTTAAAAAAAATATTTGCAAACAACATTATAATATAGAAAAAAATTATTTTGTCCGCCACATAATTAAATAATTAAAAGTAATAAAAATGTCATTTAACTTAATAATAAAAAAATAAAATATTAAGTAATAAAAACTATTTTTTAAAAAATTTATAAAAAAGAATAAAACAAGGTAAAAATCTTAAAATTATCAGAAAAATAAAATATTATTTTTTTTTTAAAAAATTACTAAAATTTTTTTCCTAAAATTTAGAAAAAAAAAATAAAAAAAATATTTATATTCACAAAAATATTAAAAACATATTTTTTTTAAATATAAAAATCAAATTTAAAAAAAAAAAAATAAATTTAATATATATTTTTTAAATTTCACCCCATTTCAGGGTACTTTGGCTCGGAAAAACATGATCTCAGCATGATTGATACAAGATTAGAATACATTTTGTGTGTCAACTCCTATCGCCAGTCACCCACTTGATGTTCACGATCTTGTGCACCTGCTCTGCATCTAATTAGTCCACTTCTAGATAAAGACACAACCTTCTCAACCTCATTTGCAGCCATGTACTCGTTTCGCTTTCATGGCAAGGGAACGGAAAGAGACCATCACCGTTTTATTTTTTTTTTGCCGAGCGTTGTTTATTTTTTTTATCAATGAAACAGCAACAACACGACCTTTAATGATTTATTCCTCTTTGCTGTTTGTAATCGAATCTGGGGACATTCAAGTACATTTTTCGAGTCAATTTAAAATCGCGAGTAACAAATATCTGCAAAACGCTCGATATCAAGATAAATGCGTTGTTGACGACGACAAACCACGACCAAAAATGGCACAAGAAACCGATTAACGGCGGGATTATTCATTCAATTTGTTATTTAATACGTTTGTTATGTAAACATTGCACTTGAAATGCAGAAAAAATCGATAAATGAAAGGAAAATCGCACGAGAGTCCCTTTTAATTGTGCATTAATTGACCTTGAAATAGTGCATACCATGGCGAAGTAAAAAAAAATTGCATGTGAACATGTGTTGCATAAATTTTATCGCTAGAAATAAACACAAAACAGCAACTTATCAAAATATTTCCCACGAAGCCTTCTTCAAACGCCGAATAATTTTGTTTGTTTTTCATGCAAGAACGAATTTATAGGTCATGCATGATAATAATTAATATCCAACAATTGTTCAATTGAATTCCGTTCGTTTGAATGAGTGCAAAGTGGTTCTGTGTAGGCGTTTTGCCAATTATGGGTGAGCCTTCCGAGTTGTGCTCAAAACGTCATCAACGTGAATGAATAAAGGGGTGAATTGAGTTAAAATGTTAATTGGCGCGAGTAAAAGTGCTCATGAGCTTTGGTGTCGGAGACAATAAATTAGAATAAAGTCATGTTAGATCAGATCAAAAAGCACGAAATGTGAACGGTTGAGACATTTCCTGAGTGAGATTGATTGCGTCGAAGTTGAAGGCATGACAAAAAATTATTGCAAGTCGCACCTTAAAACGCATTTCAAAAATATTCTTTGAGTTTTGAAATTAATTAATCATTTTTAATTGGATTTTAAAATATTTTTATTATTAATTATTTTAAATATTAAATAATATTTTAAAAAATTTTTGAAAATTTAAATATTTTAAAGATATATATTTTTTTTAAATTTAAAGTACAATTGTTTAGCTCCTTTGGATCATTTTTGCCTATTAAAGACAATTTTTACCATATCTACAATAATTTCTTTATCATTATTGACAAATTTTGTCTTTTTTTTATATATTTTAAAAGAACACATAATTTATTAATGATAGCCAGTTTTAAAAAAAAATAATTATAAAATTGCATAAAAAATCATGAAAATTGTTTAAATTACTTTTATTCTTTATTTTTCTTGATTCAAGCTCATTAAAAAATATTTTGAAACATTTATATATATTTTTTTAATACAATTTTTATTTTTTTATAATTTTTTTTAATTATTTATTCAAATATTTAAGAAACGAGAAAATTCTTAATCTTTTATAAAAATCTTAAAATGACCCATATATTTTTAAATACAATTTTTATTTATTTATTTTTTATAGGTATTTTATTTATTTAAATCTTGAACTTCAAAATTTGTATACTAGAATTAATTAATTCATGTTATTTAATTAATATATTTAACTTGTTGTAAATTAAATGTCTAAGATTTTTTAAAATTAATTTTAAAATTATTATTTTTTTATAAAAACATTGGAAAAATATCAATTTTTTATTTATTAAAGTCACCAAATTTTTTTTTTATATTTTTTACAAGAAAAATTAGAAATTTTTCTTTTCATAAATTAAAATTTTTTCTTCAATTCAACTTATTTGTGTGAGAAAAACAATAAGAAACTTTACTTTTGATTTTTTACTATAAATAAATTGTTACATAATAATATCAAGTGATTTGTCAGCAATTATAAATTTAAATAATCTGCGAAACACTTTGACTTGTTGCATCATTTCAATAACTTACCTAAAGAATTTCCAGAATTTAATCAAATCTCATACAAAATAAAAACTTTTTTTTTTCTAAATATTTATATAGGAAAATTTATTGATACATATTTAATTAAAATTATAACTTAAAACTATTAATTACAGAAAAGTAGCAATTATTACCTACAAGTACAACCTTAAAAAAATTAAAATAGCAATAAATTCTTATGAACTAATAAATACAAAAGAAAGATCTGGTAGCCCTTTTCTTGTTTGTCAGAGGAGAAATCTTTCAAATATTTGAAAAAGTAATTTTTCCAAATTTTCAAGTTTAACTACCAAAATAATTAAAATTGTAATTAAAAGCTACTTTACAGTAAAAAAAATATAATAATTTTCAAGTATAAGAGAAATTTAAAAAAATAAAAAAAAAATATAAAAAAGGGCAAATATCTGATTTCTTAAATTTAATTAAAATACTTTTTAAAAAAAATATTTTTTTGTCACGATAAGAGGCGTAATTGGCACCTGATACAAATATATAAGGAAGCTCATTAATTTTACGGCGTCACGTCTTTTGTTCGTTCGTATACTTTTGTAACTTGATCTACATTTCGAAAAAAATATATCGACTGTCAACATTGATCATATCGATCGGCACAACCAGGCGACATGTACACAAGCATTTTCCGGCATAATATTTACATTTATTGACAAGTCGTTAGTCTCTGAGAAATGACGAACAGTAGTCGATCTGTCGTTTTCGAACAAAGGGCTCGAATTCTGTCATGTGGAATGGAATGTTTGTTTGACACTTGTTTGCGTTTATTGAATTCCTTAAATTTTTAATATTCATAAGTTGTTTCATAAGTCCCCATCGATCGATCAATCAATCATAAAAAGGGAGTAAATTCGAGTTGAGAGTGGGAGAGCAATAAAAAATAAATGTCATTGTTACAAATTGCACGATAATTATTAGTGGCGACACTCAATAAATGGTCATTTAGTGCTTTAATTGATATCAATTCACCTTTAATGAACAAGCAATTATGACACCATCCAAAGGTAAACTATTGATGGAGTGATTAAAGATTTAATTAAACGAGTTACATCGGATTTCTGTCATTACGAGAGCGATGGATGGCGTTTAAAAATGATTTCATTCGAGAAATTAATGGGGTTGAATGAGTATTTCGTAACTTTTATGACGATCTAAGGTTTTTATTGAAATTCAATTTTCATTTAAATTAAAATTTTTAAATTTTAGAGCAAATTTTATGAAAAATTCAAATAAAATTCTCTTGAAGTAAAGTTTTAAAGGAAAAATTGAGAAAAATTGTAATTTAAGATTTTTATAATTTCATTTTTTAAGTTCTACAAGCGAATTTTGTTATAAAAAAAATTAAAAAATTTAATTAAAAATTAATTTTTTTTTTCAATTGAAGAATTTTAAAATTAAATTAAATTAAATGTCTTTAAAATTATTTTTTTCTTACTTTAAAAAATGATAATTGTAAAAGAAAAAATTGTTAAAAATTTTTTTTCAAACATATTTTTTGAATTTTTATCATAAGTTTGTCGAAAATTATTTTAAAAAATAAATAAATTTAAAAAAATAATTTTTAAAAAATTTTTTCCATGTTTTTTTTAAATTAATCTTCTTTCAAAAAAAAAAAAAAAAAAAATAAAAAATGAATAAATTTCAGGTTTCAAGTTTTGAGAACTTTGTTACAAAATACTCGTCTAAAGTCTAGACAATTTTCTAACCAAACAGGTATTTAAGGAATATTAATCATATGACGCAAATAGAGCGTTATGTTACATCGTAAAACCTGTAACTTTAACGTAAAACGCCAAGACCCCTTCTACGTTTCTCATTCATTGCCCCAAGTAGCGTAAACCTTTCCTTCATCTCTCGTAAACTAATCTTAATACAAAAAACCTCAGAATTGTTTTTACATCTATTTTGCATGTTAATAAGACGCGCGAATGATCGATAAAGTAATTTTTTTCTTGAGAGTATTCATTTACTCGACCACAGTATCATTATTGAGTTTTATTGTCACAATAGCGGAATGATTACTGATGCATGTTTTTATCGCAATGTAATTGTATTGCAAAAAAATTAGATAAATTGTAATAAAATTAATTAAAAATAACGTCGTAGAATTGATAATTCGAATAAATTTACATGTGTGGGTTGCTTTTACGAGTAAATCACGTCAACGCGACAAAAAATGATCTACATTTTTATGTTAATACTTGTATTGTTGGCACTTGCCTACCTTTTAATTACTTGGCATTTTTCGTAAATGCCTCGCCATCGTCCAAGCTCTGTGGCAGTTCGCGATTTAGCGTTTCAGGCAGGAAGAGACACAACACGCCGCCGATCAAACCAAGCACTCCAACGACAATTAACGGTAAAACGGTTGCCACGTTCTTCAAGTAGACCACAAATGGCGCGAAAATTGCCGCCACAAAGCCCATAATGTGAATGAAGGTGACTCCTTGTCCTCGCACAACAGTTGGGATTAGCTCTGCCGTGTACTGGATACCCAAGTTGTAGCTGTAATTTATCGTAAGACGACCCAAAATCGCAAGAGTTGCGGAAATGACGCCAAATGGCACAATTGTAGCGGTGAGATTGAGAATGCCGCCAAGTACGAGAGCCGTGGCCGAAGTGTAACGACGTCCCCAACGATCGATGGTGAGGACCAAAAGCACGTCAGCGGGAAATTCGGCAGCACAGGCAAGCGAAAAAGTGAGGAAAAGATTCAATCCGAGAGAGTCGATGTTACGAGCGTGAGCGTCAAATGACTGAAAATTAATTTTTTTTAATTAAAATTTATTTTTTTTTAACATTTTTAGGGAAAAATCAGACTCACCAATGCAATAATCATCCAAATAATGATGAGAATAATTGTGTTATTTCTCAACTGCGGCATCCGGAAAAGATCGAAGAACGTATAACTCTTGGAATTTTCTTCGGACATTTGCATGGCAGCACAAGTTTTACGAATATTGTCATAAACATGAGGTCCAACGTTCTTTTTGTTCGTTCTCTCGATTTTTTTCATGATTTTTATAATGCGATCGACTTTTCCTTTCGTCGCTAACCATCTAAAAAAATATTTTTTTACTAAAAATCTTTTTAATTTCAACTTTTAAGGTACAAACCTCACGGATTCCGGCACAATTAGCGGCGTCAAAATTGCCAACATGAGCGGCAATGAAGTTAAAAGTGTGAAAATCTTCCAATCTCCGATGTACAAGACGATCCATGGCAACGAAGCAGTCATACTTGCAAAGAAAATTCCTAAGCTGATGTTACAAACGAACGTTCTCCATTTCGGTCCAACATATTCGACGACGAGAATGTACATCATGGCGAAACAACCGTCGAACGCAAAGCCAACAAAGAAGCGACAAATAGCAAAAGTCCAAAATCCAGTGGAAAAAATTGTCAAAGAACCGAAAATGGCGCCGATTAAATTGCAACCAACGAGGGCGGGAATTCTTCCGTAATTATCTAAAAAAAAAATAATTTAATTAAAATTAATTAATTAAAAAAAAATAATTTAAAAAAAAAATTTTTTTTCGAATTTTTTTAAAAATTTGTTTAATTTAAAACAATTTGATTAATTTTAAAATTTTATTAAAAAAAATAAAATTTTAATTAATTTTTTAATTTAAATTTTTAAAATTAATTTAAAACCAGTTAAATTAATTTGTTTCGAAACTTAAAAAAATTAATTTAAATTTTAAAAATTTATTAAATTATGATGAATTTAATTAATTTTTAAATTTTTAAATTTATTTAGTTCATTAAAATTAATTAAAAAAAAATAGTTAAATTAATTATTTTTTATTTTTTTTTTAGGAAAATAAAATTTTTTACCTGAAATATAACCAAAAAGTAAACCGCCACAAATAGATCCAACATAATAAATACTTTGAGCGAGATTCGGAAAATATCCTGAATCACAAACCCAATCCATTTCAGTGGCAAAAGTCGTAAAAGGAATAATACTATGATCATATTCATATCCATAAATGCACTTTTGACGGGGCCACGATGTATTTCCAACAGTAACTCCTTTCCGAATCTCCGCTACAAAATCAACTTTGTACATGGAGCAACTATCGAAGCCATCTTTGCCGCTTGGAGGAATCGCCAAAAGCTGTCTAAAAAATAATTTATTATTTTTTAAGAAGTTTTGCGTCATTAAATAAAAAATACAAATAAATTTTTAATGACGCTTTTTAGAATTTTTTTTATCATTCTTTGCGTCAAGAACAAATCGAGGTGCGGATTCGTGATAAATGATTTTTTTATTACTGACCTAGCCCACGAATGACAAGTCTCATAATTTACCAAAAACCGAAAGTTAATCCTTTATTAATTTTTATTGTTTTAATCGTACGCGCCTTAAAATCTTTCTAAAATTATCGCATGTCACTTGTTATCGACACGAATCAAAAACAAAAGACTTTGTCTGTAATTTTTTAAGAACAAATATTTTTATCTCTGTGATTGTCCGGAAATTTAACGACAACAAAAAAAATTCTACTCACGTTTCTGCCGTGTGATGTTTATTCTAATGCAGATTATCTTCTCGCAGTAAATTATTTAAAGTAGTGTCTGACTGAGTGCTTGAGATAATTAACGTGCAAATATTATGAGAATTTTTTTTATGTGACACAGAATGAGAGTAATTCACGAAAAATTAAATCAACACACACATATCTTGCAATTAAGATCAGTCAGTCACAGGAAGGTAAATGAAATTTATTGTAAAATATACAGATTACGAAATTAATTATATGTTATTTATAAGTGGAAGTATGAGACTACTTGTCATTAATTGAGTGTCGGAATGCAAGTTCGATATGCAGTTTATTTCACGGATTTTATGTTTTTGATAGGATTTTAATGAAAAAGTTCAGTGAACTGAAATAAATTTAATTTATTTTAATTTATAATTTGATCATTTAAGGAGTGAAATTTTTAAATAATTGAAAAAATTGACTTTATTTATTTTTATTTTTAATTGAATGAATATTTAATAAGGAATTAAAATTTCAGTTAAAATATTATATATCTTTTAAAAATATTAAATAAAATATATTTATTTTTTTTTAATATGATTTGAAAAATTAATCAATTTTTTTTTTTAATTTTATTAATAAAATTTCTTAACGAATGTAAATATAATAAAAATTTTCTACCAAATTTTATTTTTTTTATAATAATATTTTTTTTAAAGAAAAAGATAAAATATTATGATAAAAAAATATTTTTTTTTATAATTTAAAATATTTATTTTTTAAAAAAGTAATAAATGTAAATTCAAGCGTTTAAAACATTTCTTTAAAAATTAAGGAGATATGTATGATAAAAGAAAAATTTTATAAAAAATAATTTTAATTTAAATTGAATTTTAAATTATTTTAAGATCAGTTTTTCATTGTTTTAAAATTATATTAGGTATATCATTTTATGCGAAAATAAAATATTTATCTAGAAAAAATTTAATTTTTAGCAATTATAGATAATAAATAATTGATTTAATTAAAATAATATACATATATAATTTTTTTTTATTATAAAATATGTACCAAAATTCACTATATTTAATTCAATTTTTTTCCAAGAGCTAAAAAATATATTTTTCTCAAAAATTAAAAAAAAAATACCATTTTAAAATTCTTGCCCCTAATTAGTGACACTTATTAATGAAACATTCTAATAGCAAATAATTAATCCTTTGACAAATAATCGACCGAATTTCGCTAATTGCCATGTTAAAACAATATTTAATCACTTATATTAACATTTATCGCTGTAATCCGATCTAATCCTCAAATAAGTCCACCCTTTATAAATGTATGACGTGACCAAATCCGGTCAGTAATAAAACATGAATAAACAATGCGACAAGAATTATTAATAATTTTGTTAGAAATGCAAATTTTACAAATATTTGCATTAAAATTGAGCAATTATTTTTCAAAAGTGATTCATTTTTGACCTGAATTCACAAAAATTCATAATTTTCGTCACGTTTTAAAAAATCTTAAAATAATTTAGTAATAACCATAAAAAAGAAACAAATGGTATTTTTTGATTTTTAAGCTAAAACTGGTTTTTGTTCTTGTTACGTTTCAAGTTTTACGGTGGGTTTCTACTAATCGCACTTTCAAACCTGATCAAAACACACATTTTAAAAATGCATTTAATTTATGCATATTTCTCATCAACTTCATCAGCAGCAACGGAAGAACCATTTGTAGGTACACACGTTCCTATGAATGAATCTTTTGTATTTACGTCATTCATAATAAAAAAATCTCTCTTATAAGGTTGCTTCATGCAACTTTTTGAGATTCAATTAATATTTTTTTCTGCAGTTAACAATGCAACAAAAATTCATGCAAATAATCTTAAATTAATTCTGTCTCAAGATTTAATTTTCTCATAAATTTGTAATTTTAGAAAATTATTTCAAATTAAATTAATTTTTTTTTCGTTACCTTTCATGCAAACTCAGACTTTCCAGTTCGGGAACGCGACACCAATGATCTGGCACAAGCGTTATGAAGAATTGTGAATAAAAGACGAACGCAATGAAGCAAATGAAGGGCACCATGAGCACAAATAACAGCATCTGATAGCGCCCGCAATCGCCAAAATGATGAATTAAGTCGTCAAAATCGACCACTTCGTCGCTGTTTGCGGAAACATTTAAGCCACTTTCCGTTCCAGCGGAGCTTAAGTCACTGCTCGATACGCGTTTAAACACTTTTTTCTTGGTTTTTGTCTGTTTTTTAGTGTCTGGAGGCGTTTCTTGATTCACTTGAACACTTTTTGAAATGGTTTCGAGATTGCGAGCTGTGATGCTGCCGTAACTGCCATTACTGCTATTTTCCATTTCGATGTTGTTGTCTTGGTGAGATTGCTCTTGGGATGAGGGTTTTTTTGAACTTGGCATTTTTTATTATTTTTTTTTATCACAGAAAATATTTTTTTTTAATTATTTTTTTTTAATTATTTAATTTTTTTCATAATTTTTTCAAGTTTTAATATTTTAATAATTTTTAATTTATTTTATTAAAATTTATTTTTTTAAATTATTTATTTTTTTCATAATTTTTTTTATTTTTTAATTTTATTTAATTTTAATTTTAGTTTTTTAATTTAAATTTTTTAATCTTATTTTTCAAGTTTTAATATTTTTGCAATATTTATTAAAATTTATTTTAATATTTTTTTTAATTTCAGAGCTCAAGCTAGACACTTGTTGACCGGCACACGATTAAACTACAAATGACTCTTGCTCAACAATAAATAAACAAATGAAATATCAAGCTAGAAGTAGTCAAGTAGGCAACAAATAATAATAATAATGTACACAAACACGATCCGATGTTGGTTAGTCCGTGGTTTATCTATAACTGATCGCCGTATGTAACTGCCGTAAGTTGTTCTGTCATGTGTTAGTTCACTTTTTTCATGTTTATTAATAATAATATTGTTATTTTTTTTCAGTCCACGACGCGTACGATAAACAGGATTGCTATGAATTTGTGTTTGTTAGTTCATTATTTGCATACAGCGAGACCTTCTTGATGTTAGTTATCGCTGAGCTAACAGGTTCTTTCGACATCGTCATCATCCCGATTAGAAAAAAAATAAGAATCGTGCCGATTGTGAATGGAGCATAAACAAAATTCGTGTTGAATTGAAATATCTTTTCAACCCAGATTTACATAGGAAGCTGGTACTTATTTAATTAACGACATTTAGAAAAGAGAATTAATAAAAAGTGGATTACTTGGCTAGACTATGGAGGCACGTGTGCGTGTCAGAAATTTTTTTTATCAACAAAAATTAAACGAAATTTTAATGTAAATATTTTTTTAGATTCATTTCTAGTTTTCACGTTAAGAAAAAATTAAAAAAAAAATTAAATAAAAACAAAATTAAATTAAAAAAAAAATAGACAAAAAAAAATAAATAATAATTTTAATAATTATTATTTTTTTTAAATATAATTAAAATTATTAAATTTAAAAATATTTAATAATAATTAAAATTAATTTCAATAAAAATAAAAAAAATAAATTTAAATAAATTATAATTAAATTTTAATTAAAAATTATTAAATTTTAATTTTGAAAATCAAAAAGTATTTTAAAATCAATCGATAATGACATACAAAAAAGTTCCCCAAATATTAAGATTTTAGCTGTAAATGATCTACAAAAAATATTGACTTTGTTTAAAATAGCTATTTAAACCACAAAATTAATGTTAATGAAACACTTAGAGTCCATTTAAAATTTGCACTTGTAAAAATCCCCGATCAATTTCTTAGAAATTAATTGTTTTTGTTTATATTTCCTAAAAAAACAGCAATATTTGTCTTTTACGTCCTCACCTGTCATAATACATGTTAATTTACCGGTTTCTCATAACATTGGAAAAACCAGAGAAGTCCGTTGATCTTTTTTTTGCTTCTTGTTTTTTGCTCCTTTCAAGTCACAAATGTAAACAACAAGAATGAAAGTTTGGAATGACGACCTTAAACGGTCTTGTGTCTTGACTCATTTTATTTTTGTTTTCGCACTCGTGTGACAGACATTCCTCGTAGGTGGTTGACACAAAACGTAAATATAATAAAAATAAAGGCCACGGGATTATTACTTTCTGAAAATCTCCATTAAAAAGTTGTATCGGTACAAAAATTAGCAATTATTTTCTCACTTCCGATTTTGTGTAATAAAAAAATTATATATATTTATTCGTGTTGTTTTTAAAAAAAAAAGTACTGCTAGGTACACAAAAAGTGGTTGGCCTTGACATTCAGCAGTAAACCGAGTGAATAGCAATAATAAAAAAAAGTTGCAAAACAAAGGAAAGAGTGATTGATCTCGTATCGAATTTAATGTTTTGTTTACATTTTTTTTTATTGGAACGCATCGGCGGAAGTGGATGTGACGGTGAGTTATAAACGGCTGTTACGAGATAAAAATCTAACTGAATGGACTTTAAATGAAAACATGATTTTTTGTGTTGCAATTGAGATGTTGTGTCAGTGTGTAAAATTTTAAAATTTATTAAAAGACTTGTTACGAGATTTTGTAATGCGATAAATTGCTGCACTTGAGTAATAAAATTTTCAGTTTCTTTGCGTTCAAGAGTTTTTCTCACAAAGGTTTGATAAATTTTTATAAGAATTTATTTTTTGTTTAATTTTGACATAATTTTATTGTTATATTTATTGCTTTTTTGCCATTATTAACTTTAAAAAATTATTTGCTAAATTTTGAACTAATTAAAAATTAATTTTATGGCTTAATTTTGAGACTTAATGTTGCAAAGTCAAGGATATAATTAATAAATATTTACTTTTGGGTAGAATATTTATTAAGGTGAGTTTTAACTTTTACCCACGTATAGCGAAATTTTAAATGGGTCTTAAAGTGTATACAAAATTGCATTAAAAAAAGTTTAGAATTTTATTTATTAAATAATTTAATTAATTTAATAATTAAAAAAAGAATAATGAAAAAATTTAATATTTAATGAAATTTAAATTATTATTATTAAATTTTTTAAATTAAAATTTTTAATTAATTTTTCGACTTGATTTAATTTATTTTTTATTTAAAAATTATATTTTACATTTTATTTTATTTATTAAATTAATTCACTCATAATGGGTTCATAATAATTTTTTTATTTATTTTTTTATTATAAAATATTATTTTGAGAGTCATAAAAAAATTTGTATAAATGTTTTTTAAAATAATTATTATATAAATTATTCTTTTTTCTGTCATATTTCTTGATTTTTTTTTTTGAAAATTCACTTTTTAAATTATTTTTTAAAAATAAATTTAAAAAAACAAAATTATGACGTCACATAAAATTTGCATTCAAAAAGAAAGCAGCTACATCAACAACTGCGACTGCGGCAAATCCATTCCATTCATGATTAAATTAAGAGCTTAATACAATTTCATTTGGCTCAACGATGGATCTAGTGTACTACTCGTGTACTTATTTTATTATTATTAATGTATTGTGTTTGACTTAAACTCGCATACTTCATATTTCTAAGTATTCACTTGTCTATTTTATATCAAGTTAATCTTATTTTACTCATTCATTCATTCTTTCACTTAATTCGCCGCGACGAGTCTCGAGACTCTTTGATCAAGAAAGCGCAAAAATACGAAGAAAATATTGCTTTTTACATAAAAACGAGTGCATCCTTGATGATTTTTTTTCTAAACTCATCGTCGTCGTGTCTTTTTAAGAGAGACATTCATTGATTGCGAATGATAAATTACTCTTAAAAGTCAACGGCTTTTGAAATCAATTTTTAATGAGATTCACGAGGTAATGTGAATGGCGCTATTATCTCTTTTTTTTCGCTCGTGTGATTAATTAAGCCACTTATTGTTACAAAAATTCAACATTTGCGTTGAAAGGATGTCGAACGGTGATTAAAAAGGACAAATTTCAATTAATTGATAATTAAATAAAAATCATTAACACATAAAAGGAATTGAGTTCCATTCATTAAGTTACATTCAACGTCGTTGTAACATTTTTTCACATACTCACGGGTCGCTTAGCGAATATAAAAGAAGGTAATTTAATTCCAAAACAAACTTTTGCATTTTTGGTTCGTGTAGTTTTAAACTGGCAATTAGGCATGAAATATGTTTATTTTTTATTATTTTTTTTTTGCTAGAGTTGTTTAGAGAAACGAATGAAATACACTTAACACCATTCAAAAGTAAGCGATCGACACGCAACGATGTTTTTGAGCTATGTCAATGTACAATTTTTGTGTCTACGGAGGAAAAGACAGGTAAACTTTTTGAAATTGCACTCGAGAAGATAATATGTGACCATGAAAGGTATTTAGGTAAAGTGGATGGCGTTAGTGTACATTATTTTATTGTTGCATATTCCGACGATGTCTCACTTTTTTATCATTGTATTAATATTTAATTAGAGATTTTTCGTGTTTTATTGTCACTTTTATTATTTATTTTAATTTTATTTTTTAATTTCTTCTTTTTTTCGAATTTTTAATTTATTTCCATTTTTTATTAATTTTTTAAATCAAATATTTTTTTAATTATTTATTTTATTTTTTTTTTATAATTTTTTTTTATTTTTTAAATTTATTTTTTTTTTGTATTTTTTTATTTATTATTTAATTTTTATTTTATTTAATATTTTTTTAGTTTTTAAAAATTATTAATTAATTTTAAAATTCAATTTTATTTAAATTCTATATTTTTAATTTTTTTTTAGAATTAAAACCGCACTAAATACGTAAGAAAAATGTACCGAATATCATCAAAGTTGACTAACGACTAACGCGAGATCCTCTTTTGTTGTGTTTTTGTATTCAGCGAATATCTACGTATTATTTTATAATGATGTCTGAGGTATTTCACGTTAATGTGGTCGCAAAAATCGTGTTGATCATGTACTGACATATAATGGAGACGTCTGGTTGAATATTTTACTCATGTTTAAATTTTTCATGTGAAATAACTCAAACATGACGAAATTTCTTGTAAGCCTAAAGAAATATTTCAAGCTAAAATTCAAGCTGTGATATCAATTAACAAGAAAAAATAAAAATTAGAAGCTTCCACGAATGTGACTTTGAGACAACATCCGTAACTACTGATCGAATTCGTGTCGTGACTTAACAAACTTCCCAAAATCCAATTTTCAGAAGTCAAGAATCATCGCATAAATCACATAAATTCCCAATTTTTTTGCGCGATCAATATGATTTTCAATTTAAAACAGATTTTGCAATGATATATTAATAATTATAATTAAAGATATAAGATTATAACAAAGCATGAAATTGCTTTGAGCCGCCTATTCATGAATTGCAAGTGGAACAAATTACATAATTGGATAAGAATTGTTCTTTATTCTTAACGAAATCATTTTTTCTATTGTTTAACTTACCTTCAATAACTTTTTTTGTATACAATAAAATTCTTATTAGTCGACGTGATCTCAAAAATATTAAACATAATTAAATAAAAGACATTTTTTTATTTTTATATATTTTACTTTTAAATGAACTTTTTATTCTTCTGTTCAGTGTTTTACTTTTTTTTTCATTAATTTGTACTCTCTAGGCAATAATTAACATTATATTAAATTATTATTTTTCTTGTAATTTCTAAAACATTTATAAGTATTTTTTTCTCATTTCATGTACTTTCCTAATTTTGTTTTTTTTTTCATTACAATAATAATATTAAACATAATTATTAATTTAATTAAATTATTAAAAAAGCTTACACAATAGAACGGATGATTTAAAAAAAAATGTTGAAAATAATCTGCATTTAATGATAAACAATTTTTTAAGCCGAAAAGGTACGAATTCAGAAAAAGCTGATTGAAATATCCAAAAAGTTAAAATAAAATAATCTAATTATTAGTACGAAAGACTGTTATCCCAGATAATAATGGACGTTCATTTCATTTTTCTTCTTCTTCGTTTTACTGAAATTTTTTATATTCTATATATTTATATTTTTCTTTCTTTTTTTTTTTTTACATTGTTGACGACTATTTATTATTACTTTTATTTTTTCAAATAAAAACAAAGATAAAATCTGTATTATCCAGTCAATTTTGTCGTTATTATTATTATAAACCGACCGAGTAATCATCTTTTTTTTTCATGTATCCATTAATTGTATTTTTTTTTAATTATTTTTTTTTATTTTTAATGAACGTGCAAAAATACAGTGACCTCTCTACTATCGATTAATATACTTTTTTTATTATATTTTTATTTATTATTATTTTATAAGTATTTATATTTACTTATTTAATTTTTTTTTAATCATAACCATCATTGTCCGTCATTTTTTTTATCATCATCATCATCATCGTTTTTTATTTTATTTTGTCGTCGTTATGATTCTTATGTTAAATGTATGTTTTATTTTATATTTATGTATTTTATTGAAATGATAAAAAAACTGAAGCTATTGTTTATTTTAGTGATTATTTTGTTGTATTTTTATTATTTTTTTTTTTAGAGGAAAATGTAACATAGTTGTGTAGTATCTGTGTATGTTTCCATTATTATTGTAAAAAAGAAGTCTTATGTTTCTTGTTTGTTATATTTTTATATATGATTCTCTGCTGTTATCCTACAAATCCTAATAATTTATTTTTTTTTAAGTTACGAGATTGATCTGTATTTAAAAATCCTATCTATTAGATCAACTTTTTTTTTTTTGAAGATGACACGTAACTTTAGCTAGCTACTACAGAAAGACTCTTTGTTCTCAAATATTTTTTATTTTTCGTTTCTTAATCAGTTCATGATGATTTTTTTTTGATTCAAGTTTTATTATTTTATGCATTTTTTTAAAAGTTCAAATTTTTTTTCTACATGTTTATCTAAAGTGTTTGCCTCTCGATAAAAATGTTTAAAAGCGGATTTTTACGCACTATTTTTTAAAGTCTTTTTTTTATTATTCAAAAATATATATGTTGGAGAGGAGAAAACCATCATCATCATATGTTTTTTTATTAATTAAACAGCATAAGCATCAAATTTGAGTCGAGTTTTGCTAAGTGACCAATGTTATATATGTTTGCTTGACGCAAGGCTCTTATTTTTTTCAGCTACTACAGAAATTTCTTGTTCCATTTATTTTATAATTATATATTTTTTTCTTTGATTATTCATATTATATATATTTTTTTATTTATTTTCCTTTTGTTTGATAATATTCTCATCTATTTTTTCGTTAATTTATTACTGGAAAGGTTAAGGGCGCTAAAATTCAGTTATTTTTTTTTATATGAACGCACGACGATGTGTTATGATTATTATTTTTTTTTTCTTACTCAAAAAAGAAGTTTGATGAAATATATACTTTTTTTTGTTGTTGCTGTTGTTACATTATTCATACTTTTTTTTTAATATTAACCATTAATAATAGTATAGTCACTTATATGAAGTATGTATTATTATAATTACTAAATATATAATATATATTTATATAAGTTTAATAGTTTTCCTTAATTAATAGATTCTATATTCTTAAATTTTTAATAATTATTATTTTGAAAGACATTTGAGGGTTCTTTTAATTTTTTAAACTCCTAAGATTTTTTACGATTTTTTTTTTATTATTATTATTATTTTTTTCGTAGTATGAATTTTTATATATAATATATATTTGAAATAATGAAAGCGAAGATGAAAAAAAAATTTGCTTTGGCTTGACCTTGTCATAATATTTTTTTATACTTTCAATATATATATTTATAATTTGGATGTCACACAAGAAATGGAAAACAAATTTTCTGCTTAAAATTTCACTTTATGTTCGAAAAGTTGTAACAAAAGTAGACTAGAATTTCGAGAATTGACACGTTTATGTGAAAAATGTGAATAGTGGGTGGAAATTTTATTTACAAAAAAAAATTAAAATAAAAAACTAAAAACATATATACAAAAAATAAAAGTGTGCTTCAAAATAATTAACAAGATTTGTTCATTACTATTATTATTATATTATTATTAAGGAATAAAGATAATTTTATAATTATATACGATTAAACATAATAATAATAATAAAATTAATAAACATTAGTAACGGGTGAGAATTTATGTCACAGATATGTTGATTCACCTGAAATGGACACACAAAATAATAACAGTTGAAGGATTGCAATTAAAAACAGAAAATTTTAATATTATTACATAAAGATAAAATTATATATATAAAATAAACCTCCACCGAAGGAAATGTATTTTTTTTTAAGAAAATGACGAGTTAGTAACTTAAAAATAAAAATAATGATCTTCTTATGCTTTGACATAGTTACTTTGTCCATTACTTTTAGCGGTAGCTTCCATTGCCAAATTATTAGTATTACCACTACCATTAGTATTATTATGATCCATGACATTTAAGTTATTTATATTATTACATTGATGATTATTTATATTATTAATTTCATCTGATTGTGCTGTAGTAGTAGTATTATCTTGTTGTTGTTGTTCTTGTTGACTTTGTTGCCCAAGTTGCTGCTGCTGAATCAAATTTCCGATTTCCGGCTCTGAAAGTAATCTATATTTGACTAAACTTTCTACTTTCACGTGTTTTTTTTCATTTGTGTGGCAGAAGAAGCACAACAGCACATCAATAATAATATTTTTTAATGTATATTTTAGTGTTTAACATTTAAAATGAAGAAAAAAAATAGAAATTCATCATTAAAAATTATTATTACAAAATAATAATAATAATATAAATGTACATTCGATGCATGATGATGTTAGATTGATTAGTTAATGTCAGCATGAAAAAGAAAAGAAATAAAAAAATTTACATGTTAGTGATATGATTAATATTTAAAAATATTTTTAAAAATTAAAAATTTTGAAGAGCCATAATTTTAACCCAAAATGTTAGTTTGATGATAATTTGTGTACAAACCTTCATTAAACTGAACAAAATTTATAATCAACCAATGCACAAACAACAATTTTTTATATAGAATTAATATGTATAATTTATAATAACACATAATTTCTCAATTTTTATTATTTATTTGTGTTTTGTACTTTTTTAAAAATAAAAAAAAAATATAATTAAACTTATAGTTTTAATAATGTTTAATTTATATCTTGTATTGTTAGAAAAATTTTATAATTAAGTTAATGTTAAAATAATATTTAATAATCAGTAATATAAACATTGAGACAGAAATTATTATTTTTTCTTTCTTTTATATATGTTGTGTAATTAATATTTTTTTGTGTATTATTTATTATTATTATATTTATTATATATTTATTTATTTATTTATAACATTGGAAAAAGGTACAAAAAGAGCAAAATAATATTGAGATAGATAACGTTTAAAACACGTTTCGAATATAATAAATTTTTATGTTTTTTTCTTTATCACAATACGCTTTTTCATTTATTTTATCCTCGTTTGTTTTTGTTTTGTATTTTAATAAAATTTATATTTTTTATGTTTGTTTGTCTGCATACAATATTTAAATGTTACATACCGAAAAAAATACTTGGCCAAATTTATTTAAATTAAAATTAATTTTTATAATAATTATTTAAAAAAAAAAAACAAAAAATATAATAAATTATGTTTAGTTTTTTTTTTATCTAATAAAAAATCGATGCAATGAATGAATGTTGTTGCATTTAATTGTGTAACAATTAGTAACGCATTTTATGTACAAAGCGTTTTTTACACATTTTATATCGAATAATGAGTATCAATGATGAAACATGAAGATGAATTTATATTTTTTTTTTTGTCAGAAAAATAATGTGAATTACATCCCTTAAGTATTATTTTTAAAAAATTATCATATCAGAAGCAGAATAATAATAATAAAAAATGTTTCTCTTGAGGTACAAAATAATATGTATATAAATGTATGTGTGTATTCTCGCTAAGTTGATTCCCTGCGTCCCTTTCTCGGACTCTTGAACAATGCTAAATAGGGCATCAAGTCATTCTTGAAGGTACCACTTGAAAGACGACGTTTTGCGTAATCCATAAATTCAGTACGTGTCGATTTGGTTGGTGTCGCGGATGTAACGACGACATTATTACTGATATTATCACTACTGGAACGATCCTCGTCCTCCTCTCTGAAACATGTCGAAGACGAACTTGCCGCCTCCGTCGAGAACATGCCATCGGGACACGAGGCTGGTATGCAGCAGTCTTAAGGTTTGGTTTTTTTTGTGTTATTTTTTTTTGTTTTAAAAGGATTTGTGGATATTTACAGGTTTATTTTTGTGTCGATACCGGGGAAGGAAAATCATTATATGGAAGAAAAAAAGAAAAATATTTGTAAAATAATAAAACTTTGGTAATTTTTTTTTTTCGTTAAAATTAAATAATAATTAAACTAAATAATTTTAATTCTATTTTTTAGAGAAGAAAGACAGCCCAATAGATAGAAGATGAAAAAGAATAGAAGAGAAGGGACGACACAAGTTTTAATTTTGCTTTTCAGTTAAATATTTAATGATTGTGCATTAATTTAGTTTTATATTTTTGTTGTTTGTGCATTGATGTAAACCCCCATAATTTGTTGATTTGATCAAAATTAAGGCTCTTAACTCTTATTTTTTGACAATTTTAATGTTGTTTGTTACTAAATGTGGTGTTAATGATAAAATGAATGATGGATATGAAAAAAAATGATAACGATTGATGTTTGTTGTTAGAAATGATGATCATTCTACTCTACTATTTACCAAAAATATTACGAACCAACATCTAATTTTTAACATTTTTTTCTAAATTTATGATATATATTATATGGCAGTTAGTACCAAAACTCACACATAAAGAAATCTTTCCTAAAATATGAAAAATTAAGCAGAAAATAAGAAAAATAATAATAATAACAACAAAAAAATCGAACGACACGTTTAAAACTAAATTAATTAATAATAATATTATGTTTGAATTAATGATTAAATTATAGCGAAAATTATATTGTTATGAAAGCGCCAAAAATTAATATTAATAAAATTATATTAATTGCCCTACATTCTATATTATACTGATAAATATATTATTTTTTATGAGAAATTATATTTAATTGAAAGATACAAGTTGTAATTAAATTTAAAGAGTATAAAAAGAACAAAATTAATGATAATAATAATTAAAATTAACTCATATAACAGACAATATATTACTTTTGATTATTATATCTAATTAACTGCTTAAAATTTAATTTTTCTAATATTTAATAAGTTAAAATAAAATTTTGAATTTTTTTTAACATATATAATTTTTTAAAATTAAATAAAGAGTTTGCCGAATTATAAAATTTAGAACGGTCAAAACGAAACTTAATAAATAAAATATATTTAAACTTAAAAACTAATATTGTGATTTTTTTTTCTTTAAATCATAATAATAATAATATATTTTTTTAAATAATCAATATGATCATGATTCATTTGTTTTATTTTTTTTTAGTAGTACGATTAATTTTTTTAAAACATTTAAAATACGTTTGCAACTTTTACATTCTACACTTTCTTCGATTTCTTACTATCACCGTTGCTTTTATTATTATTATGATTATTATCGTTATTTGTCTGATGCATCTTAATTGCCGACTGAATTTCATTTCGTAAATCCCGAAAACTAAATTTACTATTAGAACTGGCTTTCGTGTTAGTTGTTGCGGCAGATTCGTCATTATTTGTAATTTTAATGATTGGGATTTCCTGCGTTGGTTGTGGCGTCGGAATCGGAGAAGTATCGTGTTCTTTTCGGGCAAAATTAAAGAATCGCTTGAAAGATTTCCGCGAATCGTCATCTTCCGTTGTTTTTGTTGCCGCAAAAATGGAAGTCGATGATTCGCCGGGCGTTGTTGGGGTGTTCGGAGGCGGCGGCGTGAATTCTTGCGTAATTTTTTTCTTCGTTGCCACCACGATATCGGGACATTCGTTACTTACGCGATGCTCGTGCACCTTGGCAAGGCGAATAAAGTCACTGGGACTCTTCGCGGGCGACCCGAACGAAAGCTGCTTATCACAAATTGACGAATAATAGTCGGAATTGAGACTGTCGTTTGACGTGCGTAACGGACTGAGACCCGTGGTTGTTTGCGTCGGGCGAAAATGCACATTTTTGTTGAGAGTTTCCCGAAAATCGGGGTCGCTTTTCATGTTGGCGAGCCATCGGATCTTTTTGCCGGTTGGAGTTGTGCTTGCCGTAGCGCCTGCCGTCTTGGCTTTGAATTTTTTGCGTTGCGCAAGGATTTTAATGAAAGGCGGGGTATTTGAGGGAGACTGTGAGAGATTTTCAGACTTGGATTCGTGTGGCTTGGACGCGGAAATGGGGATCGCGGATGCCGTAACTAACGAATGGCCAGTTCCTAGATAGTAATTGTCGTCGTTGTAATGATTCGCGGACTTTTTCTTGTCTTCCGCGAAATCCAAATGAATCATTGTCGCACTATCGGCATCATCTTGATTATTATCGTGATCATCAAATTCTACGACAACGTTATCACTAACATTATTGCTACAACTAGAAATAGTCTTAACACCACATTCTAACTGATTATTAATCATTGCTTGCGCAATTTCGTTACAACTACTGATAGCTTTACTACTATTGTTACGTGAAATGATCATGTCGCAACACTCACCAGATTCCCATTCCTCACTTGAGCTCGAGGGCTCCGAGCTGCTGGAAGTTTCCGATGCTTCGGACGGTATTTGCATGTCGCCGCCAAGCGAATTTGTCATCACAGAACGCGGTGCCGTCGCATTGTCCACTTGATCGTAGCCGCCCGTGCTGCAGGGACCGCCGACAGCGATGGCGGGCGGGCCACCGCGATGCGCCAAATGATGATTGTTGTAGGCGATGTTGTTTTGGTGCCGATACTGCGACGCGTTGTTGTGATACAGCGACTGACCGTTTGTCGGTAAGTTATTTTGCGGCGTGAGTATATGATGGTTGCTGTTGTAGTTATTTTGATTTGTTGTATTGTTGTCCGTGACTGTGGAGCGCGGCGTCGAAAATGGTCCTCGAGTGATTTTTTGCATGATCACTTCAACCTATTTGAGGGAAAAAGAATAAAAAATTTGATTAAAATTTTTTTTACAAATTTTTTTCTTAACATAACTTTGGCTGAACAAAATTTAAGAAAATATTTGAAAATTAAAAAAAAAAATATTATTAAAGTTGATACAAGAATTTTTTAAGATTTTAAATATTTTTGTGCATCAATTTTAAAAATTAAGAGATCATTATTTTTCTTCACAAAACAGATTTTTTTAAAAATTATTTTAATATTTAATTTTTTTGTCCTGTGTTTTATTGAAAAATTCAAAAATATAAAGAGGCAAAATAAAAAAATATTATTTTATGAAAAATTTCTGTTTTTTCAGTAGCAGGATTTTTTCATATTTTTTTATTTTAATTACCTATTGACAGTTGAATTATAAATTTTTTTAACAAGAATTTTCTGCTATATTTTTTTTCACAAATTTTCTTTTTAATTTTTTGACTGTTATGTTTTATGTAAATTCTATTTTTGATTTGAAATATTGTAAATTAAATTTTAAATAATCAAATCTCAAAAATATTCAAAAATACATGAAAATTTTTTTTATAATTATTTTTTTAAACGATTTTTTAATTCAAAATTGGGGCATTGAACAAAATATTAAAAAACCCGAATAATTTGAAGAAATTTTAAGAAAATTCAATGAAAAAACTTACCTCAAAATCCTTGGAATAAATTTTATGTTCTTTCATATCCTTATGCGCCGTATCCAACTCGTGCTTTTTCAATTTATAGCTCAAATTTCCATTCGGTAAAACTAAAAAAATAATTTTTCAATAAAAAAATTCACAGAAAAATTCTTCGAAGCTCTCACCTGTTGCAAGCTCATCCACGAAAAATGTATTGAACCAAAAGTGGAACAACTTATCCTGCTTCCGCAGCATTTTATTCAAGAAAAATTCCACATTAATGTCTCCATCGAGGGGAATACAGACATCCAAGCGGATCGTAACACAGCTATCTTGCTTATTGAATTGTGGACCTTGTGCACAATGCTTTTTACTACTTGACGTTGATATACTATATGAAATTGTTCCCTGGTGACTATTGATTATTGGCGGTGGTGACAGTTTTATTTCGCATATCTAAAAAGAAAAAAAATTAGCAACAAGAAATTTTATAAAAAAAAAAAAAAAAAAAAAAATAATTTTTCGCACCTGTAATGCAATTGGATTATAAAGCTTCCCAGATTTCAGCAAATACGAATAGTATTCGACGTAACGTCGCTGACTCGGGATCGTGACACCCTTTTCGTCGTGCGTTCGCTTTTGTGCATAGTGATTGAGGGCATCGGCAGCTGTCTTAAATTGTCCGCTGTACAACAAATAGCAGCAAATCATCGTGCCCGTACGTCCCTTGCCGGCTTTGCAATGCACCGCAGCGACATTTTTCTCGTCGGCACTCAGCCATTTGTGGACGTCATCACAGAAATCTTTAATCAACTGAATTTTTGGTGGATTATGATCATCGAAGGGATATCGCTCGACACGCTAAAACCGAAAAATTTCATTTAAAAAAAAAAAATTAAAATAATTTTAAATCTTACCTCAAATCGACACAAGTCATACTTTCGTTCGGAACATAAATTATAAACTTTATACTGATTTTTGTGTTTCCATTCGAGAAAACGCTTGACGTCGTCGATGTGATTCCGATACACACCCTCTAGCTTGTCGGCAGGGAAACCCATGGCAATGACATTTGGCGTAATATCTGAAAATTCAAAGAAAAAAAAATCAAAAAAGGGCTCAAATTTCGTCAATCTAATGTACTTACATGCCAAATCCAAGTTAAATCCATCTTGTGTGTAGCGTTTTCTGCGTTTGCTCACCAACTCTTTGATCGTTGAAATTGGTCGGGCCGCCATAATCGCGCTAAAAACGTCTCTTATTGTGTCTGTCTTCCAGGTTAAACAGCAAAAATTGAACAAATATTTTCGACGACGATGTAATTCGATAGTTGCTTGACTAGAAGTACATACGGAGGAATGAAAATAAAAAAAAAATAATGAATTAGTTTTTTTTCCTTCGATTTTTTTTTTTTTTTGTAAATGTAATAATAATAACGTTGGGTATAGTATAGCACGCATCTAGTGTACGCATCATCATTTAAGTGATTAAATGTCTAAAAAAAAATTGTTATAAAAATGAAGAGGATGATACGAATTTTTTTTGTTGTTCTTCTCATTCTTCTTGTTTGAAGAGGAATTCTTTCTTTTTTTTGTTCTTTTCTGGATTCGTTCGTTACCTAATAATTTTTCTCCGGTTTATTATTATTACTTTGTGGTATATGCACGAAAAAAAAAATCGGTAAGTAAGGGAAGAATATGTAAAAAAGCAGAATTACAGACAATTTTCAGCTGTACGACGGCAACGACGACGGTTCAAGTGCATTGAAAGTCGAATGTCTGGCGTAATTTTCCGAAAAAAAAATGTGATTCTTTACCGGCTTTCGTTGATGACGTCTTCGAGCGGTGCTTTTGTCGTGGGTTCCTTTGACATTTGGCGCAGTTGCGACGTCCTTTTGTCCTTTGCTCGTTGAATTTTTCGTCGTCCTAGACGAAATTCATGACGGATTCACATTAAAATGCACTATTATTCCATTCTTTCTTCGCCGACTTCTTTGCCGTGAATGAGTGAATCGACATCATCGTCTGTATGTATGAGCGGCGGCGGCAGCGGCGGATGAGAGTGTATGTATGAAATTTTATTTAGGAGAAAAAAATCAGCTTGTACTTTATTTAGTTTGATTTCTTTTTTTTTTTGCCTTCTATGATTTTGTAATAATACGGTGCAACGTACGATATTGCTGCTATTATGTGTACATTGAACATTGAGCACTCTCAGTAAGTAAGTACATAGCGGAGCAGCAGGCAGGCAGGCTTGCGGAGAAAAAGAGCGATACGAGTACAGTGGTGTGTGTCTGATTACTTTCGGTACATTACATCGGGAGTCGCTGCTTCTTGCAGTTATCGCCGTCCATGCACTTATCACTCGTCGTCTATCTTAATCGTTAATCGAATGTCCGACAGGCAAAAAGGTGATTAGATGCCGGCATCGAGGGTCCCTTTTTCCCCCTCGGCTGTCCTTGAAACGAGATCACTCACGAAATTAACGCTGTGCGAGTCCGATGCATTTTCCTCTTACTTAATATTACATATTCGTACGTCGTTCTCTCTCTTCTTCTCGAGTTTTGTTATGTACTCGCGTCGTCGTCGTCGTCGTCGTCGCTTATGTACCTCCGTCGCTACGCCTGTTACTGCGCTCTTCCATGAAACGTCAATGTGTTGGTGAAAGAACAAAAAAAAAACGATATACATCTATTGCTCAACAACGAGCAGCAGCGAGACACTCACACTAGTAGACGCCTATATACCACATAGTAATAAGTAATAATAAGGTCAAATCATCTCATCTCGGAATTAGTAATTCTTCCTACTCTACACACACTCGCGACTCGATTTGACAGAAAAAGGTCTCAAAACTTTTTTTTTCTTTTTGGATAATTTTGGAATCAAGAACGAACGATGACTCTTTGAAAGAATTTGCCCAAAAAAAAAATAAAATAAATAAAAAAAAGGAAATTGAGTGAAATTCTCTCGCATCTCAGCGAAACGAGATGTACGTAACCGGTAAAGCACATCGAAAAATTTTCCATCATGGAGAGAGGAGGAATGTTGATTACTTCTTCTTTTACTTCGTTTCTGATGATTTTTTTTTAAATTTTGGAAAATTATGAAAATTCAGGGCTTTTTTTAAATATTTTTCTCTGAATTTTGCACGAAGGTCAAGCTTTGTGAACTTGAAGGTTTTCTCACAAAAACTGAAAATTTTCCATTGCACTTCCTTAATTCACTTGCAGCTTTATTAATTGAGATTAGATTTGATAAGAATACTTCACAAAGGCCTCGATTTAATATTTAATTGACATAAATACTTTTTTTTTTTTGATTTTCCTTTCGTTAAGAAATTGTATCTGATAAGGGAAATTCTGTCGGAAGTCATTTTTGACCAGGATTTGTTCAAAGTTACTACTTTTTAAGGCCTTTTTATCGCATTTTACGCACAAATTTAAATTTTCATTAATTTTTCCATAAAAAAATCCTCCAAAAAATATTTTTTAAACAAAACTTCAAAAGTTACAATGAATGAATCCAACAAACACGAGAGAGAAAGACATTTTTTCAATAAAATCCTTCAAAAAATCGTTATGCGATAAAAAAAAAGTCAAATAAAAAAGGTCAAAATTCTTACCTGTCCTTTTTTTAAAGTGTTCTCTCGTCCTTTTCGTGCAGCAGCATCTAGCTAGGACGAAAGTTTCTCAGACGATTCCGTTCAGAGATGAGACGATGACAGACAGAAAATATTGTGTACAACACAATTTCTCGTTGCGCTGCCTTTTTAATCTAACTTTATCAGCTAGTCGAGTTTTTTCTCCTTCAACTTTTTTTTTGTGTTTTAATATTTTTCCATTTTGTTCAAGTTTTTTTTCTCGAATCCGGTATTTTATTGATAGATTTTTTTTTTGCACACACTTTTCTTTTCTCTTGCTTATTATATCACAATTACAGCTGTTCTTCTTCTATTTTCCATAATAATAATCGTGTGTGTGTACGCGAAGTTGTCTGATGTGGTTTGTTGGTAGTTAAGAGTTAGTTAAATAGTTAATTAATTAAAAAAAAAAGAGTTTTTGAATTGTTCTCTCTGCTTGTTCTTGTTGGTCGATCGTCATTTCTCATTGATTTTCTGTGTGTGTTGAATTTTTTGAAGAATAAAATTTAATGAGTGTCTACTATATAAAATATATATAAAATTTGTAGGGTTTTAAATGCCAATTTTTTCGATTCACTGCCGATTTAATTTTTTTATTCCTGTTCTTTTTTTATATATATTATATTATGTATGATTCAACTCTTGCTCTCTCTTTACTTTTTTTTTTAACCGTACATAATATACTTATATTCGTCGTTATATATTGAATTTTCGAGTGAAGAGTGAAGACACACACACACAAATACTTGCACAATGGGTCGCGTTGATTGGCTAGCAGTTGCGACGCATGTCACTATGGACCACTGACGGCAGCAGGAGCAGCAACGAGTGCCTTTGTACGACAACGTGCTGTATGACTACTTCTATTAGACGAAGAAAAAAGAAGAGTCCAATCCACCATTTTTATGCCACTCTATTTGCTAAATTTTATAAAATTATATCACATATCGCTAAGTTGTACTCTTAATAATTGTTTTTTCATTAAAAAATGTAGAAAATATTCCTATTCTAATCGAAATTTTCACTTAATTCTTAACTGCACAAAATCTCGTCTTCCTATTTCTTTTCACGTTCGTCGTCAATGTGTGAGTGCGATGGTTTTCTCCCGAATAATGAGGCCAAGTTCTCGCGTATTCCACGGAAGGCAGCACATGTTTCTACATACCCTGCGAAAAATCATGCGGAATTACACATGAACTTCCATTCTGTGTTGAAAAGTGAAAATTTTCAGTAATTCTTTTGAAAATGTTTTTAAAAATTTGAAGTTTTACAAAAATAATACATAATAATTCAATGGAATTTTAATGAATGATTCTATAATAACTTTTTAAATTATTTTTTTCATTTCCTATTTTCAATCTTATTTTATACTATTTACTTGTTCTTGTGCTTTCTTGTTATTTATATTTATAAATTATATTTAGCTGACTTAATTAGATTTCTCTTCTTTCATTTGAATATTCAAGTTCAATGAGGAACCATTTTTTACCTTTCAACTTGTTACTCATAAGATTGGATATGCCATGTTAAGAATTTATGCATTGCTGCGTAAATTCAGCTGACAGTTTTAAACTAACACGTTTACGTTTGAGTCGCGAAAAATCGATTTAAATACAATTTCATTTTGATGGAAAATTTTAATGTAGATCATAATATTTTTTTTTTATTTTTGGACACATTTCAATCAATCTTTTATGTTTGCTTATTTTTTTTACGAATTTTTTCTTTGTTATCTTTTTTCCTTTGTTATAAAAATTGAGTAGGATCTATTCCAATACCTTCAAAAGCACGAAGAATGATATCGATGCAGTTATCAATCAGTCCATAGCTGGTTGCAGTCCTTTTAAGAGTCGCACTTTTATTTGACAAGAGTGGAAGAGTGAGCAATTTGGGTATTCGTTATAAAGTATGTTGGAGGGAGAAAAAAGAATCTGGAATTTTGAGGTTATTTTTTTTATTATTATTTTTTTTTTTGTTTTTTGATGCATTCATTTATTTGATTTTTTTTTTAATAAATGAAATTTACATTTTTACTCGCTTTCATCCTTAACAATTTCCTCAGCGTTGACATCGTTGTCGTTTAATGATAGTTCTTCTATCGGAACGTTTTCAAGTTTATTATAGTATATCTTCTTTACAATGAGGTCAGTAAATCCTTCGTATATTTTCATTCGTTGCTTGCAGATTGTGGCATACGAACCGTTATCAATTTAAAAAACTTTAAAAATATTAATAAATTTAGATATGTTTTTCTTTATATCTAAATATACAAAAAGAATTTTTTTTAAAAATATAAATTTTCAAAATCATGCATAAAAATAAAAAAAAAATAAAATTTTTCGATTTACATTACTTACTTTAAAATTTTGTACAAAAATAACTCAAATCAACAAAAATTTTACAAAAATATGCAAAATCATGCAAAAAAGTTAATTTTTTCCACAGGGTTCGAATCCCAAATAACCGTAATACGAAACCTCTCTAAATGCAAACAGGGATCAGATCGTCTCAAATTTTTATCAAAATCCCGTTACAAAACCAACGATTTCGCGATTTCACAACTTTCTGTATTTTTCTTCTTAAATTTTATTCTGAATTATGTTTCACAGCACCCCTGTAGTAGCGAACAAATCAAAACGTCGTCGTAATTCCGAAGAAGATCTTGACTTTGGAGATCTCGCATGTGCTATCGTTAAAGACGACCAAGGTTAGCTTTCTCTCTTATCTCCAAAAAATCCTTTTTAACGAATTTTTCTTCTTAGATGACGAAATAAAGTCTTATTTGCTCGACGAAGGCAGTTACGGATCAACTCCTCCCAGCACTTTTGACTATTCGAACCTCACATTTTCCGATTCCAACGATTATTCGAGTGATTTTTCGTTTACGACTCCCGCTCCAGTCGACAGCATTCGCAAGAAACTCTTGGAACACGAGCGTCAGGAGCTAGAAGGCATCAAGGAATTGAACGAGCGTCGGGATATTTTTGCAGATGATGGAGCTTTAACGGATGAGGATGAAAAAAGTGACGATGAGAATGAATTTCGACACAGACCAGACAAGTCGTTGATCGGCAAAGGCGGAAAACTGGCTGTTGTTAGGAAGTTAGATGCTGTCGTTTATGGCAAGGAACCTGAAAAAACCGAATTTAATGTTAATAATTTGGTGGAAATGACTTACAAGAGCTTTTCTTTGAACGAAGACCTGAACAACAACAATTTGGATGAGGTTGGCGTCTCGGATGAGGACGAGTTGTGAGAATTTCATGAAATATCAGTATTTCAAAGTGACTTTTAGGTAAAATTCAGGAAATCATTATGTACTCTCTCTTTATTTAAATACTTATATATGTTCAACGCACTCATACATTAATTTAAAACAAGCTATTTTGTATTTTTTTTTTAATTTTTGCTATTCTACTCCCGCATTTCCATTTTTTTTTAGTCTAAGTCGATCCGATCTGTGCTAAAAAGCATTCCGGTGTGCATTTTACTCTCTTTCATCTTGCCATACGAGTCAATGAGGTCCTGCATCTTGATCGGCGGCAGTGGCGTCGCATTATTTGTCGCCCCCGACGACTCGTCATGCGAATTTTCCAAGACTTTTTGGTTGGAATTCATGAGTTCACGTACGCGATACACGGACGCATTTCGACACAACTCCCGCAAATCGGATCCCGAAAAGCCATTCGTGAGTTTTCCCAAGTGATTAAAGTCCACATCGTCTGACGTGTGTTCGTGCTCCAGCACAAGTCGCAAAATCTTGATCCGCTGCTCGACATTTGGGAATGCAATGTGAAATTGTGCCGGCATTCGTCGCAAAATCGCTTTATCCAAGTCTTGCGGCCGATTTGTCGCACCCATGACGATCACGGTGTTGTCCTTTTGTGTGCTCAGCCCATCCCACAACATCATAAATTGCGTTTTCATCATCGCCGTTGCCTCGTGATCCGACGAATTGCGCGAACGCAGGAATGAATCGATCTCGTCGATGAAAATGATGCATGGCTGGATCTTGGCAGCCAAGCTAAAAACAGCAGAAGCGAGTTTTTGCGACTCCCCATACCATTTGTCGGTCAACATGGCAACATCGAGGTTGAGGAATCGCATTCCCGCTTCTTTGGCTGTCGCTTTGGCGATGAGGGTTTTTCCACACCCCGGAGGTCCATGCAGCAAAACTCCCTTGGGCGCCTGATAAAGTGGCGCATTTTTAAAGAGTTCGCGATGCTTGATCGGATACACAATAGACTCTTTCAGCTCTTGCACGATATTGTCCAAGCCAGCAATGTCGCTCCAACTCACGGAAATATCTTCGGGAATGACGAGATTCGACGCGATCATCAGCTCGTGCTCATTCAAGCTGTTCGGATTCACTTTTATTTGATTATTGCTCTTTTCCAGGCGTTTCAGTAGCTGTTCCGCTACCGTTCGCGCACGCTTTTTACTCTTATTTGTCGGATCAATCATGTTCATCATCCATTTGAGCGAGTAATATGTGCCGACGGAAATTAGTGTGACCCTCACGAGAATATTTAGGACTTCGTTCCGCGATAACTGCGCTGATGCCATTTTTTTTGGTTCCTAAAAAAAAAGAAATTTATCGATTGATTACGAAATAGTTCTTTTAATTCCTTTTATGAGCCTTTTTTGTGTGTGCACTTGACAAGTGGTCTCACTTACCTTTTTAATTTTTTCAATAAATTCGCCGTAAAATCCAGTGTCAAGCGGTTTGGGGCTGATGTAGCTTCGAGTTTTGGGTCCCGTGGAAGATTTTAGCTGAAATGAACAGCTAGTTTTTCGATTTTTTCACAATAACAACGAGGAAAAATGCATGAAAATATTTCTCTTTATGTCATTCTACGTCATGAGCACGACTAAATAGGGTTGCCAAGCATTTAAATTTATCTAAAATGAAAATTTTTATTTTAAATTAAAAAATTTATTTAATTAAAGTTGAATTTAATAAATTTTAAATTAAAATTAAATTAAATCAATTAATAATAATTTATAATTCTTATTTAATATTATTTTCATTAATATTATTTTATTTTTAAAAGTTTATTTTATTTTAATTAAATTTTTTATATAAATTTAATTTTTAATTTGAATTATTTTGAACCTAAATTATAAAAAAAATTAATTAAAATTATTTAATTTTATTCAAAGTATTTAAAATTAATTTTTTAGCTTAAATTTCTTAGAAAAAGGAAAACATTTAAAATTTTTTAATATTGAAAATTATAAAAAATAATAAAAATTTCTTAAAAATTCTAAAGTTTCTCAAAATAAGGACGAAATTGGGGTTTTTACTCTAAAAAAAGAAAAAATAAACCCTTTGGTAACCTTAAGCTCGATTGTCCCGAGACTTTAATCGCCAAACGTTAATTCAGAATAAAAATTATCACTTTCATACGACTCAGATTCATCAGCTGATCGAATATGGACAGAATTTACGTGCATTTCATGTTTTTTATGAATTTTGATGGATTTTTAGAAGATTAAAGCCTTGCCAGTAACAAAAATTGCTAATTTTTGAAAATTTTTATGAAAAAATTGAATTTTGATGGAATGACATTTAATTTTAAAACATTTTATCAGACAAAGAAATCCTTGCCGTACGTAATTAGAAGTTGTTTTTGTGAGAAATTTGCAAAAAGTCATCATTAAAATGGATTTGAGCACTTTTGAAACAATGAAATCACATTTCCCTAAGCAATTTATTAAATGTAAATAAAACTTTACATTTTTAGTAAGAAAATTTACTAAATTTGTTATTTTTTTTTACTTTCAGATAATTTAATTTCTTAACTTCGATCACGTGAAAATAATTTTTAACAACGAAAAATAACGGTAAATTATCAAAAATGCAAAAGTTACTTAATTTTTATTCATTTCTTGATAATTTTTATAAAAGCACTCCATTTTTTAGGAAAATTTATCAACAGACATCACTTCCAACCAAAAGCTACCTTCCCACTCCCCAAAAATGCACTGAAAAAAACCAAAACATCACTACAAAAAATTTTCTGCTCGCAAATTAAACAAATTTTCGCGTAATTTCCTCCGTCATTTACTCGCAAAACCACTAAACAAGTGAAATGTTCATCGGAATCCATCGTTTTCCTGCCAAATAAGTGTAAAAAACGTGCGAAAAAGTCTCGAACGAGCGAAAAACAATTTTCGCGAAAGGAAGAAAGCAACAGGCTACACGCGCTGTACGACTCAGCTGTACGTCAGAACGGAAAAATCGATTTAATTATCGAAGAGGAAAAATGGTAAGCAAGGAAAATCTCGCTGTGACTCCAGACTTTAGTTTTTTCGGGATTCTTGAATCGCCCAAAAACTGCATTGAATCAATTGAAATTGTCCAAACATCATTTTAGAGGTTTCGCATGAATACAAATTCCGTCTATTTATAATTTTTATTTTTGGCACATTCATGGAAAACGGACAGAATCGATAAAATTCTTGCTACGCGACATTGCTCGTGCTAGTTTTGCGAGTTATTTAACTGGATTATCGTCGGAACTGTAATTTATTGCATAATAATGAGGCGAATGACGCACAAAAACCCGACAAATGCATAATAATGGCAATTGTGGATTAGAGTTGCGACGTTGTGACGCGTTAAGAAGACGATTTTTAGTGATTTTTCTTGCTTAAGAGATCTTCCAAGGAATTTAAATTAAATTTTCTCAAGAAAAAAATTAAAAATTTAGTCAAATTTTTTCTTTGAAATGGTCTAAACCGCAAATTTTTCATTCTAATTGGATTAAATCGACCGTAATTAACAACTCAGTCAACAATTTCATTCACTATCGAGTGCACCGGGTATTAAGTAACACTTATTTTTGCCTTTTGCAGCCCGCCGAATACATTCTATTATTGTCCAATGTACCTTTTAGTAACGCATTAGCTACGACGACATCGATAGTTAGCGGAAAATAAGTTGTTGCAGTCATTTAGTCTCGCCGCAAAGTTCAATGACGAAACATTTCTAAAAAAATATTCAATAAAAAAAGTGAAAATCAAGGAAAAATCCATCATGGGAAATAACTTAACTCAAATATTTCGTTCTGGCAGTGCCTTATTGTCTAATCGCGATGGACACAAGGTTTCAGAAGGGACAGCTGACAAAGTTCAGACCATCTTCGATTGCCTACGAGCCAATCCCAAGATCACTGTGCAACGATTGGAGGCATTATTGCTGCAAATTCCAAAGGTAAATCCATTTTTTTACATTTATTTTGAAATTTTTCATCGATTTTCTTGTAGTACGAAAATATTCTGGCAGTACACGACGAAGGCGGATATAATTTGCTGCAAAAATGTGTTGGATTGAATAACATTGAGATGGTGCGATGGCTTCTGAATCGTTACAAACCCGATGTGAATCGATCTCCGTGCTCCCTGCCCTTGCATATCGCCTGTCTGAAAGGGTATTTTAATTATTTTTAATTTTTTAGTTGAAATTTCAATGAAAAAAATCTTTTTAGTCACGAAGAATGCGTTGAATTACTCCTGAAATACGGTGCTCGTATCGATACTGAAGCGCGAATGTGCTTTCCGGGTGCTCATTCCCACAATTGTGAGGAAAGTGGAAAATATAAAGGTTCGTTTTGACTTGATTTTAAAAAAATCAATAAAAATCTATAAAATTCAATGAAAATCTTTCAGGTCCCCAAGATGAAGTTGGCTGTGAAGTTCGACCAAATACCAAGCTACAAAATGCTTTATGCTACACACTCGATGGCGATCATATCAATGTCCTAAATACGTTGTCGCAAAAGTTGGAGGAGCCATGGGTGCCATTTCGGAATAATCGAAAGCCTCTTTTGCATCTGGCATGCGAGAAGGGAGCTTGGCGTTGCGTGCAACATCTCGTCGTTACCAGAAGTGACGAAATTAATCTCATTAAGGATGAATATTATCCAATTCATCAGGTAAGTGACTGAAATTCAGTTTAAAAATTTTTGATGAGTCGTGAAATTTGATCCTTACTGTCATGTTTTTACTGATTTTTGTCATTCATTTCGATTGTTCACTGACAAAAATTGAAAAATAAAGAAATTCTTTAAAATAATATTTAATAAATAAAAAATTTCAAAACGAAAATTTAAAAAAAAAATTAAATTAAATAGAAAACTTTAAAGAAAATTAAAAATTAATAAAAAACAAATAAAAAAATTGATAAAATAAATGTTAATGAAAAAAATTTATTAATTTTTTCTAAAAAAACAAAAAAAAAGAATATAAAAAAATAAATTTTTATTTTAAATAATTTTTGTGAAAATGAAAAAAGTTTAAATTCTAAAATAATAAATTTTAATTATTAATTTTTTATAATTTTTTTTTTGTGAAAAAATTCTTAACTCAGCAAAAAATCAGGCTTGGCAAAATACATTTTAAAATAAAAAATTATTTTTTATTATTTCACAGGCTGTGTTACACGATGGTCGTTTCCTCGAACTCCTAATAAATCATGGTGCAGAGACAACTGTTCGTACTTGCACGCAGCAAATGACTCTTTTACACGTTGGTAAGTTTTTTTATTAAATTTAATCTCCAAAATTTTCCTAAACTCACAATTTTTCGCTTAATAGTCATTCTTGCCACGAAAAAATCTGCCGAAGACACACTAAATACCTTACGGATATTATTGGAACGTGGATGCAAAGAGTTAATTAATGCCCCCGATTCGCTCGGAAACACGCCATTGCATGCGTTGATCGTTCGTTATGCCTTAGAGGAAGCAAAGTAAGCATTTTTCTTCACATTTTTTCGTATTTTTATTAATTTTTTCTTCAGATACGGCTACGACAAATGGAACAAATGGGACATTTTACATCTCGTGCGTTTTTTCCTGCAAAATGGCGCAAAACAAAGCATCAATCAAACAGGCAACAGTGCCCTCGCATGCGTTTTCCGGCACATTCGTGACTGGGAAGTGTGTTATGAGTTACTCAATATGCTAATTAAGGAAGATGGTGAGATTTTTTTCTCATATTTTTTAAATTTTGATATTAAAATTTAATTTTTTTTTAGGTGATCCTAATATTGTTGGTCGTGACGGTTCAGTTCCTTTGATGGTGTGTCTCGTACCATTAATTAACAAAGATCCTTTGCATCATTTCACACATTCAATGAAGGTATGTTTTATTTTTTAAACATTTTTCATCGAAAAATTAACTTTTTTTCCTTAGGTTTGTTATTTGAACTGCATTCGAATACTCTTGCAACACGGAGCTAATCCAAATTGTTCATATCGATCGAATTTGACTCCGTTGCACGTCCTAATATTCACTGTGAGTGAGAATTTCACGCTTAATTGCGACATCCAGAAACAAACCAACTTTGATTTCATCAAAAATATCCTGATATTATTGCTGCAACATGGTTTGGATTGCAACATCATGTCGCAGAACATCTTACAAAGTGTCCTCGAGATGCTACAAAACGTTCGGATGCAAAGTGTGGCTCTCGATATGACCTGCGTTTATGAACTGAGTCTTGTTTTGCTTCAATATGGGGCTGATCCGAGCATTTGTTTGAGTAATCGCATCGCATCGGGCAACAATTATCTCGCTTTGAACGACTTTTTGCTGGAATTCGATCGAGGACGTTCGTCACGTGCGGCAGACAATGGCGGTCCCTCATCAGCATCCGGCTCCTCGGTGAACGGAAATGGCAATGGCGGCGCCAATGGAAATGACAGTTTACGAAATTCGTTTCGAAACAACGCGAAAAATTACCTTCTTTTCTATTTCATCATGCTAATCATGCGCAAAGAGTTTATCATTGTCGATCCTGAACAAACTTATTCGCGCATCATTCATTTGTTCTATGTCTCAATGAAACACGAACCACTGTACAACTGCTTAAAAAGTCTCCATAATCTCTTTATTGTCCAAGTCCCGAACCGTTCGATCGAAAATCTCAGTAACATCATTTCGACACTTGTACAAACGCCCCAGAACACTGAAACAAATGGCCCGCGTTTGCATTTACGAACAACTTAACCGTAAATTGGCGCAAAATATTAATCAGCTGCATTTGCCGCCGCCACTCAAGGAGTACATGCTTAACTTTGATCTCTAACCTCTAATCGTAAGTAGTTACAATCAAATTCTGGATTAAAAAAAAAATACGAATTTAAAATCTTATAAAGATATTATTAAAGAAAAATCAACACAGCTTACTGCTAAAATTAACTATAACTAAAAAATATTCAGATAAAAAATATTAACATTAACTTTTTACACGTCTCTGATATTACTTACTTACTACTGACACCCAAGAAATATTAAAGAAAAAAAAATAAACAATTCTTGCCTTTAATTGAAATTACAAAAGTTTAACACAAAAAGTTAGAATTTGCTCAAAGCTGCAAATTTGAATTCTGCTCAAAAGCAAGACAGAAATGTGTTTCTTTGAATTTGACTAATTAGCGAAAATAAACAAAAAAAATCCACCGATAACAATAGACTTCGCAAAAACTAAATTAATAAAAAAAATAAGTTTAAATGTTGAAAAAAAGAAAAAAAAACATTCGAAACAAAAATTAATTGTCAGTATTAATTTGATTAGATAAATAATTAGAATATTTGTTTTTTGATAGGAATTGTTTGATGTAAAATGGATGTTATCAGAAAAAAAGCAGAAAATGTTTGGTAACGAATTTTCAGTAAAAAGTTCAATTTGAGTTCAAAAAAGTTTTGATTTGAGGATTTTCATAACAGATTCTAAAATTTTAATATTTTTTTAAAATCTTTTTTTAGTTAGTTCAAAATTAAATTAATTTTTATTGGAAGAGGAAAAAAGAAGAATAGGGTCATACTATCTAATTTAGAACTCTCTGATTTTTATATCAGGAGTTCGGATATTTCATTTAAATCACTTAAACTTGAAATACTTCTTTCAAATAGATTTAGGTCTCCTTCTTCAATGATTACAATGATAAATTTTGAAATTATTATTTTTTTTTTTGAGGCTTTGTTATTGAATGCTCTCGTGATACGACTGATTGGCTCTTTCTTTGGGACGCAGGCATCGATGATCTCAAGGAATTTTTCATTAAACTCAGACACGATATCATTAATTTCCTTATCAGTATCCAATACCAGTAATTCTAGACGCAGCGTGGCCAGATCTCCAGTTTTTTCCTGGAATCTCCAGGATTTTTGTAAACTCTCCAGGAACTCTCCAGTCTCCAGGATTGTAGTCAAAATCTCCAGGATTTTTAATTTTTTTAGAAATTATCAGAAAAGAGGAAAGGAAAATTTCAATTTTTTGTACCGTGTTTGATAATGTAGTTATAAAAATGTCCTTGTTTGTTTCTACATTTTTTACAATTTTAATTATTTGCTATTTTTGCAGACAAAAATCCAAAAAAAATAATTTTTGTTTTTCTTGTATTGATATTCTTGAAATTTTAAGTAATTTTAAGTAAGTAAGAAATATTGCTAAAAAATATACGACTTTTTGAAAATATTTTAATGAACATTACCAAATTGTCAGATATTGAAAATTTTCTTGAAATCTTGAAATAAACATTGCAAAAGCTCGACTTTTTGAAAACTTGAGCTTTGAGCTTAAAGCTCGATGAATTTTAAAGGTTGAGCTCGAGCTTAAAAATTGGAAAAAGTTTAAGATAATTTGGAAACAAAAATTAAAAAAAAAAATTTCTTTTACTTTTGTGTTTTTAAATGTAAAAATAATTAATATACCTACTTTAAAAAATGAAAATTTTAAGAAATAGTCGACAAAAGCGGGAAAAATTAAAAATTACAAAATTTTTAGAAAATTTTGATTGCGAATTTGCAAATGATTTTTTTAGATAAAAACAATGAAAAGTTAAAAAAAATATTTTTTTTAGTGGATTTATTTACGTTTTTTAAATTTCTGAGCTCGACGGCTCAAGCTAGAGCTTCAAGCACTCATAGAAGCTCGAGCTTGCAATGTCTACTTGAAATATTTACAAATTGTAGAATATTTAGAAAAAAAATTATTTTTAGATTTTGGTTTCACGAAAGCGTTTTGCAGATAAAAATGTAACAAAACAGCAAAAAAAAAAAATATATAGAGCAAGATTTATTTTTTAACTTTTTTTTAACTTTCTGTTTGTTCGTCCACGTTCGACTTTAAAAAAATAAAAACAAATTTCCATCAATTTTTGGATTGCTCAAAATTTTCATGAAGCTCCATGGTTTTAAAAATTTCTCCAGGATACCTTCAACACAAAACTGGCCACGCTGTCTAGACGTCTATTTATTTCATCATAATTCGCTTTACTAAAGTCGTACATCAATTTCTTATTGCAAGGTCGTTCTTCAACAGTTTGGAAGTTTTATAGCTTATATTGGATATGAAGAACTTTATGAAATACCGAAGTTTTATATGTCAAGTTCAAACACGACTCAGATAATTGGAGCATGAAGAAGACGCTTTTCTTGGTAATGTTTGAGGAATCGAGTGATATATTTTCATTCTACTCGATAATGGATCATATTGTATTATTCCTCTTAAAAGGTCAAAGGCAAAAATCACGTCGAAGTCGTTGTAGAATTTTGAATTTAGGTTTTTTTTGACTACTTTAGGCCTAAATAACACAAAAACCATCAAAAAATCTCATGCCATTATTTTCGATGAAATGCTGATATCGGGTGATGTACTAAATGATGTAACGATTTTATGAAGTTTTTAGCATTCTCCCCTGAAACGCTTGATCAACCACCAGTCATTTTAATTTTTTGATTATTTTTTTCTCCTCCGACATGCGACAATTTCTTCTCCACTTGAATGATGATTGAATTTCTTACCAAACATTTTTCTTTCATCCATAACTTACATCAGCATCAAATAAATTCTTTTTATTTAGTAAAACGTATTTTATTAATTAATTCTTTATCATCGAAATCTACGATAAAAAAAAAACTACTGAACAAATCTGACAACAAATTAGGCGTAAATAAAATCTGTGAAACAAAAAAATGTGTTAAAATTAAGCGAAAAAACGCAAATTAATTCTATTATTATTATTTAGTTTTTAAACACTACACATCTCGCTATTGTTAAACTTGTTGTTGTAATATTATTATATTAATTATTATAAAAAAATAGCTACGACTACAAAAATTGTCGGAAGTTGTGACAACAAGCGTGGTAACTTTTTATGTATGTAAAATTTTGAGCAAAAAACAAAGAATGTTAAGAAAAAAATTCTAAATAAAATTAAAAATATTCTTGTTCATCATTATTAATAATAAAAAAATGTTTAAATTAACTAAAAAAAATAATTGTATAATAAATTTAAGAATCGTTAAAAAAATATTAGCTTTTAGGTAGGCATTTAAAGAAAATCTGAATGAAAAAACTAAATAAAGTTCTGTTCACGTGAATTATTTTTTTTTTGGTTCCCTTTTCTTCTAAGGCTTCTTAATTTCCTACTTCCTACAAGTAATATGGCTTCCCAATTTTGATTGTGATATTTTTGATTTTGTATTCGTGAGCGCTACTTTCGCTTGCCGAGCATCCCGAGAGACTTTCCTCGCTAATTGTCGTCCGCAGGTGTTCCGGATTCCACTTGTACGTGTCTTTGCGAGCGCAATCCTTGCACAAATATTTGCGTTCGTCACTGTCGGTGCTCTTTCGACGCACGGTGTTGACGCTATATGGCGTCGTGTAGTAGTCATAATTGAAGTTAACGGCTTGATTGTCGAGCGTATCCATGCTGTCGCTGCTCATGGTGCGATCCGTTGCAGCCCCGGGTTGCGGAACAGATAACGAAGAATGATCGCTAATGTATTGATTTTGCTCGCTAAAACGAATTTTTGGAGTTTCTTGCTTCGGGCGGTTTTGAATATCGTTACGTGAGGGGGACTTCGGGTCTCCGCAATATAATAAGTCGCTGATAATGGAAGATTTGTCGACATCTGGCATGGCATTGTCGGCAAGGAGTGTTAAGCGTTTGAGATCTGGCGAAGTTTGGATTGCCGTGGATTTTACTGATACACGATTTCCTAAAAAAAATATTTTAAAAAATAATTTTAGGCCGTTCCAAATGAAAATCAAAAATAAGGCCGATACAATAATTCCAAATGTTTCAGGTTTCATAGACCTTCTGAACATTAGGTAGGATGTATATCGAGTATCGAGTATCTTACAGAGTAAAAAAGTAAAATTTTCTTAAGGATTTTATATTTTTTTCAATCCATTTTAAAAATTAGGAGGGATGAATATTTTTTTTCTCAAAATTGATAATTTTTCACAAAAAATATTAAAAATGTATGAAAAAATTGAATTCTAAACTGATTCTAACGGAAACTTTGACTATTTTCAAAAAAATTTATGTCAAAAATGTACTGAAATTTGAAATATTTCTTACATTTTAAATATTCGATACTCGATATCCCACCTGGGATTTTCAGAAAAAATTGGGTGGGAGGAAACCTGAAACATTTAACACTCTTGTTTTGGCCTAAAGTCAAAATTTTTTGAAAATAAAATGGGGAAAGAAAAATTAAAAAAAAAATTTTCATACAAAATGACAAAAATTATTAAAAATAAAATTTAACAACTAAGTTCAGTAATTTTTTAAAAATTATTTTTGGAGAAGGCAATTCATGTTAAAATTCGATTTTTTAAATAGATTCGATGTAAAAATTACTAAAAATTGAAAATTTAAGAAAAATTTAATTTTTTCAAAAATTTATTAAAAACAGACCCAAAATGGATATTTTTGATAAAAAATTTTAACTTTTAATTTAATTTTGCCCTGTTGGATTTTTAAAATGGAGCATCGGACTTTATTTTTGATTTTCATTTGGACGGCCTTAAAATAATAAAAAACGATAAAAACATACTTTCAATCGATGATCGTTTACTACATTCACAGCAATCATGACTACTTGAAAATGAGCTAGGTACTTTGGAGGAAATTGTCGATATTTTTTGTGCGCCAATGTGACATCTAAAAAAAATCAAGTAGAAAAAGGATGAAAATTATCCTCAAATAAAAACGAATGTCTCACCTTATTTTTGATGTTGTCGTAAAAAATGCCCGTATATTCCGTTCAGGTCGCACCAGAATGATGTACAATTTGGGAAAGAACAATAAAATTAACGTAACTGTTGCCGACAACGATATGCAAATGCAGTGCGTGATTATTTTTGATTCGCTCCCAAAGTAGATGGGCAAAAAAGCGACCCAAATCACACAAGTCGTGTACATGGCAAATCCGATGAATTTCGCTTCATTAAAGTTCTCCGGGACACTTCTCGTCTTCCAGGCATACAACGTACAGAATCCAATAAGAACAAAAATAAAAGCGAGCGGGACGAGAACGCCTCGAGCACTTGTGCTGCAAACTAAAAGGACACGACGACGAGTTGGATATTGATGTTCGATACCGGGCGGCTCCACAATTAACATTGCAACGGTAATAATTATCTAAAAAAAATTAAAAAATTATTTAAAAATGTTTTTTAAGGTAAAAAACTTACTTCGATGAATATTAAAACACTCGTTAAAACCAATTGAGCGGAAGCTGACATGAATTTCAACCGTTTTGAAGGAAAACTTTTCTTGGATCCCGCTAAAATCCGCGCTATGCGATTCGTTTTGACAAATAACGAGGCGTAAATCATGGAAAATGACACGCCAGGTACGAATCGACTGACGCCACATGACATTTCCGTCGGTATTTTCAGGATGGCAAACACCGAGACGTGCGAAAAGATCATTCCAATCAAAATTATGTAGCACAATTCGCGTGTCGATGACTTAACCACAGGCGTATTGTTGTATCTGATGAAAATACAAAGTGTGATAAATGTCGCAATTGTGCCCGTTACCGAAAATGTCATACTGATGATAGCATGTCCATCATCCCATTGCATATGTTCGATACGAATCGGAAGACAAGCTACAAAAAAAAGTTTTTATTGACTTTCTGTGCAAAAATCTGAATGAATACTCAACTATTTTTCTGTTTATTTGGCCAATAGCCCATGGCGCAGTCCTGACAATATGTTTCGTTTGCGAGAATTTGATGTCGGTCACATGGCAAACACACCCAGCAGCATTTTTTCTCTTGTCCTCCCGTTTGAATGCTCTGTGTGTCGCATGATTTGAATGAAAAAAAAACTTGCATTGCAAGCAAATGAAGAGAATTTTTAATGTTACCTTGTAATAGCCATTTGGGCAAGGTTTACTGCAAACGGATTCAATGGGTCCCGGCGGAGGTTCCTGATACTCGCGAATGAAATCCAATGTCCCGTTATTCCAATCGGCGATTTTCACGTAATCGTAAGTGTCGCCGCGCACTTGGAAATTCATGATGTCGTAACGACCTGGGGGGTCTCCGCGATGATCGAATTCAACCATGTCACCGTCGGGCCCATAGGGGAAGGAAACGTTGAGTAAGTAGTTCTGAAAATAGTAATTTTTTATTTTTTGTTGAAAAAATAGATAAAAACTTACAAAAAATAAAGTTCCGTTGAACGGATACATTTTTGAGCAAGCGCCTGTAAAATTCGTACCACATGTATCTTGTTGCAGCTGATTCAAGGCAATTGCCATCGTCTTTATTGCTTTTATCACAAAACTTAATTTTGGTTCTTGTTTGTATTTTTCGGATAAATCTTCTTTTCCTACAAAAAAAATAAAAAAATAATCGATTTTTAGATTAAATTAGCAGAAAAAAAATTTTAACGGTTATTTTTTGAATTGACATTTTCAACTTTTTTCATTAAAAATTTCAAATTATGATTTTTTTTTATCTTTAGGAATTTCTTTTTTTTTTTCATAATTTTACATTGAATGATCAAAAAATACAATTTTTAAATTTTTAACGGTCACTTTTTGAATTAAAAATTTCAAAATTTTTGTAAAAAATGTCAAATAATGAATTAATTTTATATTTTTAAGGGTTTTAAGACAAATGAAGTATAAAATCATCAAAAAATTGAATTTTTTAATAGATTTTTACCATCATTTTTGATTGCATTGTGATTTTCAAATTTTAACGGTAATTTTTTGAATTAATATTTCAAAAAAGTGTCAAGTTTTGAAATAACTTTCTATTTTTATCAATTTAAAACAATTAAAGTTTAAAACCATCAAAAAAAATAAATTTTTATCATAATTTCAGTTTGAATTAGCAAAAAATTAATTTTCAAATTTTTAATGGTCACTTTTGAATTGACATTTTCAAAATAATTTAAATTTTAAAATTAATTTTCGATTTTTATGCATTTTAAAACTAATTAATTTTAAAATCTTCTTAAAAAATTTAATTTTCAATAATATTTTATCATAATTTCAGTTTGAATTAGCAAAAAACAATTTTCAAATTTTTAACGGTCATTTTTTGAATTGACACTTAAAAAATTTTGCTCATTAGTGTCAATTTTTGCAATAAATATTTATTTTTCTTGCATTTTTAGATATAAAAGTTGAAATTTCTTACCTGTACAAACTTTCTTATCGAAAAAGTTCGTCAATGGCTGCAAAATATTCGGATCTCCCGGCAATTGGCATCCAAATTTGTGCTCCCAAAACTCCGTAAACCAAGGATTGCGAGTATTTGTGAATGGCGACAACCCAAAATATCGTTTGTCGAACGACTCGACGTATGGACTGTGAATTCTAACAGTGATGGAACCCAATGCTTGTCGCTCATACCCGAGAACGACGTCAGCTCGATCTGCCCATCCGTCACTGTTGCATGAAATGAAAGTAATAATTTTATGAGTTTGTGTGTGAGAAAACGATGATTACACTCCTTTTTTATTATTGTAACATAATGACCTACCTTTTCCTTTTATTATCACTTTTTATTCAGACACTTGCATATGCTCCTTAGACACTCGTTCGACACACAACAATTTACGGATCTCTGAATAATGTATGCAGTTTTTCTTCATTATCAAAACTTATTCAAATATTTAAAAAGTTTTTTAACATGTCAAAGGTGAGGTCGTTCTTTATCATCCATCGTCGTCGTCGTCGTCATTACGGTGTAATTCCGTGTGAGAGGGCTTTAACTGTGCGTGTAATGAACATTGTAAACAAGATTTTTCTACTCTTTTTATTCAAAAAGTGAACAGGAATTCAAAAGTTATGATTTTTTGTCGTTTGTTTATTACTTTTCCGCTTAAAAAGGCTTCGAAGGTAGTCTCAATTCTCAAAATAAAAGCGCTTTTATTGAAATTTACGTTAATTTCCGCAATATTGCATGACGGTTGCACAAAGAAAGAAATTTTTAAGCAGGCAATCCTTTCTTTTTAAGCAAACACACCGCTAGCGTGCATATGTTGGTTTGGTTGCATTCATGCCTGTCCCTTGTTTAAAAGCAACACAAAAGAATTGTGTGACATTTCTTGCAAAATGACGACGACGACGCCAACGATGAATGATGATGAAAAAGGATCAACTTTGTTTATTTTTTTAAACCATAAAAAGTGTTGTGTCGATTCTTGCATTCATTCAAGCGAGTCATCAGCATAAAAGGACGGAATTCTGACACAATTTTAAATTTTTTCAATTCAACTTACGTTCCGATGAAGAGAAATCTGTCGGACAAGTTGAGCCTTTCCATAGAAGCCAGTAAACCACGAACTGTCATGCCTTCGCAGAAGCAAACTACGACATTGGCCAGCTTATCGTACTCCAAATTGCGAAGGACATCGTCGAATTGGCTTTTGTCAGCGTTGCTTAGAACGGAATCTTCGCGAGCGATACAGACGTCGTATTTTTCAGCAAGTTCACGGAATGCTTGGATGCCGGATTGACCGTAATTTTCTATGGAAAAGGAAAAAATTAAAGGTGAGATTTTAATTTTAAGGTTAAATTATGAATTTTTATGATAAAATTTAAACTTTGAATTAGCGAAATTGCAATTTTCAAATTTTTAACGGTAATTTTTTGAATTGACATGTAATAAAAAATTCAGGATTTCTTTTTTGTTTAATCTTTTTTAGTAATTACAAGCTTTAAATTGATTGAAAATGATAAAAAAGAACATTTTTGTTAAAATATTATCTATTTGAAATGAACTAAATTTTTTTTTCTAAAATTTTATCCCAATTTGGCCTAATGCACAATCGAAAATGTTTTTTTCAATGTACAATTATAATTTTTGGCCGAATGTACAATTAAAATTTTTGGCCGAATGTACAATCGAAAAAATTTTCCTAATGCACATTTTAAAATTTTGTCCCAATGAACAATCTGTAATGTTGTCCCAGTGCACAATTAAAAATTTCGCCCGAAATTTAATTAAAAATTAATTTAAATAATTTTATTTTCTTTAAAAATCTTGTTTTAAAAAAATCTTTTACTCAAAATTTAATAAATTTTATTATTCAAAAAAAAATAAATTATTTATTTCGCGGTATTAGGCCGCTCCAAATGAAAATCAAAAATAAAGTCCGATGCCCCATTATAAAAGTCGAAAATCCAATGGGGCAAAATAAAAAAAAAATTTAAAAATATCATCAAAAAATTACCGTTTTTGGTCTATTTTCTTAATTTTTTAAGAAGTTTTCAAAAAAATTTTTTAAAAAATTTGCAATTTTTACTAATTTTTGTTATGAAAATAATATTTGAACTTGAATTTTCTACTGTACAAATATTTTTCATGAAATTACTGAATTTATTTTTCAAAATTTTTTGACAGTTTTTTTATGATTTTTTTTTTCTTTAAATTTTAATATGAAATATTCTGAAATCTATTTTAAATCAGAAATCTCAAAGAAAATAGTAAAAAAAAACTTCAAAAATATTATTTGACCTCAAAAATTGTTAAAATTTTGTCATTTTGTATGAAAATAGTATTTCAAAACTTTTTTTTTTATTTTGCCCCCCCCCCCCATTTTATTTTCAAAAATTTTGGACTTTATTTTTGATTTTCATTTGGAGCGGCCTTAATTCACTATTTCAATGCCAATCATTTATAATTAATGAACTTTTTGTCCTTATTGACACTTTCTCATGTTTGCAAGTGTCGTCGGTCAACATTTTATCGATTTTACCCACTTGTTGTTTCAACATTTATTCAGCTGTCATGTCAGCAAAAATTAAAAACAAAATTATTTAATTCTAATTTCCACTCCTCGCCTGAATTTTGTTTACACATATTGTCTCTAATGAGACCAATTTACGTCCCATGATAATAAATAACTTTTTTTCCACTACTTTTAATGCCTTTTTCGCACACACGAAACACATATTTTACAAGGAAAATAAGGCGGAATTTTGACATGACACATGATTATGAACTCCTGTTGCTAAAAAATATTTTTAAACTTTTATTTTTCTTACCATCCGTATTCACAGCCGACACGTAGGTCCAATTGAAACGCCTTACGATATCAATCATAACTTGTGCTTGGTAGTAATCGGATGGCACGACGCGCAAAAAAGTGTTGTAACGCGCCTTGTCGGATAAATCACGCGAAGTTGTCGAGTAACCAATTTGGGGAAGTGAAAAAAGTTGCAGAAGATTTTGGACCTGGATGAAATATTTGACACAAAATGAGGAAATTTATCGACAAATGGAGCAAATATTTACTTGTAACGCGATGGAACTGCTGCCCGGACCAATTATTCCAATCAAGGTATTTTTGAATGTGGCATTATTTGCTTTGGTTGCACTCGACGCGTGTTTCTGTATCGCTTTTTGTGCCACTGTGACATTCTTCGACGTGCACTTTTCATCTTCTGTGCCTCGAATGAGTTCGATCGTTTGTCGCAATGCAATGGGAGCGTACCAGCAAGTGTCCAGTATTTGATATCCTTTTCAAAAAATCACGTTTTAATTAATTTATTTGTCATTTCAGAGTACGTACCTAATGTGATGTTTGGCAAAATCGTTGGATCGGCATTAATTTCATCGATGGTCTGGATAACGGCTTCCGTACGTTGAATTCCGTAATGTTCCCTTACCTCGCCGCACAAATGTTGTCCGATGCGACGTTGACTCGCTTGCGATGGAGACGGCTGGTGATGCACACTAACTAACACGCCAACTATAAAGTCTCCCGGCAATCCGGCAGATGTGGGTTTTGATGCGTTATTTTGCGATGATTGGGCTTGGATGAAGTTTGACAGGAAAAACACAAAAAGACAGCGCGGCAGGAACATAAACGACATGAGAAAGTTATCCTTGTACTCTTTGTTTCACTTGTTGCAAATCGATTTTTGCATCAACGGAACGCGCAAGAGAGAAGGAAAAATCAAGAAAATTGTCTAAATGTCGTTTTCTGTCCAATTTAAATCTCGCGAGTGTACGTATGATGGAATTTTCACTTTTTTGTTTCAATTTTTAACATGAGAAAGTTTGAACAGTTAGGCAAGTGCAATTTTTAAAAATGTTTCACATTTTATTTTAGACCTTAAAATTTTTGGGAGAGGAATAAATTTAATAAACTTTTGAGAACATTCACGGATTTTTCGTAGATTTCAGTATTTTCATAATTTTAAAAATTATTTAAAGAAATTTCTTTTTGATTTTAAATTAATTAAATTAAAAAAATTAAATCTAAAAAAATAAATGTAATGAAGTAAATGAATTAATTTAATTTAATTTAATAAACTTTTATTGATAATTTATAATTTTTAAATTAATTATATTAAAGTGAAAAAATTAATTGAAAATTGAAAAAAAATCAAATTAAATATAAATAATTAATTAATTGATTTTAAAATTTAATTTAATAATTTTTTATGACAATTTTGATTTTTTAAATTAAAATTAAAAAAATTAATTTAAATTAAATTAAATTAAAAAAAGTAAATTAAATTAAGTTAAATTAAAATTAATTATAAATTTTATTTATTTTTTTATGACTTAAAATAAACTTTCAATGAAAAATCTATTTTTAATGATTCTCACTTTTAAAAAATAAAATTTTAAAAAAATGTGAATCCTTTTAAAAAATTGCCTTTGCCTAATAGAATAAAAGTTTGTTCACGTTTTACGATTTTAACTCGGAAATTTTATTTCAATAATTTTTTTAAAAAGTGCTTCACGACATAACGAACTGTTCCCTTGTCTAAAAATTGAATATCCTGTGTAATTTCCTTTTTTCTACCACTATTCGCACATTAATTGGAGATGCACTCAACAGGCTTGCCTGCCATTTTTTTTTATTATTATTTTACTTGAAATTTGAATTTAATTTTTTTTTGTCACACAAACCGCGAACTTTTGTTTCCACAATTCCAATTTATTTCTTTCTTTTATCAGAATTGCGGTACTTGAACATGTGCTCGAGGCAAACAAATTTTTAATTATTCCAGCAGTTTTGATTAATAAAAACTATTTTCGCATGTTCGAATGCGGTACGAATGAAGAAAAAAAAACGACCGCAAGTATGTCACGGATGCTCTCACAAAAGACATGGAGTAAAAGAAAAACACTCGAGAGCGGCACTTGAGTCTCTTTTGATAAAGTCTTTCGTCTCCGTTAGTGAATGCATTTATTTGTTCCACTCATCCTTTATCTTTTGTTTCTCCATGCTTGCATATGGGGAAAAACAAATAATAGCACACTTTTACTTTCAATTGTATTTCCGGTAGAATTTTTTTATCAACTGTCTACGTTTTTTTTTATCTTTTTCCGCTCTTGCTTCCTTGGTGACTTCCCGGCAACTAATGGATCGTAACTGAATCGCAAAAATGTAAAGCACGATATTTCATTTTTCAGTTTTTTTTTGCGCGCTGAACGACAACGACAGGTGATTCGGTACGAGGAAAATTCGTTCCTTACGCATGCGATGTTTTTTTCCGTAGCGCTACATTTTTTCCATGCAATTTTTTTCGTGTGAAAAACAGAAAGAATGTAAAAATGTGATGAATACGTACTTCGGGCACCTCATGAATGAAAAGTTGTCCTCAAGTAATGAGGATTTGTATGCAAATATTGCGAGTCGTGTGAAATATGTTGATTAAGTTCGAGTTGTTACTGCTGTGGAAGACGGAGAAGAAGGATTTTATACATAATTTATTATTAAAAGGAACGTTTTTGACGCAATTCGGAGGAAAATGAAATGAAAAGAGGCAACAAGTTGACATTTTATGAAGCGCATTCGAGAAAATGACATGAAAATCGTTAAATTTTGTGTTTTTGACAGGGGTTCAAGGTCAATGACTGACATGAAGAACACATGAATGAGTCTCAAAAGTAGTTTTCATTCAAGGATCGTTAAAAATATTTTTTTTATGTCATCTTTTATTTTTTAAAAAGTCATCAAAATCCTTTTTCTGAACAATTTTGACCTTGGAAAGGATTAAAAAAATTCTTAAAGCAAATTTTCTCCGAAAATAAATAAAATTAAAGCTCTTAAATAAATTTGTGGTAAAAAATTGAGTACTTATATGCCACATTTCAACTAATTTCGTTCAATTGACTTACCTTTACTTCCTTTTCTTCCGTTTTTCTCTCGTATTTTTCCCTTTTTTCCATTGCAAAATGACATCAAACGCCATTTCAGGAACTCTCGTACGTTCGAAAGACACAAAAACACTTAAATTGTGGTTGTTACCAATTTCCATCCATCCATGCATTCATCGGAAAATGTAAAAATTGAATTTCCTTTCAAGTTTAATGGCTTCAACTTTGTGAATGTTTATTAAATTACCATCGTTTACACGCCACACGCGTTATTGTCATCGCCTCACATGACATCGCAGCCGTTCGATCAGCTGTGAGTGCCTTTATTTACTTTGTTTTGTTGTTTTCTGTCGTCGTCGTCGTGCTTTATTGTTTTTATTTTTTTTCGTCGTGTCACTAAAAAAGCTGGAAGGAAGAAAGAGAGACTTGAACGTCTGATTAAGCAAGTAAGCAAAAAAAAAGTGTTTTGTTCTGTCAGTTCATAAAAAGCATGCGAAAATACGATTTATGAAGTCAATTTGTGAGTCACAAATCGAAACTTCCTCATTTCGTTTACATTATTTAACAGCGCACGAAAAAAAAAAATCGTCTGTCATGATAAAAAATATTATAAACGTGGGCACAGTTTCATTTTATCTCGCTGTGTGTTTTGTTTCACATTCAATTAAACATTTGTTTATTCATTAAATTCCGCTTAAAATGAGACAACGTTCGAATGCACTCATTAAAGGCAATCTTTGTGTGGCTTTATATCCGCGTGTGTGTCATGATAGCGCAGTGTGAAAAATAATGTAACTAAGGCCGTTACAAAAATATATCTAACAGTTTCTATTAAATGATAATTTTTTTTACAATTTATTCAGAAAATATTTTCTTAATTTTGAAAATTTTTTATAATATTTTTTTTTATTTTTTTATTTAAATTTTTTTTTTATTTTTTTTTATTTTTTTTTTATTTTTTTTTTATTTTTTTATTTATTTTTACTTTTATTTTATTTATTTATTTTTTTTTCAATATTCATTTTTTTTTAAATTTATATTTTTTTCTAAAAATTATACATTATATTATTTAAAAAAAAAAATTATCACCGGAAGTAAAATTATTGTTGTAATTACGAAATTATAACTAAATCCTCCTTTGAAGCTATAATTGATACAATTTTTACATTGATTATTGATTAGAAAGACAATTATAAACATGTGTGGACAATAAAATAGATATTTATCACTTGAAACACGCAAATACTTTAAAAAGATCTATAAATTGACGTTCTTTGGAAAAATTTCATCATTTATATTAAATTAATTTGAATAAAAATATTAAAAATGAAGAAATTTCTTCTAATTATTTCAATTTTTACTCTTTTTAGTGCTTTTTTACTGAAATTTAATGAAGCAGCTGTAAGTTTTTCAATTTAAATAAATTAAAATCATTAAAATTCTTTTTTTTTTTCAGGAGCCTGCTGATCAATTAATAATCATTTACTTCGGAACTCCTTACGAAAATGGCACTCTCGGTAAAATTTCATCCCAAATCAAGCGCATCAACAAAACTCATCAAGCTGCCAACCAACTTTGGACTGTAAATAACGACTTATCTGACGATTATTCCGTTCTGGTGAATGTTTATCGACAGGATGGCGGCGGTTGGCATTCGCTTTTCACTCGGACCAAGGATGAAATCTGTTCGACAATTTTTAGTGAAGACGGAATGGTTCATGGCGTCAAGCAAACTCTTTTTTCCGGTATTCCTGATGGATGTCCCTTAAAAAAAGGTGTTTACAACTTGTCACGAATCGTGATTCCACGCTATCGAAAGGACTGGAGTGATGAATTCAAGGCTATGATACCTCCGATGGTTCCGAGTGCGGATAAATGGCGTTGCGATATGAAATTTTTGAGTTCCGACAATGAGGAAGTGATGTTTTTGCGAGCGGAGTATCGATTGATTAACCGATTTTCGAGTCAATAATGAGGTTTCTGGCAGTTTTCTTCCTAAATTTAAAAAAAATTAGTAACTTTCACGAAATAATTGAAAACGTTTTTAATTTTTGTATCGGCCTAAGTCATGTTTTTATTATTTTTTATGTTCTTGCTACTGTTGTAGACAGGTGTTTGTAACAATTTCATTGAAATCCGCAAAAAAAAAATCAAACAGGATAAATTTCATACAAACAATTCTTAATTTACATCAATTAATTATGTTGGTTGTAAATGAATTGTAAAGAACTGCGAAAATCAATGTTTTTACGGATATCAGATTTTTTTGTCTCACGTCGATTTTATTTATTTAAATAAAATTTTGCATGGTAGGTTGATAAATTTATTCAAAAAAAAAAAATTTTTTTTTCACTATTTTTTTATTAACGCAAATAAAATTCACAGAAAGTCACAAGATAAAAGATTTTTAATGCTTTCAACTTTTGGTCAAGATTGTCTAGATTCAACTGGTTTCTGACTCATTTTTATTCAACTTTTATTATTTTGTTTATATTTTGATGCGCTCGCGTGCCACGAACGTCATTTTGTGTTTTTAACTTTTGCACAAAAAACCGGCTTGATGGGATTCCCGTTCAGTTCAGTGTTAAAAAAAATCAAAACAGAAAGTGACGACAATATGAAACGTATGCAATACATGTAAGAAATTGGTGATTTCTTTTGTTGTTAAATAATTGTAAAGGCTTGTTTTAAACAGCAGGTGAAGGATGAAATAAAATCTGTAATAAGTTGAAGTATTTTATTGATGCTCTTGTTAAAATGATATATTTTATTAAAAATATTGATTTTTAACAAAGTTGATGAAAGGAAAATAAAAATTTTATTTTTTTTTAAGATTTCATTAAAAATAAAATGAATTATATTAAAAAATTCAAAAAATAATAAATTATTAGAAAATAAATGTTTTGTTCAAAAAAAAAAAAATAATAATTTAAATTAGGTACCTAATAAAATTTAATTAAATTAATTTAATTTTGTTAAAATAATAATTTAATAAAAATTAAATAAAATTTATAAAAATAATATTTTTTTAAAATCAATTAGAAAACAAAATATATAATGTGATATAAATTTTATATATTTTATTTTTATTAAAAAAATAAAGATTTTATTTGAAAAATTTTTAGATATAAATTTTTCAAGATTAAGTTAAGATAATTTTTTTTTTCTAAAATGTTCTTATGCTTTGTAAAATAAAAAAAAAATAATAATAAAAAAATCTAAAATTTAAAAAAAAATTAATTCAATACATAGGTACAACTGAATTTTTTATAAAATTTTTGTTTAAAATTTTTTAATTATTTTTTTTTTTTCAATTAAGTTGATTAAATAAATAAAAATTTTTGACAATAAATTTAAAATAAGGTAAAAATTGAATATTATTCTTGATAATTTTTTTTTTAAATTTTTATAAAAAAATTTTTTTAAAAAATCTGTCAACGCCTTTTACAAAAAATCCCCTTTTTACAAATTCTTTCCTTTTTTTAATTCACCGGTAATTCAAGCAACCTGTTAATGCGTCATCGAATTACAACAAATGTGAGAATAACCATTGAGATGTAACAAAAAAATTCTTACCGCACAGAATCAACTCGACTTTTGTTATACACGTTGCGAACAATCAACAGGTGAAACACTCGCCGTGAGTGACTAACATTAAAACTTTGCTTTGTATAACAAAAACTGCTTCGTTGCCGTATGCACGAGAGAATATCGCTCTCTGTTTTGATTTTCCTTTCCTTTGCCGCTGGCTCTGTCGATACGTGCAAACTGTCATACAAGCCACTCGCCACATATTTCTTGCTTTCTGTGTGCGGGTATAAAATATTATGTTCGGCTCCAATATGATTTAGTTTAGCTCGCGATTTTCTAGCAGTAGGATCGTCTTTGACGAAACTGACTTCAGTTTTTTAAAAAGAATTAAAATAAATTTTTCGTTCCGTTTGAAGAAGTCTTGTAACATTGATTTTATCTAGATTGATTTTTGCATCGAGTTTAGTTCAAACGGTTTTTAATTGAAAAAAAAAAGTGATAAACAATAGAGCTGTAGATAGAATTTTGACAGCTTCTGAAACAAAAAAAGAAAGAGACAGAAAAATAATATGAGATAATTATAAAAGTGCCAAAAAATAAATAAATTTAGCACGTTGATAATTAATTAACTTTAAAAAATAAATTAAATTTAAAGAAAAATAAAACAAAATAAAAAATGGCTGTAACTTCATCTCCACAAAACACAACAACTTCTCCTCCTGCCTCTCCGGAGGGCTACACGAACAACGCTTATGAAAAAGATGCCGCAGCAACTTTGGACATCAACGACAAAAATGCCAAGCAATTGGAAGTGACGACAACCACGACAGAGCCCACACTCGATTTTGACGATCTCCTTCCGCATATCGGCGAATTCGGACGTTACCAAAAGATTTTGTTCCTTTGCATGATTCCATTTGCATTTTTCGTCGCTTTTGTCTATTTCTCGCAAATTTTTATCACACTCGTGCCCGAAGAACATTGGTGCAACGTTCCTGAGTTGGCTGACTTGAGTCTCGAAGATCGGTGAGTTTTTTTTTTATATTTCTAAAAAAAAAAAAATAAAAATAGGTTAAGATCATTTTTATTAAAAAAAAATTATGATCGAACAGAAGTCACTTAATTATTTTATTGACTCAAATGTTTTAATTGAGAAAACGAGTCAATGTAGGGTGAACAGAATTTTTTTCTCATGTTTTTCATGATGATGATGAGAAACAATGTCTATTCAATATGACTTTTTTGTGCAATTAAAACATGAATAAACGCACAGTTTTTTTAAATGAAGGTTAATAACATTAAATGTAAATAAATTTTTTAATGTTTTAATTTTTTTTCGCGAGTGAACAAGTTTATCGACCATTCATTCATTCAGATTGTTTTACAAATCGACGTTCAAGTCATCAATGACATTTAATTTTTTTTAATGATGGTAAAGAATAAAGTTAACCGGTAACAAGTTCTGGCCTACACTTTGGGCATTCGTGTCTATCAAAATATTTTTTTTGTTTATAAGGGATGAAATAGGTCGAAACAGGTATAAATTTGACTTTTTTACTTCCGTCTAGACTATTAAGAATTTTTCTTTCAAATTTATTGAGTCACAATTTTAAGATAAAATTGATTTTTTAAAAATTTCATTAAAAAATTATTTTTAAATAAAAATAATTAATTAAATTATTATTTTTAATATTATTTTTATTATTTAAATAAAATTTAATTAATTATTTTTATTTAAAAATAAATTTTTAATGAAATTCAAAAAAATTAATTAAATTAAAAAAATAATTAATTAATTAAAAAAATATTTTTAAATAAAAATAATTAATTAAATTTTATTAAAATATTAATTAAAATATTTAAATAAATAAAATTAATAAAATTTTAAATTATAAAAAATAAATTAAATTTTATTTTAAAATTTAAATTTAAAAAAAATTAAATAAAAAATAATTAAATTAAAATTTATTATCCTTCATCAAAGATTTTTTTGATAAGAAAAAAAAATTTCATTGAAAAAGTTCACTTGATAAAATGAAACAAAACCATGTCAAACAGCATATGACTAATGCAATACTCGAAACTAGCTCACAACTCGAATGTGACGTAAAATGCGACAACTTTGTGATTTTTTTTAGAGAAGTATCGTTTTAAAGTCACATGAAACATTTGCATACATTATATCACAAACCTTGACATCATGTGGGAGTGCTTTTCTTGTTACATTTATCTCAAGGTCGATCCTTTTCATTTTATTTTTAGTTTGCAAAAAATCCTGAAAAAAACCGCAAACTCGTGTAAATTCCAACGAAAACCAGTCCCAAACCAGATAGCGGGAATTGGAAAGAACTGAATGAAACTGGTTCATCTTTTTTTTCTTTTCCTCCTTCTTCTGGAATTAATTATCATTAAAAAATTCTTCTTACCGATGAAAAAAATTACTAATTCCATTCACCTCAAACGATTACTGTTTGGAATTTCTTCGACGTCATTGGATGCGTTTGATTTTTTCGATATCAAAACAAGTTTTCGATTTGTGGATTTTTATTTCTTTGCCTGATGACGAAGTCGTCTAACAGCAAAACGTGAATAACGTAACGTAAAACTTTGAAATTTCTCTTTTAAAGTCGGTGTAGCGTGAAAACTAAAATAAATATAGACGTTACTTGGTAGCATGTGAATTGACAGCTGTTAAGTCGGCTTACAAAGTACTACTGAATAATGAATGTTAAGGTCAGTGTCAAATATTATGGAATAATTTTTGTTTTGTTTTTATGTTATTAAAATTTGTTAAGGTGAGATAAAATTGGATTTTCTTATTAAAAAATCATTACCGGGTTATTTATTGAACATAATTACCAAATTTATTTTATAAGTTAATGACAAGCTTTGTGAAAATTTATTAAAAAATCAAATTTTAGCTCTAAAATATGTTTTAAAAAATTAAATTTATCAATCAATCAATTTATTGTTGAACGCGAAAGGAGACAAAAATTAGTTTTAAATTAAAATGTGTTGATAAAAAAATAGGTGAATCAATCTTCTTAACTTATTTTTTCCTGATTCTTATAAAAAATAAATTTTACAAAAAAAACTGTTCTATCTTTGTCTTAAACCAGATTTAAACATGTTGTGCCTTCAGTAAATATAAACATGTTTTTATTATATTTCAACGAACATCACAAAAAATTAAATTTATTCTATTCATTAGCTGTTCTTTGAGTGGTTCTTAAACAAAATTCTCTCATAAGTCAAAATCTTACATTTTTTATGAGCTTGTTAATTGATTAATTCACCATTCATTCAACATAAAATCTTCTCAAGTTTTTTTTTTGAGTTGAGCTGAACTGTTTCCTGGTTAAATGTTTGATAGAGTAACAGCAAAAAATTGGCTTATAAATAAATATGTGATGTTGTGATCTATTCGTGTTGTATTTGAAACCCATTATTATTATTATATTTTAAATTTATTTGTTTTCATTATAAATTTTTTTGATAAAAAATATTTTTTTTGACGCATTTGTTTTTTGTCTTTTTTGAACAATGAGAAAAAATTAAATTTAATTAAATTAAAAATCAATAAAATAAAATTAATAATTTATTTTATTAATTTTAATTATTAATTAATAAAAAATAATTAATTTTACTTTAAATAATTTTTTTTGAATTAAATTAAATTAAAATATTTTATTATTAATTATTTTAATAAAAAGTTAAAAATAAATAAATAAAATAAACATCAAAATACGATTTGGTTAAAAAAATATTTTAAAACTTATACTTTTATTTATCGGTATCGCACTGAGTTACCGGAGACACGCATCTTATGGCGATTTCATGCCAACTTGTTGTTTAGTATTTTGTTCGGTAAATGATATTTGATTGATATTAATAAATAAAACATTGAAATCACTTACATTAGTCATTGATACTTGTGAGTAAATAATACATCACGCAATATTTTTCTTGATAAAAATTTTTATTTATTTTAAAATTTTCTCTTTAGAATTTTTTTTTTTCTATTTTTTTGACAAAAATTTTTATTTAAATGTTTATTTTTAAAACAAAAAAAAATAAATTTAAGTTATTAAAATTAATTTAAATTTTAAAAAAATATTTTTTAATTTTTTTTTTTTGAAAATATTTTAAAAAATCATTCATAATAATTACTTGCAAAAAATATTTTTTGACTTTGACCAGATTTAACTTTCCAATTTTAATCCGCTTTGCAATTATCTAATGTCACATTTTTGCGGCACTTTAGTCTTGAGAATTGACACTGACCTTCCATAACTCGCAATAGAAGCTTCATGACCAATTTTTATGCTGCATCATGCCCATCGTCGAGAAAGATCGTTTCGGGCTGTTTCTTACAAGACACATTATATTGCCATTAATTTACAGTTTTTGCAATAATTTTTAATCATACATTTTATGACGACGAGCGCGAGAGTTTCTTAACAAAAAAAAAAAAAAAAAATTATAAGCATGGCAAAGACCTTGTTCGCGTTGTCTTCAGTAGTCGTCGTCGTCGTTGTAAATATCGTGCAAATTGTGCGTATTATGTATTTATAACTCCAGAGATAATTATATTTGATCATTAAATTTTTGCTGTAACGAAATGTAATGTAAACTTCACAAAGTATTTCCTTTTCTAATTATCTGCATGTCATATGTCGTCTATCTTTTTTATCATCACAACAAAAAAAATGTTTTTTTTTTTTTTTTTAATGGAGAATGTTTATTTTTGCACCTGACTTACATGAGATGATGATGCGCTTAAATATCTACTAATTAACGTTAATGACCTAATTTTTTGTTGACGAATTATGATTAAATTAAACTTTTTTCGAGATTCGTTGCATTCTGATATCGCTGAAAAAGTGAATAAAAAACTTCGGTCAGTTCGTTCTCAAACTTGACCCAGTTAGTTGCAACTTGTATTGCACATATTAAGTAGAAGCAAATTTTTTTCTGTGTTTTTTATTTAAAAACGATCTCTTTTATGCATTAATTTCGCATTTTGTTATAGGTGTGAATAATAATAGTAATTATTCGTGTAAATATTATATTTAAATTTTATAAAAAATGTTCGAATTACACGCAATTTTGCTGTAAATTGACTTTTTAGGGGCACGCTTGATTTTAATCAAATCATCAATGCTCCACGGTCATGATGAGTCTCTAAACTTGTAAAAACGGAAGGAGATTCGCATTAATTTGACTGCAAATCATCCATAACGATCATAAAAAGATCAAGGAAGACAAGAAATGCAAATTCGCGTCGTGATCATTTAACTGATTACATCAAAATCTACTCTAATTTGCACTTTTCCGATTTGATTGTTACTTGCGATGCCGTTAATTATACAGAAAAATGATGAATTTCAATGAATGATCAATTAAATGAAATTATTTATAAATTTAAACAAACACCTGGTATCGAAATATTGAAGCAAATTAACTTCCCACATGCACAAAAGGCACGACAACTGATAAGAAAAAATTCTAAACGATGAAATATTAAATATTTAAACTCCCTTTGACAACAAACGATTGATTTTATTGTTAATCTTTTAAATAAATTTGATTCATTAATTGTGTTTGAAGCGTTAATTGACGTGCGAGTTGTTTGCGAACAATTAGCATACTCATAGCACCTGTTTAACGAGTTGTTTTTCTGCTTGTCGTTAAAGTTGCGTACGCGAGTAGTAACAATAATATAATAAAATGATGATGGATTTTTGTCACCTGTTTTTTGCACACTTTTTTTTATTTTAAATTATCATATAATTTAAATGGAAATTAATGAACTGATTTTTGCACGAGTTTTTTTTATTGCATATTGTAAAATAAGAATAATAAAATTTTTTTGAGCGAAAATTATATTAAATTAAAATTATAAAATTAAAAAAAAATATAAAAAATAATTTTAATTAAAAGAAAATTATAAAAAATTAAATTTAAAAAAAAAATAAAATAAAATTTTTCGATAAAACAAAAATTAAATTTAAAAAAAATAATTAGGTAAAGTTCGAATTAATTAAAAATTTAAAAGAACTTACTTAATTTGTTTGTCAAAATAAATAAAATAAAATAATTGATGATTTAATTTTTAATATTTTGTTTCAAATTTCATTTTTTTCAAATTTAAATTAAAATTTAATTTAAATTAAAATATTAATAATTTTTTTATTTTCATAAGAATAAATGTTTATAAATTTTTATTAATTTATTTTTATGATTATTTATTTTATACATTTTTTAATACTAATTCAATTTTAATTATTGAAACTATTTTTTTATAATTTTATAACCTTATTAAAATAAAATTTTAAATTAAATTATTAAAAAATTAATTACCTAATTTATTTTTTTTAAATTTAATTTTTTTATTCTTAATTAAATAAAAAATAATTATAAAACTATAATTAAAATAATTATTATTTTTAAATTAAATTAAATTTAAATTTTTTTTTAATGTTTTAGTATTAAATATTTTTTTATAGATTTTACACTTAGATATGAAAAATTAATATGTTAAGGTCTACAAATCGCCTCAAAATTAATAACTCAATCAATAAACTCCTTGCCCACTTCACTCCCCAGATAATGCGCCTGCCTCCAGCAACCACCTGTGCAAGCTTTTTATCATGATTTACGAATATCATTAATAATTGAGTAATTATTCAGAATTATTTATTATATATATTTTATTAAGGAGGTTTCTGTAACTCTCGATTCGAGTCGACTGGAAATAATCAATTTAAACTACAAACTATTAAAATAATTAAAAACGTGATATTGTTGCAATAAATCATTCCCCGGAGCTGCGTGACATTACAAAAAGGAAGAGTTGAACCTTTGTCTTCTTGTTTTTTTAGAACCCTTCTAATGATCATGATGCATGTTAACATGCTGTTGAATCATCATCATCATCACTTTTTTTTACATTTTAATCCGTATTTAATTTTATCTCACAAATTGTTGCAATTTACCGATAATTAGTACCTTATTTGTTAAAATTGCAATTTATTGCCGTCAACAATGCTCGTCGATCTATCAGCGGCACAATCAACATACAACTTCAATCGTATAAGAAAATGAGTGGCAAGCGCAAGGGTAAGGTTATTGAATAAATAATCACGCTAAAGTACAATTACAATTACCGTATAGTACAAAAATTTGCATGGTCTGTATTGTTATTTTTTTTTTATTTGAATGAAATATTTTTATTTATATTGTTTCATTTATATATATTTATATAAAAAATCGGATATAACGAAAAAAAAAATAACATTAACATTAAAAAAGGTACACTTGTAAAAAAGATAATGATTTACCATTTTGCCATAAAAGTGTATTTACAAATTATACATGAATGCTCACACCGACCTGCTGCTACTCTACCATTAATTGTCTACTTGTCTGAAGTAACTCTATTTTTTTTTGTATATTTATAGCTGCAAGTAATTACAAGGAACCATGATCTTGAATTTGATTTGCAAAAAAATTTTTTTTTGTACTTCGTGAAGTATGCAGACATGAATGATCAGAGAATGTTAAATTGAAATGTTTGTTAAAGTATTATATAAGATACAGACAAGATATAGTTTTATTGCGGGTTGACCTTTCAAAGGTTGGTCATTGACATTTTTCGGCAAATATTCGGAAGTAAAGTGTTTTAATCGTTTTTTCTTCTATGAAAGGTCGTGGTTCAATTTTTTTTCTATTTTTTTTTAATTACATTTCTATAAAAAAATATTTAATAGAAAAAATTATTATTTTTCAGAAATAAATATTAAATAGAAAATAAATATAAAAAAAATTTCATTTTTAATTTTATAAAATAATTATAAATTTTTAATTATTTCAATAAATGACAAAGAACAATTTATATCTTAATTTGTCAATTTTGCGATCGACATGACACCAAACCATGTTACACATAATAAAAGAGTGTTTGCACCAACAACAACGTGTAAGATTAATTACAATCATGTTACAGTTCTGTGAAATAAGGTTAAGGTACATAATATAGAACAGATATTGACACGCGGATGTATTTTTTTTTTGCAATATGTTTATTTATTTTATTTATGAATATGCATAACATTCGTTCTCGGCGTAGTTGATATCACTTAATAAAATAATAATAGAGTGAGTTGTGTGTATGTTACAATTTATTTATTATTGGAATTAATTGTAGATCCTAGTTAGCTGTCTACATTGATTGAGAATGATATAGAATAGGTCAATTAGTTGCGAAATAATAATTAATATATAGGTTGGACATTTTTTGATTGTTAGTAATCAATAATAATTATAATTTTATATAAATATTTATATTTTTGTAATTATTTATTAATTATTATATCATTATTTTTATAAATCATAAATATAAAAAAAATATTTTTTCATTTTTAATTTTTTTTCATTTTTAACTTTTTGCATCTAACCTTATGCATATTTTTAAAAAATATTTTATTTTTTTAATATCTGAATATTCATTAATAGTTTTTATTATTTATTCTCAAAAAATATTCAAAAATTGAAATTATTTAAATATTTTAAGATATAAAAATTGAAATTATAATTTATTTAAGTTTTTTATAGTTAAAAATATATTTGTTCAAATAATTGATCATATCTTAAATAAATTATAAAAATCAATTTTTATCTTAAACTATTTTTAAAATTACAATTATTTGATAATTTTTAATATAAATCATAAAAAAAAACAAAAAGATATATTTTTAATTATTGAGATATTAAAGAAAATAATTTTTATTACATTTTATTAAAAGTATCAATTCAATGTCAATTTTTTTTTAAATTTTATCAAAACATTTTTTAAAATATATAATCAAAAATTATTTTTTTATATTAAATCTATAAAAATAATGATATAATCAATAATAATAACTAAAATATAAATTATTTATTTATATATCTTTTAATTTTATTAATTTAATTTATTTTATTTTATAATTTTATTTTAATTTAATTTTTTCCACAAATAATTTTTTTAAATAGAAATATATTAAAAATTAAAAACAAATAATAAATTTTTAATTATTTCAGTTTATAATATTTTGTTTACTCATAAAATTAACTGCTAGACTTCCTGTCGACTTTTCAATATTTTTCTATTAATAAATATGATAATCTAGTTTATCGATTCAATCATTTTAATGACAAATTTCTCGTTAATTGATTTCTCATGAATGATCGATTAGATTTAATTTAATTTAATTTATTTATTACTTTTCCATCATTTATTAAAAAAAATATTAATAACAACATTCTGTTCACCGTAGTCAAATGAAGAAATTGTTGCGCACTGCAACGAATGTCAATGTCTATTATTGTGACAATTAAAATGAATTATCATAATAAACTTTGAAATAAAACTCGTTTTTCGCACCAACCGAACAAAATAGAGTTCCAGGTGTTGTTACAAGTATATCAGGTTTTGATCTAGTTGTTAATAAAATTGACTTTTAATTGGGTTAGTGATAGCAAATATCAGAATCTTCGACTGCGACAGGTGGTGACGAGATGAAATTTCCATTAAATGTTTGTCACGGGGTTGGTTGTCAGTGTATCACGTTTTTTCATTTTGATTTGAAAAATTCCCTTCATTTCCAGACCGCACGTTTTTTCCTTGTACAACACCTCACATTACCGAGAAATCTGTAAGGTAATTGCATACGCATGAAATTTATTTATCTCACTTGCTGAACAAGTCAATAAACAACAATTTAGTCATAATCTGTGTGTAAAGTCGATATTTATTGCAATTCGAATGTGTCATAAATGTCGTTTTAGTAATTTTTTTCCCTCGAGGGATTATACTGAGAATCGTTTAAGATTCTAAAAAAAACGTCAATTAATCACTATTAAGGGTTAATGTCCAAGTAGTGAAAAAAATGCACAAAAAAGCTCTAAATAGTGAAAGGAGGAAAAAATATATTTTTTTTCTTATTTGTAGAACAAGTTTGATTTACTCTACTTAACACTTTATATTCAAAGGACAACTTGTAGAAAAAAAACTGGGTAATTTAATTCTAACTTTTTTTTTCTTATTTATTTACTGCATATATGACATGACTCAAATTGTGCGCATATCAATAACAAGCCAACCGACGATTAGTTGTCATTCACAATTAATATTAACATCTTGATTAATATCAGCATGTCGTGAAGTTAGCGCGCTGATGTAGGTTTTGACACAAGGATCACTGCAGGTTTTGCTTTTAAAAGTGCACTTTTTAATGGATTTGAAGTTTTTTGCAAGTTGAAATGTCTGTCAGTAAAATTTTTTAAAAATATTTAATTTTTTAAAAATATTTTTATCGCAGATTTTAAATAAAAAAAATATTTAAAATTGATTTAATTAATTTAATTTTAATTAATTAAAAATTAAATTTAATTAATTAAAATTATATAATAAAAATATTTATTATTTTTTTAAGTTCAATATAAAACTAAAAGTTTTTTCAATCTTTTAATTTTTAATTAATTTCATTTTTAATTTGAGAAAAGAAATTTTTTTCAAAAATATGACAAAAATTGACAGATTTCAAACTAAAAAAAAATTTTTTAAAATATAAAATTGTTAATAAAAATTTTTTTAAAATAAAATATTGATCTAATTTTTTCAAAAAATCTAAAATATCAATTTTTTTCTTAAAAATATTTTTTTTTTAAATTTTGTCAACTATTAAAATTAAAGTTTGATAAAATTAAAAAAAAATTAATTATATAAAAATTAAATTAATTTTTATTATTTTTAAATTAATTTTTTTTTAAATTAAATTTAAAATCAAAACGTAATTTTACAAAAAATTATTAAAAAATTTATTTAAAAATTTATTATTTATTTAAATCTAAATTTAAACATAAAATTTAATTAAAGTAAATAATTTATTAATTTAATTTAATTAAATTCAAAATTAAAATTAAATTTCTAATGAAATTGTGAATATTTTAACAAAACTTTTTATAAAGTTTTTAAAAAATTTTAAACGGAGCAATCGTTTAACAGATGTCAATTTTCATCTCTTAACATCTGTCAAAATATTCAATTAAACTTCATTTTTGCTACAAATTCCCACGAAAAATAGCTTCAAGGGAAATCAATTCTAACTGACGATTTTTTTCTCACACCCAACGCAATTTATTCAAAGAATTCTAACTTGACGATGACGATCTGATTGATTGATATATCGATAAAAAAGTAACTAACTGTTTGAATAAATGAATTAAATACTATATAATAACCTAACAAGTTTGTTGCAGTTAACGTAATTGACTCACAGTGTTCCTCATGTAATTATAAAAAGCACCGCTGCGATGAAAAATTACTTTGAAGAGATTCTTCACTCCAGAATCAGCAGAAAAAACGGTGCAATTGACGCAAATGCTGCATAAAAGGGAATGTTGTCCTAAAAAAAATCACCTAGCAAAAGAGAAATAGAAAAAAGAAACTGGTTTCTTGTGATATTTTTCTACTACATACCTTTCTCTCTGTATTTGCTGTTCACACCGTTGACTGTAAATCAGGTTCTTTCTTTGTTTGCTCGTTTTTTGCGCGTGTTTCAGGTTCAATGCCAAACATTGCCCAACTGAAAAAATGCATTCTAGGTGAATGTAAACGAGTCTATGTGCAAAAAAAAAGGGAATAGAGTGAGAAAAGTGAATCAAAAAGTGCTGTCATTCTTAAGCTTCTAGCTGTGCAACTTCAAGGAACGTCAGACAATGCCCGTAACTGACAACACAATAGAACATCGCGCACTAACAGCTCTTTTTTCATTGCATGCATGGATGATGAAGTGACTAAAAAGGCATTGAACTGTGGTTTCTGTTGTTCTCCTTATTTGTTGCGAGCTTTCAATTCAAAAAAATAATGCATTTTACAATGTAATCCTTTGTCTATTTGCTAGATTGCGATCTAAAATGTCATTTTTTCTTCTCTTTTCAGTGTCAAATTCGCCATTCCCATCGATGCGGACGGCAAATATCACAAATGCATGATGTACAATGTGAATTTCACGGAAATGCGCCTTAAGGGCATCGATAAGCCGGATCAAAAGTGGCCTATGACCTCATGTCGCAACGGATGGGAATACAATTTCACCGATATCCCGTACGCCACAGTTGCCACGGAGCTGGATTGGGTTTGTGGCGACAGTTATTTGCCCACATTATCGCAATCGGTCTTCTTTGTGGGTGCCATTTGCGGCGGTTTGTTGTTCGGATGGATCGCGGATCGCTTTGGCAGAGTCCCCTCATTGGCGCTGTGCAACTTGGTTGGATTTGTAGCTGGTGTGGCGACGACTTTTTCAACTAGTTTCTGGATGTTTGCCTTTTGTCGGTTCCTCGTGGGATTCGCGTTCGACAATTGCTTCACCATGATGTACATTTTGGGTGAGTTTTCGTCTCAAAGTGCCAGCTGCGAATTAAAATGTCAATTAAATCAATGAAAATGCGAGTTAATAGAGCATAAAAGTGCGAGATAATGAGACGGAATGTTGGGTTGGTGCACAAAATTCGCCTCACATCCGCTTCGAACGACTCGAAATCGCCCTTTAATCACACTTAATTGCCCTCAAATCGACATTTATAGTCATTTGCGTAATAAATAAATCTTTCGCGATCAAATAAATATAAAAAACGTTGACATTAACAAGCAAGGAACAATTAATTAGCACTTTTGCGAGCATTTACGGACAAAAACCAACACGATTATTGCATAACCTCTCATCGCACAGCCGATTTGCATAACAAAAAAACGATTTTTATTATTTTTAATCAATTACTTACTTACTTGGCATTTATGACTTGGCGTCTCATGTTTTTATTTGAATATTCTAAAACGAAATGCGTGACTTGCAAGAACGATCGTGGTTCTTGTCTAGCTTCCAGATCAGTATCTCGTGAATTTACTGTAAAAAAGTAAAGAATTTGGGTCATTATAACTTTTTTTTGCCAGTCTAGACTTGAAAAATAATTGAAATCCGGCCTCCCTTCACAAATGCATCCTGATTTCAATCGAAATTGCAACGAAAATTGAAATTAGTGCGACCCTCAGGTGCCGTGAGTAACTAATTTAATGCAAAATTATCATAAAAATAATTACATTCCTGATCAATTCGAGCGTTATTGTATTTTTAGTGCATTATTTATGACTTTATCTCGCGATTTGCGCGTTCTTGATCTATATCGAGATATCCGTGTTGCAATTTTCGTTACAATTACCTCCCTTCATACAATTTTATAAAATTAACAAGTTAAAAAATGACAAGCGTAATTCAAGTGCCTTTTTCACGCTTTATTTTAAGTGAAGTCGTTAAGGATATTGATATTGTTGGCGGTAAATGGCGCGTGCGTGCTCGAAATTTTTAAAGTTAATTTTATTGTTGATAGTTAATAGTTATGAGATGTGATGACAAGTCAAGATCAGGTGATGTAAAAAGTGACAGGCCGTGAAAATGTAGAGCAGAGTAAAATTTCCGGGCAATTAGAGGAGAATTTTCGTCATGTGGGCGGATAATTTAAAGGTTAATGAGTAGAATTTGGATTTTAATTGACAAAAAAATTAAATTAAGGAACACTAAAAGTGAATTGAAATCAAGTAAAATCAAGTAAAGTATTCACTCAATTGTTCTAAAAATTTATTTTTTTCAGGAGCTTTATGAAAAATTTTATTCTGAAAATTAAAAAAAATTGAAAATCTAGAAGTTTTTTATAATTTGATGAAAAATATTTTTTTAGAAATCAAAAATTTTGAAGAAATATCATTGTTCTTCAAATAAGTTGATAAAAATTTCTCTTTTAAAAATAAAATTTTTCATTAAAAAAAACTAAAAAGTTTGAGATTTCGAACAATTTTTTTGATTTTCAGAAGAAAGTTTGAAGTTTTTAGTAAGAATATAAAAAATTCTCTTTTAAAAATTAAGATATTTCGAATAAATTTCGATCTGTTTTTAGCGATTTAATAAAAAATTTTCTTCGGAAAGTAAATAAAAATTAAGAAACTTCGAATTTTAAATTGATTTGATAATTTTTTTCTTTAAAAACCAAAAGTTTTGAAGAAATTTTAATTTTTTTTAGTGAATTAATGAAATTTACTCTAAAAATTAACAAATTGATAAATTTTTTTTCTCAAAAATCATTTTTTTTTTTAAGAAATTCAGCTATTTTTAATTGAAACAACCAAGAAAAGATACATTTTGATGCTTATCGAAAAAATTCTTAATAATTTTTATGCAATAACTCCCTTTTTATGACAGCATGTAATCATAAAATTGCTTCCTGCAACCTAATTACTCCCTTAAAACTCGATTTTTTATTATTTTATGGAATTTTTAGGGCAATTAACATCAAAAACTTACCTGCCTCAAGCTTCGGAAGTAAAAAATTTGCCTATTTCCTGACAGTGACTTGCGATTTTTTACCGAAACTTGCAAAAAAATCGTTTGAAATTTGCTTACAATGTTGCGATCATGAACTTTGATATCCATTCGAATATTTTTTGCGTGCAATTTTTTATCTTGTCACTGCGTGCCTCTACCAGCTGGCTTTGAATGTTAATCACGCGTTTAATTTATTTAGTGTTTTAAATTAAATTATTTTTTTTATTTATTGTGATCGAATTTGCAAAAAAAAAAATTAAAATAAAATAAAACGTTAATCGACCTTCTGATTTTTTTTTGTTCACCTAATAAATAAATTAAGATTTAAATTTTTATTATTATTTTGCGATTGTAAAAGTGCTTTTTTTTGTCTGTCTCGAGTGTGTGTTGTTTCAACAATTTATGATACGACAAGGAAATAATTGCTCATTAATTTTTTTAATAATTATTTTTTTTTGCAGTTCTTGAATATGTTGGTCCACGCTGGCGTACATTCGTTGCGAACATGAGTATCGCAATTTTCTTCACGATGGCTTCTTGTGCTCTTCCATGGATCGCTTACTATTTGGCTGACTGGAGAACCTTCACAATTGTCACTTCCGTGCCTCTCGCGCTTGCCATCTTGACTCCATGGGTCGTTCCGGAATCAGCTCGTTGGCTCGTTTCCCAAGGAAAAACCGACAAAGCCATGAAAATCCTGAAAAAATTCGAAAAAGTCAACAAAACAACCGTAGATCCCGTTATTTATAAACAATTCCAAGCGAGTTGCGAGGCAATCCAAAAAGAAGAAGAAAATAACGCAAATTACTCGATTTTGGATCTCTTTAAGACTCCCCGCTTGAGAAATAACACAATTTTGTTGATCATTATCTGGATGGCGATCTCGTTGGTGTTCGATGGTCACGTCAGAAATGTCGGGCAGCTCGGTTTGGATTTGTTTGTGACTTTTACAGTTGCTTGTGCGACTGAATTGCCTGCAGATACTTTCTTGACGTTGACTTTGGACCGTTGGGGACGTCGTTGGTTGGCATTTGGAACGATGGCTGCTTCCGGAATGTTCTCGTTGTTTGCTACAGTGGTGCCAGGAGGTAAAATTTTAATTTTTAAACTAATTTGAAAGAAAAAACTTACAAAAAATTAAATTTTTAGGCATCTTTTCCGCAACTTTGGCGATTTTGGGACGTTTTAGTGTCAATATCTCGTACAACATTGGACTCCAATACGCTGCTGAGCTCTTGCCGACAGTTGTGCGTGCCCAAGGCGTTGCTTTCATCCACATTATGGGATATGTTGCGCAAATTATTGCTCCGTTCGTCGTCTATCTCGGTAATATCGCACCCACGTTGCCTCTCATTGTGCTCGGTATCATTGGTATCATCGGGGGATTCCTTTCACTCTTCTTGCCCGAGACTTTGGGACAGGAATTACCTCAGAGCTTGGCTGATGGCGAGGAATTCGGTGCAAATCAGAAAATGTGGAGTTTTCCATGCATTTCAAAGTAAGTTTTTTTTTACTTTTTTTTTCGTTTAAAAACCAAATTTTAACAAAAAATAATTTTTTTTAGGAACGTTGATGACGACGAAGAAAAAGAATGTTCCTTCAATCGTGCCTCGACAGCAACTTCTCCCGGCTCGCATATCCATGGCGCTTCCTTGCGTGCCTCGACTCGCGGCGAACTCAGCTCTTACATGCTACGACGATCAGTGCGTTCGAGAGCATCTTGCACGTCGCTCAAGTCCAACGGCGGCGGTGTCTACATCACTCGACTATGAGCCAAAAATTTTTATTTATTTTTAAAATTTTTTTGTTTCTTGATGCAATTCGAATATTTATGATCTAGTCATGTAAGACGCGAGTACTTGACAAGAAACAAAACTGTACCTCAAGCAGTATTGTGATAGTTGATAAATTAAATTTAAGAAGTTGTTTAAAAAAAATGTAGTTAAGGAGTAGAAACCCCCACGCAAAATTCTTGCCTGACGAGTCAACAAATTCCGGTTTAAACAGTGCCTCATTCAATAGTGCCATCCAGTGCCTCGAACAACTTTCAAAACTGACAATAATACTTACTCTGAAAAATACTTCGAAAAGAAAAAAAATAACAAATTTAGACTCGAATTTAGTAGAAATTAGTTAAAAAGTAGTAAAAAAATCAATTAATGTTGAATTGAATGTTTTACTCAGTAGTTCAAAATATATTTATGTATTAAGTTAAACTTTTACTATGTAGAAAAGATAGGAGCTAAACTATGTATTATTCACAAATATTTATATAAATAAGCAATAAAGATGACAAATATTAAATTATTTTTGTTGGTTTTTCCATTTTATTCTGTTTTTGCTTGATTATCATGAAAAATAAGGTGATAAAAAATATTTGAATTAGCGGAAAGCGATTTTCAAATTTTTAACGGTCATTTTTTGAATTGACATTTAGGCCGTTTCAATTTTTTTCGATGTTTCTGTCTCAAAAGACTTTCTTTGAAATGACAAGGGGGGCAAATTGAAAAAAAAAATGTTTTGAAATACTTTTTCATACAAAATGACAATATTTCAACAATTTTTGATCATTAATATATTTTTTAGGTATATACATTACGATTTAATAATTTAAAATTGATTTCAGAATATTTCAAGTTAAAAATTCAGACAAAAATTTCATAAAAATAACTGTCAAAAAATTTTGAAAATATTTTTAGAGAACAAAAATTCATGTTAAATAATGTTAATTAATATTCATGTTTTTAATACAAAAATTTTTGAAAATCGAAAGTATTTTTAAAAAATTTCTTGAAAAGACCAAAAAGTTGTAAATTTTGATGAAATTTTTAACATTTTTTTTTTTTTTATTTTGCCCCATTGGATTTTCGACTTTTGGAATGGGGCATGGGACAAAAATGTTCAAAAAAAAATTGGAGCGGCCTTATCATTATAAAAATTAATTAATTTTTTTAAAATTAAGTTTAACCATTTTTGATTATTTTTTTTTGTAAATTAGTGTTTTGATTTTGCAAATTAGAGAAAAGAGAGAAAACTAAAAAAATATTGATATGGCTTACATTGCAGAATTATACCTTGAAAAGGTCAGCAGGTAACAAAAAAATTACAAAGAAAAACACAGGTAATTTATTTTTCATCAGTTTAAAACTTTTATTCAGTAAATTTCATACGTAATTTATTATTGTTCTGTTTTTCATGTTTTTTTTTTCATTGGCAATAAATTTGTGACCATTTTATTTTTATTTATTTATTGGGTGACAACATTTTTCTACTTCATTAAAACTCATTTTTCATTCATTTTAATTAATTTTCTAATAAATAGAATTTAATTTCTTTCGTCATCCGATCTTTTTCTAACTTTCATTCAAATCGCACAAAAATATGTATATGTCTTTTATGTGAAACATTTAAAATTTTCTCTTTGAAAATATATTTTTTATCAATCAATCCTAACTTTGATCGAAACATTTTTTTTAAATATTTTTTTTTTTTTTTTTTTTTGAAAGGAACATCAAAGTATAGGACGTCTTTTCTGAATTTCTTCTATTTTTTAAATGTTTTTTTATGTGTTTGTGATCAAAAAAATCATCCAAAAACGAACAATAAATTAATGGAGTACCTTCTACGAATTTCATATAAATAGATATTTATCAGTATACTTAAGAATTAAAAACAAAATACACAATACAATTTATTTAATATCGTACATTATCAAAGCACGACATGGTCCATAGTAGTTACATATTATAAGTAATAGTATAACAATGATTCCTATGTGATTTAAAATTAATTTCTTTAAAATTGGTATTTTTGCTAGATTTTTACTCTGAAAAATTATTTAATTAATTAATTTTAATATTTTCTTTTAAATCGGGTGACTTTTCGCCTCATGTTCACGACGAAGCGAGGTTTCCTACCACAGCGAAAAAATTCTAATAAAATTTTTTTTTATTACAAATATAAAATAAAAATTTTACAAACTAATGTAGAGAAGAGATAAAGCGCTTAAAAATTAAAAACGATGAAATGGGAGGAAAAAAATGTATAAAATTGGATGGAGAGACATGATATTTGAGCCAAAAATTGTTATTCTTGTTGTTTGCGATTGCGAATTTAGTGTTTTACTCCGGCACATTGTAGCCATATCCAATTTCCGTAAGGAACATGAAAGCGACAAAGAGGAAACACGTGCCACTCAGGTCACCCATTGCCGTTAAATAGGGAATTGCCGAGTTATCGGGATCGATTTTGTGCCTCCACATCCAGTGGATGATGATGTGAGCGGTGTAAAGTAACAGAGAGACCTAAAAATTAAAAAAAAATTATTAGAATTTGATAAAAAATCGATGTTTGGAGAACTTACTTGTAACAAGCTCACAAGCCAATAAATCACAGTAAAGACAATTCCAATCGTTATTTGTTTGGTGTGAATAACGTCGGCCACGAAGATGAATACGAGAGCAGGTATTGTCATTAGTAAAAGAATGCGTGCGGTTTTTGCATAAGGAACTGTAAGAAAAAATTATATTTTGGTAAGTTTTTAATGTTTTAATAGATTTTTTTAAGAAATTTTTTATACAATTTCATTAAAAGTCAGATTTTTGTTCTAAAATTGATGTTTTAAAATAAAATTTCCAAACAAAACTTCATATTTTGAGAAAATTTTGAAAATATTCTTAAATAAAATTATTAAAAAATGAAAGTTTTGAGTAAAATTTATTCAATAATTTTTATAAAAATTAAATTTTTGTTAAAAAAGTCAAATTTTTAACTTAATTTTTAAATATTTCATGGGGCAAAATTTGAAAATATTTAAATATAAAAAAAAATTTGACAAATATTCGAGTTTTTTAGCTCAAAATTTTGATTTTTATTGACTAAAAGTTCATTTTTAATCAATTTTAGGACAAAAAGTTAACTTTGAGGAGTAAAATTTAGCATTTTTTTTATTGTAATTTTCTTAAAACGTAAATATTTTAAAAGAAAACAGCAAAATTTAAAAATAATTTGGTCAAAATAATAAGTTTTACTTTAAAATTTAAGTTTTCTGAATCTAAAATTTTTTAAAAATGTTAAATTTTGATAAAATTTTGTTCATATTTTTGGTTTTCTACCATTTAAAGTTCTTTTTTAATCAGTTTCAGAAAAAAAAATCTACTCTGAGAAGCAAAATTTCAACATTTTCTCATCGAATAATTGAAAAATTCTTACCTCCTTTGATAAGCGCTCTAAAAGGTGACTCTACAATTTTGGTATACGGCGGCACGATGCCGAGAATCGAACTCTGATGCAGCATTGTGCTGATCTTGCTGGCTTGAACACTGACTAGATTGCCCCCGATGCCATTAATGATGGGCTGGAATACAACAAAACCAGTGAATTTGCCGATTGTCGAGTCAAGTACCAATCCGCCCAAGCTAAAAAGTGAAATAAATAAAATACAAAATGTCAGTATTGACGAAAGATTGTGTCGTTTGTTTGCGAGACAATGCACTTACCCGCTGATGAAGAGCGCTGATAAGACAGGCACCCATCCAGACTTAAGTACGTTCGATGTGTACTCATTTCTAAGTACAATTATAATCCAACAAGGTAAGAGTATGAAATACACTCCAACCACTACGAAGGTAGCCCATAAATGTGTTTCTGTGGAATTTCGAGATTTTTTGTTAATTTTTCGAATTTTTCAGATAAAAAATGAGGACTTACCATGATGCCTGTATAAGAAAGATGCTATGAACGAAAATACACTAATACTAACAATATCACCGATTGAGGCCGCCAATGGAGTAGCCAAGTTATCTGGATTCATTTTGAACTTCATCGACAGAAGTACCATTGCAATAAGGAAGAAATCTGTAAAAAAATCAAAAATTAGTCAAAAATCATCAAAAAATCGCTCAAAACTCACCAAGTACGAAACAAGAAGCCGTTGCCGTAAACATGGCAGCTGCAGTAACGACGCACGCATGATTAAAATTGTAATTTCCGTTCATGGTTTGACCAACACCGATGGCAAACAACGAAACAATGAACGCAGCTACGGTCGCCTGGATCTGCACGAGCGCAATATTCCCCAAAATCATCTTGAGAATGACTTTTTTCGACACCATGTTGCCCAAATTCGCTTGTGTCGACATCCGCGACGCCAAACACATGTCCAGATTGCCTTTCAGACCCAAAAGTGACGGAATCAAGATGAAAAGTTCGGAAATGTGTTTGAAGACGTCCCAATGCTGCAAGAAAAAAAAATTAAAAATTTTAATCAGTTGAACGTTATCGACGTCGCGGCGTCTCATATCTTTGACGTCGTTGCTTGAATTACGTCAGAAATGATTAAATAAGGAAATACCGACGAAAATTGCCGACATAAAACACGCACATTTGGCTTGACGTGCTCTAATAACAGCTCTAAATTACGGAAAATTTCCATTTTCTCATCAAATTGAAGTAAATGGTAACAACAATAAAAATTATTTTAATTGCATTTTAATTCAAAGCGAGATAAAAATAAATGAAAGTGAAAATAATTTGCATTCATGCGAGATTTTGCTTAGATGCGGTTGCCGTCAAGTGATGTGAATTTGCTTTTATTGCAATAAAAAAGAATAAATTGTTGCGGAGGTGATTGCGATGGCGGTAAATGCAGAAAAAATTGATCGATTATGAGGTAAAGTGAGCAATTTATAGTTGTGGTTTCGAATTAAAATGGAGTAAACGTGCAGTTTTTGAAATATTTTTGCATTTTGAGACCTTGGAAAGTTCTGAATGTTAGATAAAAATATCTTGAGGATGCTTTTATGACCTTCAAGAGACAGATAGAAGGATTTTTCAAGGAGTTATGTAAGTTTTTTATCTTGAAAATGCTTTTTAAATGACTTTTTGTTGGTTTTAAATATTTTTAATGCAAGTTGATAAAAATTTTTAAACTTTTTTAATATGACTTGTGAATTAAAGTAACATTTTTGCATTTTTTAAAGATAAAATTTTGACTTTAAATATTGAGTTCATAAATTTTTGATAGTTTTTAATACTAAAATATGAAAATTTTCGATTTTTTATTAAAAATGAAATGAAAAAAATTAAAAATTTGCCTCTCAAGACAATTAAAATTTAATTTTTGATCATATTTCAGTCTAAAAATTTAAAATTTTACCTCTTAAAAGCAAATTTTATATGATTTTATGAACTCTCCTTATCAAATAATGGAAATTTTTGAAAATAATTTCAACTTTTTGTATTCTAAAGAACATTTTACGTCTAAAATTCTTATCAGAATAAAAATATTTGTCAATACAAGTCAAAAAAATCACCTTTAAAAATCCTCTAATCCACTTTCTATTAGTTCAAGGTCGCAAAAAGTCACAATCTTCGTTACAAAAACGATCAAGGTCATAAATTCGCACTTGAATAAATACCTCAATCCGTCACAATACAATTTTTATATCACTTTTTTTTCGTTCTTGCCATCGATATCATAACCGCTAACTATAAAAATTAATTACAAGCCCGCAGAAACAAACAAAGCAAAATCACTCAAATGCATCGTCGCTCGTCACTCGTCGTAACTTACCTCAACGAAGCCGAGAATAATGCCAGCGCCAACGGTACCGATGCCCGCCAAGAAGAACGGAATGGAAATCTGCAGTGTCGTATGCCACCATGGCTCGTACGGAATAATTTTCTCCTCCTTGGACTTTGGGATAATTTGACTCTCGCTTACGCCGTCACTCGGCTCGGATCCAGCCACAGATGCTGTCGACACTATCGAAACAATGGACGAGCTTGATTGAATTGGTGGGAGATTATTGTTATTATTATCTGTAAAGAGAGAAAATTTTTTTAATTAATTTTTTTTTGTTCGACTCGTAGGCAACAATGAAGATGAAAATAATGGATTGCTATGATTTTGATTGACAATCTGCAGCAATTGCATAACAAAGATTTCTAATTCGATACGTTATGCAACAACTCAGATTGCTTCTAAATGCAAATCTAAACAAATAAAAGGAGAAACTTGTTAGATTGCTGTAGTCAATGAATTGGATGGCGCCGTAACAGGTGGTTTTCGCTGGATCCAATAACGCCATTTTGATGTTGATGCCTGCGGCGTCGTCTTTTTCGCACGACATCGTGACGACGCTGCTCCCGAAAATATTTTTCTCCATCCAGGATTTTTTTATTTAGCTATAAGTCGAATTTATAGCGCGCCTCCCTCGCGATTGGAGGACAAACAATTTTTTACATTTCACGGACAATTAAAAAAAATCGCGATTTCGTTTTTTTTTTACAATAAAAAAATTAATAAATAATTTAAAAACATTAAATTTAAAAAAAAAACTCCAGAAAACGTTAACTAGAGCGCGAAAAAAGTTTCACAGTTCACATCTCAGTGGAAAAATTCGACACGTTTCGGATTAAAATGAAAAAAAAATTGCTCTGTAGACATGCGTTTGTCTTATCAGAATCTTATTAACAGACTGAAGGGACGTCCAAAGTGAACATGAGTGACTAGATGACATTCGAGATCACCACTCTTTTTGTGAAAGTATCCCATTACGGGTCGATTACGGATTACGTACCTTACCATCCCGCATCGGAAGCTTACGCTTCGTTACTGTATTTTTGTCCATTTCGCACGAATTTGATGCCGATTCGTGGTTTTAAACACAAATAAATAATAAAAAAAATATAAAATTGAGATCTCTAGAATTTAATTTATTCTAGTTTCGTCTACTACGTTGACACACTTATTAAAAAAATTAAGTTAAAAAGTTCTTTTTAATCTTCTTCTTCGATTTTTCGAAGAAATTTGTCAAAAAAAGAAAATAAAAACACGGAAAAACAACAAGAGGAACTACATCTGTGCCGTCTCGTGAATCGAATCTCACTGCCAGTTCGCACAAATGTAATTTTTTGTGTCGTGTGCAATGCTAACAAAATACAAAGACGCTGATTCTTGTACAAATACTAAGCATACTGCATGCCATAAAATTTCATACGTCTGTCTCCCAATTTTTTTTTGTTCGTGTCTTTAAATGGGATTAGAACGGAGCGTCTTTCTAGATCGCTTTTTTATGGCCTTTTCGTACACACGAGACATGTGTGACGAACAAAAGAGAGAGAGAAAGAGAATTCTTAACGACTCTCTCGAAACATCTAGCACGTTGATCGTTGTTATTGTTATGAAAGAATTTTGAATAAAAAAAATTGTTTGCCAAAAAAAAAATTTTTATGATATAAATATTTTTTTTTTTCAGTATAGACGCTTTTTGTTTTGATACCAAACTATGACTGTAGACTCGAGTTGTAAATAATTCTTTTTTTTTTAATTTCATGTAAGATAAACAAAACATTGAAGGCGAGATTAGTTGAATTGTTATCAGTTGTTGACACAACTGACCTGGACTCGAAAAAATTCGTTCGTGTGTGTTGCATTAATACATTCATGCTGGGAGTTCCCTTTTACGAAGTGTGTTTGATTACCAGATAAATAGAGGAATTCAGGTAAAAAGATACTGATGTGATATGACGCACGTTTCATTATAAATGTTCGTTGAACGGAGGAAATAAAATGTAAATAAATGCAGCTTATTTTTTTTTTTAGAGAGAATGAGATTAAATTGAATTGCAGCTTAGCCTTTTGCGGGCTTGTGTAGGCTTTATGATGGGATTTCTTAGGATTTGAGATAATGTTGCAAATTTGTTGCTGTCGATTTTTGAGAATTTTAATTTTACTATCTAATTTTTTTCGTTTTTTAACGAAAGAATTAGAATAATAAAAATTTTGAATAATTTTTTCATGTTTAAAAGATTTTTAATTATTTTTAATTAAAATTTTTAAGAGCTCTTATTATTGAGAAATTATTATTTTAAGAACCAAAATTAATAAATTTAATTTTTAAAAAATATTTTTCCAAATTTATTTTAAAATTTTATCTTAATTTTATGAGATTTCTTCAAATTTTATTTTATTTTATTAAATTTTTATTTATTTTATTTTAAGTCTTGAATTAATGAAAATTAAAATTTTTAGCGTTAAATTTTTAATTTTAATGAATTTCAATATTTTTTGGATCAGAAGTCTAAAAAAATGTTACGAAAATTGATATTTAAAATATTGATTAAATATTAAGAATTAATTTTTAATAATTTTTTATGTTCAAAAAAATTATTCAAAAATTATAATTTTAATAAAATTTAAAAAAAAATCTAAAAGAAAATTTATTTTTACTTCTGACAACATTTTTACCGAAAAAATTTAAGATTTTCTCAAAATTTTTAAATTTAATCAAATGTTTTGTTTTAAAAAGTTCAAAAAATAGAATTTTTCAAAAATTTTTGATAATTTTAATGTTAATATCTTTTTAATATACCATACAAGTATTTAAAGAATTTTAAAACTTTGATTTATATTTTAGCTCTTAAAATTGTAAAAAATTAAGATTTTTCAATAAAATGTGACATTTATCAAAAAAAAAAATTTAAAATTTTTATCGAAAATTGGCCTAAAAATGAAAACTTTTAAACAATACTATCAAATTTTGTGAAGACTCGCGATTTCGAGGCCATAAATCAGTGTTTCTATTGCAAAAAACCGCCAAATTATCTGATTAGAAAAAAAAATCAACAGATGTTTGATTCAAAATCAAATCAATTAATGTCCAAATTGATAACACGACAAACAAAAAAAAATCTAACAACAAACGATCATGAACTTGCCTTCGATATCGTCAAAATTCTCCTTCGATGCGAGACGCACCCTCTTCGGCACAGTCGATATCTTGATTATCGGCACGAGAACACGTGTCGTCTCGTCCGCATGAAACACACTATCGTTATCACTGTCACCCGCGATACCGATGGCGCCGCCATTCATGACGTTCCCGTTGCCCGCAATCGCCTTCACGAGCATCGTTTGATTCTCCGCCGACGACGATGCATTTGCCGCGAGATACTCGTACATGTAGATACTGCGATGCTTCGCGTTGGGATGATGCTGATTGTTGTGTTGCGGCAAGAGACACGTACTGCTCGACACTTCGATGTCACGATCGTTGGCGAGATAGAAACTCGCTGGTTTGGTGCTTGACGCCGTAATTGGATGCATGATGGAGTTGAGATACGAGTTGAGAAGCAGTTGTCGTGTCGCATGCGGATCCAAACGAATTACAATCGAGATTTTTTCACCAGAAATGGCGGGAATTGCTTCACTTCGGGTCAGTTTGATGCCTTTTCCAGCAGCAACTCGCAAAATTTCCTCCAAAAAAGCTTCTTTTGCTTCTGCTGGAATGGAATCGATGACCAAAGAGCTTCCTTCGTAACTCGAATTTCCCTTGGTTTCTTCAATTTTGCCACAAACGTTCTGCAAATCCTTCCCGTAAACGCACAACATTGCCGAAAGTCGTTTTTGGATCAACTCATCGCGATCAACGGCGGCAAAATCAATTCTCGTGACGTCACGATCGTCCTCAGGACTCGAATCGGCAGATTTTCCGACATTAGGTACCTCATTTTTCACACAAGTATTGCATTTCCACTTGAGACATTGCTCGCGGATCTTGTCGATGGGTGTCGCAGCGAACGCCGTACATCCAATATGGAAGGGCCCGCGACAATTTGCACACAAAATGATGTATTCGTAATTGCTGTCGCCCAATTCGACGTCATTTGACGCACTTGACTGCGTTTTCAGCTCAATCAGTTTGCAGCAATAGCCGCAATAGCTGTTCTCGTAACAACTGCTCTCGGATACCGCTTGTTCGGCAGCTGCCAGAATGACACATTTCCTCTTAAGCATGATGATAATGTGGATGAATGATGAATTCACAGCTCGGTTTTTTATGGATTTGGACAGAGAGAGATCTGCTGCCAGCCGGATTTGTCGCGCTTTTCCCTTGTAAGACCAAAAGTTTATCCATTAATGTGTTTTTCCGCTGAAAAATATTGGGAAGGAGTCCTCTGTGGATTCCTTGGTAAGTGTAACTTTAACTTTTTTCTCGTCTTAATAATAATTAATTATAACAATTAATACTGCTAGCAACAATTACTGATTATTTTACTGATTTTTTTTGGTTTTTAGTGTAGAATCGACGCTCTCGTACGACGACGTCACCTCCGAAGTCGAATAGTTTACATCTTGCTGGTTGTTGATTTTTCTAATACGGTGCGAAATAACTGATAGTCGTCTGCTGATTGCTTCGAAACTAAAAAAACAACAAAATGCACACAAAACAAGTTGGAGAAACGCGATGTGCCCTTTTTACGGCTTCCAGTTGCAAGTGCGGCGGCAAGGCGCGTGCGCTGCGTTCCAATCGATGCAATTTTTTGTCGTCGTACAACAACGCTGTGCGACTGTTTCCATTTAACGAAGCCAGAAACGTGAAAATTGCTGGATATCAATGAAAATTTGCCTTTTTCCTTCGTTTGACGGCACAACCCACGTCTTTTGATGATAATTTCCTTGATGGATGACGAGCTCTTGTGAAATTCCTTCACAGAACACGAAAAAAAAATGGCTGTTGAATTTTTTTTGCTGGATTTTTCACTTTGTGACTTGCGTGTATTCACACAAAAATGATACACGACTGCGATTTTGTTAATTTATCCCATTTAATTGGAGTTTTTGGGGAATATTTTCACTAAATAACACTTTTTTTTTAGCTTATGCGAACGATGGATCCAATTTTGACCAAGCAAAATTCACAGATTGGAAGAAAATTTTATGTGTCGCACTCGAGAGGATGCACCACCACATGGTAAGAAGTCAGCTGATGAACTAAACTCAAGTGCAGTGAAAAGTTTTCCGTCTCCCCGCGTGAAATCGTCTTCGCTACACATGAACAATTGTTCATTTTTTCTCCAAGTGCCATAAATTGCAGTGACAGATGAGGCGAAACCTGTTTCGAAGCACCCTCGTAAGCGGATTTTTCAATTGAAAATGAATGTATGACTGGCAAATCTTCAATTAAAATCACGACGAACGTCTGACATGTTAATTGAAGCTGATTCATTAGCGAATTACGACGAAATTATTGTATAAGCGACCTATCCATATCCATTCGACATCGTTTTGCAGCCAAAAAATGGGTGAATTTGCATCGACATTTATTTTGTCCCCCAACTTTTGCCTCTTAAAAGGTCAAAAATCGCTCGTGCTTGAAGCAATATTTCATAAAATCGTGAAATCAGCTTAACCTACTCACTTTACGCGGAAGTAAAAATCCGTAAGGGGAAAATTTTGGTTCATTTTGATGGGAAATTTTTCTGATAACACCAAATAAGTAACGAGCATGCGCCTAATAACGACCCTCTATCATCACATGTGACTTTATTATGTTTTCCTTCACTTTCCAACTTTTGTTTTGTATTGACGAACGAAATGGAAATGATAACCTAGAAACAAAGTTGCGATAAGAACAAAGAAATTTCTCGTTATTTCTCGAAAAAACCAAAATTCGTTCGTGTTCGATGCTCATCTCACGAAAAAATTAAATAAAATGACAATTTTTCGTTTTCCGTGTTTGTCGCCGTTGTCACTATCGCCATAATTTGTAGCCTTGAGCACTTTCCAAGAGTACTTTAGAAAATTGCTCGCGGTATGCAACGTGCAGAAACACATTTTTTGCTGTTTTCTTTTGCTTGCATTTTAAATGCACATCAGTCTCTCGCTATTTTTATTGCTTTTATTTTTAGCAAAAGTTTATATTTATTTAACAACAGACTGCATGACGAAAACGAAGATCAAGGACGTAATTTCTTTGTAAATTTTTAAAAAATTGACGTTTATGTAATAAAATTATTTTTTTTTTACTCACAATTGACATGATTTTTGTTGTTATTCTCGAATTTTTTCACAATATATTTGCCTTTAACCATTTTTTATGTGGAAACATTTTAAGATTTAAGGAAATTTATTTGATTTTATGGCACGAACTGATTGCTTTGTGGTCCGAATCAACACTGACATGAACCACTGATCTCGATCTACGAACTTTTGAAAAGCACTATTTGCCAATTACAGTATTTATTTACCTTATCACTCGGTAATCATGAAATTGGGCTGCGTCACTGTAATTATTTTCTCGCAAAAAAACAGGTGAAATAAATTTTCAGAGTCACCGACGTAGATCCGATCGCGTTTAGTTCAATATTGATGAATGACAACAAGTATGTACGTCAAATATAAGTAGTAATTTTAGTGAATAATAATAAATAATATTTATTTTTCGCAATTTTTTGTTAATTTTTTTATTATTGAAGGGAAATATTTAATGAATGGAAAATATTCGAGTAAACAATGGTTAACAGTGAAATGTAAATAAATAATATATATATGTTGAAAGTTTGCAATATTAATTGTTCAATACTATTATTGCCAATTATGGCGAAATTTATTTATTTATTTTTATTGTAATTTTTTTTAAATTATTTAATTTAATTTTATTAATTATTATTGTATTTCTTTTTATTCATGAAAAATACCTAATACAATTTATTAATAAAAATACAGTCAAAAATTTTTTTTTTTAAATTTAATTCATTGAATCAAATTCATAGAATAAAATATTAAGAAAAATAATTTAAAAAAAAATAAATAAATAAATAGAATTAAAAAAAATAAATTAAAGCAAAATTTTATTTAATTTATTTATTTTTATTTTATGAAGTTTTTTTTTAATTATTTAATTTAATTTTATTAATTATTATTGTATTTCTTTTTATTCATGAAAAATACCTAATACAATTTATTAATAAAAATACAGTCAAAAACTCAACTTATTTCAATCAATTTTAAAATAATAAATAAAAAATTTAAAAAATAATTTTTATTTATTAATTTAATCATTAAACATTTTTATTAATAATTATAATATTTTTTTAATTTTTAAATCAAATCAAATAAAATTTTCAATTATTTTAATTATTATTATTTTTTTGATTTGGTATTTGACTTATTTTTAAAATTAATTATTTATTAAATAATTATTAATTTTTTTTTTAATAAAAAATTGTGCGTTTTAATTTTTTTAGAAACAATTTTTAAAAAAATTATATAGCTTTCAAATATAATAAAAATTATTTATGAAATATTTATAAATTATTTATTAAAAATAAAGTATTTATGTATTTATTAAATATTTAATAAAAAAAATTTAATTAAAAAAATAAAAAATTTTCGAAAAATTTTACTTTTTAAAAATAGAAAATTTCTAATTAAAAAAACTTCTACGAATCGCTTTTACTTAAAATGAACGTAGGTCAAGAAACAGACGTCAAAGTGCGCGTGTTTCTACTTTAATCAACAACCAGCCCCTCATTAAGATCAAAATCTCTGATAACTCGCTACTAATTTAGATTATCGCTAATAACAATCTTCTTAACGATAATCAACTTTGGACTATTTCCCACTCGATTTGACGTAAAAAACTCATTGTACAAACACTTCCAGTAGCACATGAGGCATGAAATTGGCATATGTTGCTTTTTTGTTCATTTTTACAAAATAACTCAATCTTAATGGCAAATTGATTGAATTAAAATTGTTTCCTGATTCACAAATTTTCTTCATAAAAATCGATGACTCACAAATTTAGTTCATCTTACGACTCGTTTATCATTTGTCGGTATTTTTTATTTTTTTGGGTATCTTATCCGCGCCCATTGAATCATCGCGTTATCTCAAAAAAATAACGTCTACAAAGTCTTTTTGAGTGTGACTCTTGAACCGCCGCGTGCACCGAGAATGACCAGAAACGTGTTAATGTCGCAATTTCTTGCGAAAATCTAGCAAAAATATGGTTTAGTGGGTCGATTGCCCAGCGTTGTCGTCTCATGTATCACTCGAAAAGTAGACCTTGCACAATAAAAAATATTCAATTCGAACAAAATTAGCAATAAATTAGTGCTGGTTAAGCGTTAAAATCTAGTTGTAATGCGATCCAAGGCTGCTTTAATTATTTTTCGGGTCGTAATTATTTTTTGTTTCTTCAACAAAAAATTTTTTTTTTCGTATTCAACGAACGTATAGGTATCAATAGTCCATGAAAAAAACTTACAAACTGCCATTCTAAGTAGTGTCCTATCACCCATCGTCGTCGTCGTACGTCACTCTGTCTCTCGTATTTAACTGAACCAGCAAGTTTTTAATTTATTTCGCCAATCACAAACTGAACTTTACTTTTTTTCGACAGCAAAAAAAACTGCAAACATTTTTTTTTGCGTCTACATGACTTTTTGTAACACAAAATATTTTTACAACTCGTTGTTTGGGAATTTACCTACACACCACGACGTCGAAAAACGTCAAAGAATGCGAGTTCTATCGCTGGTCAGGTATTTCCGGGATTTATTTTTTTGGCGAATTAATTTTTAGGCTTGTCTCGAACTGATTTCTTAGAAGGAATTTTTTTCAAAGAATTTTTTTTAATCTTTTTCAGAGTTAAGATGACGATTCAGAACGGAAATGCACCAAATTCCATTAGAAAAAAATATCAAAGGAGACATTTCCGTTTGTATCTCGCCTTAACGACACGATGAATCACAATAACTCCTCGGTAAGATCCTCACGTAATTGCCATGTGTGTCTGATTACATTAGCGCAAACAAAAAAACAAATGTGCGTGATTTTCTTTAAATTTATGAGGAATGCATGTGATAACAGCAGTTGAATAGCAAAATTCCACATAAATATCAAAAGAATGCACCTACATGACGTTCGTAACGGAGCACAAACAATAAAAGTGCACGTTTTATGGATTGATGGATGTTATATTATTTTGCTTCTGTTATGATAAAACTCTAATGCAATTCAAATTAAATTTATGAGGGTAGGAAATGAGTTTCGAGAGCCAAAGAGGAAGAGGAAGAATTTGCTTCCTAAAGTTTTTTCTCATAAAAATTGTTGCGCTTTCATTTTTTTTTTTTTTTTTGAAATTGAATTTCGGTCATAACCTTTCAAAATTTGGCAAAAAAGCAAAAAAAAAATGTGAGAAAATTTTTAATGGCAAATATCTGTAGGAACGTACGTAAGGAGAATTTGATCCACTTTTTTACGAGTATTTGAAACCTGATTTCGCATGAAGTGCTTTAACCCTAAAAACAGACGTCTAGTGTAAAGGAGAGAGGGTCAATTTGTGCAAATTTAGGTAATTTTATTTTATTTATTTATTTATTTTTTTTTTTTTGTAAAAAATTAAATTTTATTTTATCAAAAAAAAGATAAATAAAAATAAATAAACGATTAAAAAAATAAAAGTAATAAATAAAAAAATTAAAATTTACTTTTATTTAATTTGAATAAATATTTTTTTCAAAAATTTATTTTAATACCTAAAAATTAATTTATAAAAAATTCAAGTAAAATAAATAAAAATTAATTTGACAAATTATTTTCATTTGAAATTTTAATTTAATAAATTATTAATTAAAAGTAATTAATTAATTAAATTTAATTTCCTTAATTAATTTTTATAAAAACTAATTAAATTTTTGATTTAAATTATTTTTAAATTTAAATTAAAATCATTTTTTTTTATTAATTTTATATAAAAATATGTTAAAAATGCATTGCATAAATTGGATTTAAAAAAATAATTTGAATTCAAATTTGAAAAAATTAAATAAAAATTTGTTCTATTTATTTTCTAGAAAATTTATCAATAGATTTAATCAAATAAAAATAAGGCATCATTTGTTAAAAAAAAAATTATAAAAAATAAATAAAAATGTGAATCGTAAAAAATCCACAAATTAAAAAAAAAATAATTATACTCGGCTCAAGAATAAACATATTTTTCTTATTTAAAGAATAAATTAATATTTGATGATTTCTTAAAAGAAACTGGACTTCAAATCTTTAAGTTCATACAAAAAGTTACATATTTGATCTGTAAAACTTGATTTTCTACTAAAATTAAATTTAAAAGTTCAAAATACTTTAAAAAAAATTTCTAAAAACAATTCAACCCATCTCAATCATTCACTGTAATCATATCTTTCTTGTCTTCTCTTTAGTTGTTGCGGCTCACGAAGAAAAAAAATCGACTGTCAGCTGTGTCTGTGAAACACGTTGTTCGTACAAGCAGAGTTCACAAGCAAGAATGTGAAAGAGAGAAAAAAAGTCTGTAAAGTTTCAAACATATTTCAAGGAAGAATTGTCTGTCTGTCTGTATTTTTTCCTTCTTCTTCTTCATATGTTGCCGTGATCCGTGTCACATATACAACAACACACTCGAAAAAAAAAATTAAAAAAGGGTTAATAAACTGCGTACATTTATAGAAAGACTGCGGCGCCGAATTATCTTCAAAGTCCCCGGTGTCTCGTTCATTGCCATTCTTCACACGCAGAGCGGCGAAACCAGAACTTTGCGGCGGAATAGTTTTTAGTTCAAGGAACAAAACACACACACGAGGTGATTGACATCATCATCTCTTCTCTCTCTCATCCGCGTATCGTCGTCGCTCATCGTTCGCGCGATCGAGCGTGATATTTTGCGTTCTATACTTAGAACTTGCATGCAGAAATATTTTTGAAATAGGAAAAAAAAACATGTGAAGACTTGTCGAAGGTCACGAGACAAAATTCTGAGATCGATCGACGTTTTCGGCAACTGGTTTGAAGACATTCGTCTCACAAAAATTATCTCTTATCACGAAAAAAAAAATAATTATATAAATAGCAAGATGTTTGTTTGGCAACAAATTCAATTTGTATTTCGCCAGCTGCTGTTTGTGCAAATTTCACGTCAGTTTGTGAGGCAGTCAATCAAAACGCAAAACAATAACCGTGTCTATTACTCAATCATAATTCATAACAATGAATAATAGAGGTGAAAGCAGTGCCGGATTTCAAATATGACTTAAGCCCCGAGCTCGAAAAATATTTTGAGTCAATAAAATTTTTTTTAATTTTCAGAAAAAATATAAGAAAAAAAGTTTTTTAACTGCAAATTTTTTAAGTCAAAAGTAGAAATACATATTTAACTTATGACTTAAGCTTAAGTAAAAGTCACAAAAGGCTGACTTAAGTCAAATTAATTGACTTAAATTATATTTTTTTTTTTTAAATTTAAAAAAAAAAAATAAAAATAAGCAAATTATTTCATTCAAAAAAAAAAAATAAAAAAAAATATTTGACTTATTTTAATTTTTTGTGTAACTTAAGATTTTTAATTAAAGATTTAACTTAAGCATAAGCAATTAAATTAATTTTTGACTTAAATTTTTTTTTCAATAATTAAAAATTGACTTAAGTTAAATTCTAAAAAAGTTAAAGTTTTTTAATCATTTAAACTTTTTTTTTTCACAAAAATTTGTTTTACAAACTTTTAAAGTCAACTTTTAATGAAGATGCTAATGCTTAAGTTAAAGCCAAATAACTATTCAATATTGACTTAATGGCTCTGACTTAAGATTAAGTCATCGAATTTCAGCTTATTTTTCTTAAGTCTTAAGTTAAGTTCTGTTAAGTCAATAGTATTAAGTAAATATAAAATTTATTTTCGATTCTGAATTCAACAAAATTCATCAAAAAAAGCCCCAAAATTTTAAAGAAAGCTTAAAATCTCTTCCAATTAATCCAAACCAAGCAAAAAATTCAAATAAAACCCCAATTTAAGTCCGGGCCTGAACTTTGATGATGAAAGTCTTCAACTTAAAGCATCACCTTTAAACGCCTGGCATGAAATTTATACGAAATTGCTCCAAATTTTCTCTTTCAATGTCGTTTAAGAGAGCAAAAAATGACCTTTTCATCCACCCTCACGAGCATTTTTTTTTGATCTGAATGCCATCCAAAGCAAAAAGTGCACTCGCGTGTTACTCGTGCGCTACTACGCTCATTAAAAAAATTACAATAGTGGCTATTTAAATTGGCGCAGTCAAAGAACAAAATAATTACTCATTGTAATAATTTTATTTTTTTCCGAAGTTAATTAACTTTTATGACAAACAACTTTCAATTATTAGCTATCGACGATTCCTTGTTTGTTTGATTGACAGGCCACTATCACGTGTAACTTGAATTCTATTGAAAAATAAATAAAAAAAAGAACAAAAGAAATATCGAGCATGTGTGCTTTCTTCGAAATTCTTTCAGTTTCTAGCAAGTACGCGTGTGGCGAACGGCATTCGGCGTCGCATTTAATGGGTTTCTTCTTAAAAATTTATATTTTTATATATATTATGTCGAGTCAGTAAACAATTTTTTTTCTGCATACGGAGCTGCTCAACAAGTGGCACACGTTTTGTACAAATAAACAGAAATCTTCGAGAAATGCAACTCTTTTCATTTTGAGCGATTTGTGTCTCGTCTAATTTCAATGTTTATGCAGATTAGACGACATCTTGTTATGATATCCGACACTGGCAACTGAGATTAATCGTTGTTTTGGCGACTCGTGTGCATTTTCGACGAAGACGCTTGTCTGGCGGCGCGGCATTAATTGCCGCGGACAAGCAAAGGGCAAAAATTCCGTTATCAGTGCTACCATAAAAGCTTATCTTTATGGATGGTTTTTTGTCTGAGAGCAACAAATAAATGCATTTCGAACCGGATGTGGCTCATTCAGGTTTTTTAATTAAGCTTTAATGAATTTATTGCAGTAGCAACATTGTCTTTAATGAAGATTGTGTGAAAATTAGGGTTAAAGTCACTGATAAGATGCCATGTGACAATAAAAGTTTTATGGCCACTGTTGCAATTATTTTTTTTTTATCACAGATTATAATTTTGTAGAAAATTGTGAGAATTTTTGCGACTAATTTTTAATTTTTCTATTTTTTTTAGGAAATTTGTGTGTAATTTGCATCACATTAGAACGCAACACGGCACCAAGGTGACTGCATTTCCGGAAAATAAATTGCGTGTTTTATTGTCATAACGTCAATAAATGCAATTATTAATCATGTACAAGCGGAGATAAAAGTCGGCTTGTGCTAAAGAATGTAATTTTCGCTATCGTTTAATCAAGAAAAAAAAATAAATAAATAGAAAATGTCAATTTAAGACGTGTGTAAATTATCATAGTGAAAAAATTAGCATAATTTTTAAACAAAAAATATTTTGATAAATTTTTAACGTGATTCTAATTGAAAAAACATACAAGTACAGCAAAAAATTGACATCAATTATGATAAACTGGCTTGTTTGACGTCATTAAATAAAAAAAAACTTTAAAAAAGTCTGTGTTTGTATTACACAAGAAAAAGGCTTTATTTTTAATTTCTTAATTTTTTACGAATAAAAACACATTTTAAATTTTTAATTTAATTTAATTTTTTTTATTCAAATTTAAAATTAATTAATTTAATTTTTAATTTAAAAATATTATTTTTGTAAAATTTGGAATTAATTTTAAATTAAATAATTTTATTTTATTAAAAAATAAAAATTTCAATTTTTAAAAATTAAAAAAATGTGTTTTTATTCGTAAAAATAATAAGGAATTAAAAATACTAAAACTCTTTCGTAAAAAATTATTTTAAATCAAAATTAATCGTAAAATTTTCCACTTTCAAACCCTTCAAACAAACAATTCCTTATCGCGATCATGACTTTGCTTTCTCTTAATCTCTTTAAAAAAATAAAATTTAATCCAAAAGTAAATATTTCTTTGGAAATTCTCCCGATCAACAATTTATTGCGTTCTTTTTTAAACGAGCCAATTACAAAGTAAAGCACTTTATTAAATTTTACAGATAAATTTATTTCTGTTTTATCTCCTTATCTATCAATTGGTCTCTTCTAAAATTTATTGTTGTCAATTAATAAATTTTAAATTATTGAAAAAAAGGGAAAAGTTTGTTGATAAGATGATGCTAATAAATTGATAATGTCAATGATCATGAGAAGAAGGTTATTTTTTTTAAAATAATTTAATAAAAAAAAAATAATTTTATTTAAAATAAAAATTTAAAAAAATACTCACTTTGACTAAAATCTTTTTCGTCATCGATTATGTATGGCTTATTCAACTCCTCTTGCTTGTAAAGGCCATAGACATCGATATTCAAGGCGATATTGTTGCTATAATTCTGTTTTTTATCCATGATTATTTAGTTTTTGCAATTATTTATTTTTTTTTTATGTAAATAGGATTATTATGGAATTTCCTCTCTTTTCACTCTCTTTCTATTTTTTTTTTTAAATTATTTTTTAGTTATATAAAAAAATATGTTTCAGGTACAAATTCTTTGTACTCTGATTGCAAATAATTATTTTTTTTTGTATTATTTGATTTTTTATATTAATAATTAAATATATTATTTAACAACAAAAAATTGTGATATTTGTATGTTTTAAATAGAAATCACTAAAATTGGTATGAATTCAGTTCATGTTCAAATTGCCAACAAAACATTCAATGACACGTGTATACGAAACATGTATTTTTATTTATTTGTGAATTTTTGTGTGTGTTTTCACTCCACTTAATAATATTTAATTTAAAATTAATTAAAAAATATTTTGTAGCTTGTAAATTACTTGTAAGGTTGTCGTGAGATCCAACAATTTTGGTAAATTTTTTTTTTAATTTTTTTTTCTTGTAAGTGTCACATTTTTTGTGGTGTTCCCAATTTTTTTTTTTTATTTTTGGTTTGTTGGATATTTATTTTATTTTTTGATTAAAATTGTTAATAAAAAATATTTTATTTTATTTTTTATTATTTGGGATCCCGTTGGGACATCTGCTTCAATGAAAGAACAATTGTTGAATGTTCCTCCATCAATTGTCGTTTAGTTCACATTTCAACTCGCAAGTATTTTATATCGACCGTTTTTTATAAAAAAATCTCTTTTTTTATTATTTGTGATTTTTCTTAATTTTTGTCATAAAAAAAAAATTAATTTTATTTTTTTTCACAGGTTTTTTAGAATGTCTCAATTTTTTGTCTGCTGCCAACAAAAGATGAATTAATACTGTTTGGACTTGGACATAATGCAATAAAATATTACAGTAGAGAAACGTATCGATGTTTCATATTCGTTTTGTGCCGTACGACGACGTCGACGAAGATTATAAAGTCTCAATACCGACGTACGAGTTATACATGGGGAGACGGAGACAGTGATCGGCTATTGTACGGGAATTGTTATGAAACGCTCTTCGGTGTTTCTCAAAATACTCGAGTTTCTTCTATTTTATTTTAAAATGAGAAAAATTTAAAAAGAAAAAAATGTGAAGGAAGTTTTTCGTTGAAAACGAGGCCGATCACCGTTTCCTACGAAACACCTCTCACACTCTTTTGAAAAATGAAATAATAAAAAAAATCTTCCTATAGACACATAATTATACAAATGTTCGACTCACAAAAATCACATGTACACAACAAATGTCTATTTGCCGAAGCGAAAACCTTAAACTTGTACGACATGATCGACGATCGTTCGACGTACATGGATAGCCAATTATGTGTCGGTATGTAACACCTTGTAAAAATTTTTGCGGGTTATTATCAACTTATCAATGAATGAATGAACGCGGCACGACAACCACGAAGAAACTTTGTCATAGAAATTAGTTCCTTATCAGTTTCTTGTTTGATTGCTTCTGTGTTGGTGAGTTTTTTTTTTTTTGATTGGGTTCCGATTAATTCGTTAATTCCGATTTTTTTCGTTAATTTTTTTAGTAGTAGATGGATTCTCCCGTATTTTTTTATAAAATTAAGGTAATTAGATAAGAAAAGTATGACTTCATGGAATATTTTTTTTATTATTTTGGTTCAAAAGTACTTAAAGTATTTCAAAGAAAATATTTTTATTACTTTTTATCTTAATTTTGTAGATTTATTACGAAAAATTTCAACGAAATTTATTTTTTCTTAAAAAAATTATTAAATTAAATAAATATTAAAAGAAATTCTGAATAAATGACAAATTTTAATTTTTTTTCAATGAAAATGAAGGATTTAAAAATAAAAAATTTCGTTAAAATTTATTTTTTATTATTTTTTTTAAATATTTTAATAAATAAATAATATAATAAAAATAATAATAAAAAATAAAAATAATAAAAATATTTAAATATATTTTTTTTCTTAATTTTTTTTTATTAAATTAATTAAATTTTAAAAAGATATTCTGATGAAACTTCATATTTTTATTTTTTTTTTCACTGAAAATACTGGATTAAAAATTTTGACATTTAAAAAATCAGTAAAAATTGCATAACGTTTCGTTGTATTAATGACCAAAATGATTGATGGCGCTTTGTTTTATTATTTAAAATCAATTTTTGCAATTTTTGCTTGATACGCATAATCTAAAGCAGATTGACATCCGGGAATTCCTGATAACTCTTGATAATAATTTCAATCCATCACGTTTTTTCGTTTGTTTTTAAAAAAAACTTTTAAATGAAAAAATAGTTTAAATGGTTGTTTCTCCCATTTTCTGTCGCCAAGCCCTCGTTCTATCGCAAAACATTTCAAAGTAACTCTTAACCGTGATAAAATATATCGGTATAATGCGTAACAATGATTCAAGTGCATTCAATGATTCTTCTCCTCAATGACATGACGACGCGATTTTTATTCTTTATAATTTTTTTTTGCAATAATAAAAAGTTATGAATGTGAGAAAAAATCAATTAAAACTGGATCTAATTGAAAATCCTTACTTTTTTGTTGCCAACTCGTCCCAATAATTGCTTTTTATTGTATCTTAATAATTTATCTTTGTTTGCGTTGGTCACACTCTTGTTAATTAATTTAAACATAATTGATAAAAAAAACTACATTTTGATCAATTATCGGGCCATGACTGATAGAGGACATGACATCATGGATATTTCCAAGTCAAGGTGAAGAAGCGGAGAAACTTTTCATCAAAGCTCATAAATACATTGTAAAAGTAATTTTATTGATTTTTCGCTTAAATTATTATTAAAACCTATAATAAAAGCCTGTAAGTCCCCGACTTTTTTTCTTATTTTCTATTGTCACTAATTTGATAAGCAATTTACGTCTTTTATGGGTTCAAAAACCCTTTGAGAGGATTTTCTTGGTAAATCACATGAAATCACTCAAAAACGATTTCAACAATTTTTTTTCGATTTTGTGGAATATGATAAGAATGTCAGTCAAAGTCACGTAAATTGCAATAAAAAATATTTATCTTTCAAAAAATTATAATAAAATGACATTTTTCTTTGAATTTCTTTATAAAAATTGTTTGTTTTGAAGAAGAAAAAAAACCACTTGAGTAATTAAAAGTAGTTTTGTTATTATTTGCATGCAATGTCTCGTTCAATTGTCACAACTTTAAAATGGCTCGTAAAAATATAGAATAACAAAAAAAAAACAAAAAAAGGTGATTCCCGTGTTCTGAATTAAATTCTGACTCATTGTAAAGAACGAACATTCCAAGCTTGAAAAAAATTGATATCGGGTATTTTTTTTTGTAATTACGCAGTTTTCATTTATTTATTTCTTTGGGTCAATATTTGATTGTTTATATACCTTAAGTATTGCGATCTTATTATTTCTTTAATCAAGATTTATGTTCATTGATAAAGTCTTTATTTTTTTATTAATAGATTTCGATTATTATCTTATAATCAATTTGTTAGTAATCAAGACGATATAACGATAAGATTTAAAAAACGTAAATAAAAAAAATCTTAATAGTTTTATTTGTTTAGATTTTTAATGTTTTTATATTTTTTATCATGTTTATTGTTTTTTATAAAAAAAAAATAAATTGACAATAAAATATATGTATATAACATAAAGATGTAAAAAAAATAAAAATATTTTATTTTAAACAAAAATTATTTATTTTATAAAATTATTATTTTTTAAATATCTATTTCGATAATTTAATTTATTGTTTTTTATTATTTTATTTTTATTTAAAATTTATATATAATTATAATTTTTATAAAATATTATGAAACATAAAAAGGTTACGAAATAAAAAAAATTAAATGTTTTATTTATTTAAATATTTAATTTTTAAATAATTTTAAATAATTAATCATTAATTAATTTTAGAAAAAGTATTCAATTATTTCAAAACTTAATTTTTTTGCTCCTAGATTTTGAAAAAAATAAATTCAAAATAAATTTGTAATGTCCTTATGGTAAAATACCAGTCGTCACAACTTGGAAAATCGTCGACCTACTAATTCAAAATTATCACTTTCATTCGTCTCACATCCTCACATACTGTGATCTGGCGAGTCAAAAACTCCGCCGTTCAAATTTACAAAACCGTTGAAAATTATTAAAATTTTTATTCTATATTTTTATACAAATATATGTTGAAAATATACAAACCTTTTGCTTTAAAATTCAAAAATAATAAAACAAATTTTTAAACGTTTATTACTCATTCATGTGTTGTTTTTATTGTAATTATTATCATGTTTTGAAGCTTTTTTTAATCTCATTGTTTGGCAGGATTTACAAATTTTTCGATTATAATTTTTCTTGTTTGATTTTTAACTCTAATTAATGATTAGAATCTAATCACTGCATATTTATTGTCATTATTCTTAATATTTTTTTCTTTTCTTATATTTTGATTGAACCAAAATTTTATTCATATATTTCTATTAATTATTAATTTAATAATAATTTATATTTTTTATTGTCATTAATTTCATAATAATTATTTTTTTTTAATTTATTTTTATTTATAATCACTCTAATAAAATGCACATAAATTTTATTAATTTTTTTTTATTTGTTGTTTATTGTACACATTTAAAGCTACGTTTTTCACCGTTTTTTTAAATTTATCTTTATGATCGATATATTTTTCTGAGTGTTCTTGCGCTAATTATATTTACCGGAAAAGCTAATATTTTTATTATCGCATCTACTAACGAACATCAATCACCATTGTACATTCTATATTTTTTTATTCGATCACTACCAACATTGTCCATTGTTTTATTTTTCTTTTTACAAATTAATTTGTAATCTAGGAATTTTTCAATTCATCAAAGTGCGCAGTTTATATTATTATTTAGAATATAAGTTTTTTTTATTATAAATAATTATTAAACTTAAAAATTATTTTTTTTTATCATATATATTTTTTATTTCTAACAGTTTTTTATTTATTTATAATTTATAGATATAGTATTTTTCTTATATAATACAAATGTTGCTGCTAAACAAGATTATATTTATTTATTTTATTTTATCATTAAGAATTTTGTATTCATAATTCTAACTTTTTGGTATTTATTGGAGGATTTTTTTTAAGGAAAACTCGGAAATGCGTTTTTTTGTTGTTTTTGTTTTATGGAAACAAATTAATTTTTTCGGAACTCTTTTTAATATTTTTTCTGTTGATGTTTTTTTAAGGGAACACATGCCATTTTTATCGTACAAGGCACGATGTGTAAATTTTTTGTATGATTAACATGCATTTTAATTGAAGGTTATTAAAACTTTTTTTTTTGATTTGAAGCAAAGAACATAATTTAGTTGATATGTTACCGAAACTTTTAAAATTTTTTGATTAAAATAATTTTGAATAGATTATTAGATTTCATTATTATTCAACTATTTTTTATTTAATAAATATTTTTTTTCTGTGTAAGATAAGAAATTTTTTTATTGTCATGTTTTTTTATTAGTTTCAGGTATCGAAGGTTATAAGGATGATATTTTTAATGGATTTATCTATTTATTAAAGTTTAGATAAAATATGAGATAAAAATGAAAAAGAAAACATAAATCGGTGGTGATTTGATATGAATGATAATTGATGATATGAACATTGAGTAAGAGAAAAATTAAAAAAAAAATGTTTAAAAGTTTAAAAAGTTAGCGCCAGCGCATAGTTCAAATATAGCTAAAATAGTTTTTTTTAGTGCTAATTATATTTTTTAAGCTAAAAAATGAAAAAGAAAATGAATGAATGCCCACGAAACAGTTAATTGGCAGTTCTGAAACTTGGCTCAGTGTATCGGAACTGCGTATGTAAAATTATTGTCCATTTTTTGTAAATATTTCATCTTCTATAAGAAAATTTCGATAAAATTATTGTCTCTATTATTATTATTTTTTAATTTTTAATATATTTTTTTGTTCCTAAATATTTATTTATTATTTTTTTTATAATTAATAGATTTTTTCTACTCTCTTTTTTTACTTTTTGGTTTGTCACAATTTGTAGATGAGCTTCGTTTTTTATTATTTATTTATTTTATAATAGATTTAATTTATTTTTTGTTCAGTGTATGTATTTAACAAGGACTCGCTATTTAATGATCATAAAAAACTTTTAGTATATAATTATTTTTTTGATGAAACACGCTGGATTTGGTGTTAATATTATTTTTAGGATTTCTGCACACTCCCCTAACATCGTTTTAGAGCCGTTTCTCTTGCTGTATAATAATATTTGCATTTGATTATAAAATTTATTGTTTATAATTTTCACTAGAAAGCGTTTGTTTGATAAAAATAGAACTAGTTTCCATAAGCAATGACGCAACGAGCAGCTATAAAAAATGTTTAAACGCTAATTTTTATTGTAATTGTAACATTTTTCTACTATTTTAACATTTTTCTTTTTCTTCTTCGAACATTCGTTAATTTTTTGTTGTTTGATTTTTTTGACAGAAAAAAATTACAAATATAAATGCACGAAACTAACAAATCTCTAATTTAATTTAAAATATCTATAAAATACAATTTTGTACAAATTTGTCAGCTAATGCTAAATACTAGAAAACAATTAAAATGGGCCCTAAGAGCTTTAAATACTATACTAAATATTCTACGTGGTTCCCCACGATTCATCTATTTATTGTCAGTGTTCGCACGAAACGGGGATCCATCTCGTCGAGATCGCGTCCTTTCGTTTCCGGCACAATCATTACGACGAAAAAGAGGCCAATACATGATACCGTAGCATACAGCCAAAAGGTTCCGTACAATCCAAGGAGTTCCTACAAATAAAAAAAAATTGTTAATTTTTGCTTTTTTTGAAAATTAGGTCGCTTAAAATTTATTTCTAACTTTTTGTCTTTCTTTTTGTTCATTCTTTTTTTTTATTTTTTCAGAATAAGATTTTAAAATTTTTTTAATACAAAATGACAAAATTTGCTTTAATTTATAATTATTTAATTAATTTATTTATAATTAAATTAAGTTTTTTTTTATAAAATTATTTTTAATTAAATTAATTTAATTTTAATTTTAATTCAAATTTAATTTTTATTTAAATTTAAAAATAAATTTTATTTAAGTTTAAAAATTTTATAAATTAAAATTGATCTCAGAGTATTTCAAGTTAAAAATTTAAACAAAAAAAAAAATATAAAAATAACTGTTATAAAAATTTGAAAAATATTTTTCTATTAAAATGATTTTTTTTTAATATTTTTTAAAATAATTTTCGAGAAGACAATTCATTAAAAAACGATTTTTTTAGAAAATTTAATTTTTTTTTTTTAAAAAGTATGACAAAAGACTAAAAAAACAATATTTCTGGTAAAATTTAATTATTTTTTTTATTTTAGCCCATTGTATTTTCGACTTTTAAAATGGGACAAAAGTTTAAAAAATAATTTGGAGCAGCCTTAACAAAATTTACCTCAAGATCGACGTAAGTTTTCACTCCGATAAATGCACAAAAGTAACTGAAGCTCGTCGCGATCGCACTTCCGACATTGCGATATTCCAACGGGAACAGCTCCCCGACGAGCAGCCATGAAATCGGTTGAATGCCAAGCGCAAAGGCGACAGTAAAGACCAAAACGCACAACAACGGAATCCAATCGCTACTCACACCCACTGCTGTGGTCCCGTCAAGCGCATCGGCAATTTGTTTGTTCGTTTCCTCGTAATACGAGTACGACCCAAAGGAAGCGAGTGCCAACGTCATAAAGACACTACTTGTGATGAGCAAGGGAATACGTCCCACGGTATCGATTAGCAGTCCGGACAACATCGACGCCAACAGCTGCACGAAACCAACAGCAATCGAGCCCGTATGCGGACTAAAATTCGCAAAAGTCTTCTTGAAGATGCGCACGGAGTAAAATCCGAAACTACTGGCGCCCGTGAATCGTTGAACGATCATGAGCCCGCACGTGATTGTCACTGGCTTAATAAGTCGCGCATTACGGAGCACCGCTTTCGCATTACTGTACAGCGTCTCGAACGAGAGATCCCTAAATCGTATGTACAATCCCTGAATGGCGGTTTGCGTGGCGACACTAATTTGCGTCGTGAAATTCTTGAGTTTTGTCGCGGCGGTGCTGCGTTGTTGCTGTGTCGTGCCTCCTATCGTCGTGGTTGCACGTGGCTCATTGTTGTTGGTCTTCGTTGTGCTGCCGTTAATGGTAGCTGTTGATAAATGCTGATGACCTAAATTCGTTTTTGATAGCCGAATATTCGATCGGATTGTTTCAAGTTCAATCTCGACATTCTTGTGTGGTCGTAGCCACTGTAAAGCTCTAAAAACATAAAAAAATGACAATTTAATCGTATGTTGAACAAGTTTCTTATCGGATTATGGATTTTAAGCTTGTTCGAAGGACTCAACTTACCGATATGCTTCCTCGTCTCTGCCTTTCAGCACGAGATACGACGGCGTCTCCGGAATATAAATCACCGTAACGAACAACATCATCGGTGCCACGCTCACAAACAACGCCAATTGTCGCCAATCTAGCACAGATCCTAGCAAATATGCGATCAGCACACCCACATGTTGCGCCATTTTCTGTACCGCACTTAAAAACCCGCGAATTTCGGGCGACGCGATCTCACTGATGTACACTTGAACGCAACTCGAGACAATGGCGCAACAAAAACCGCTCATAAATACCGTAATGTACATGTGGCCTACGGACTGCGCGAACATTGTCAAGATCCATGTGGCGGAAAAGGGCAAGGACATAAGTGCTAAGGTTCGTTTTCTGCCGTATTGCATGGAAATTCCGCCGAACATGCCACCAAAAAGGGCACCCAACAGCGATAAACTTGCGAGCCAGCTCAGCTCTTGGTTGGTTACGGCGAATTCGCGTGTGATGTGCATCGAATCTTCGAGACTGGCGAGTGCGGGACTCGCATATCCCTTGCCCAAGCCAGCAGCTAAGGGGCCTAAACTTACAGCGAGAGCAGCAACGATCTGAAAAGAATTTTAAAAAAATTTAGATTAGCAAAAAATTGAAAAATTTCATTAAAATTCGTCAAATATCAACTGAAAAAAGTTTTAGAATGCATTTTTAGTTGTTTTTAAGTTTGAAATTGGTTAAAAATTGCAAAAAAAAAATCGAAAAATCATTTTCAAAAATTTTCAAAGTTTCAAAATGTGCATTAGGACAAATTTACAGAATGTGCTTTGGGATACAATTTTAAAATGTATGTTGGGACAAAATTTCAAAATTTACATTGGGGTAAAATTTAAAATTGAACATTGAGGCGAAATCTCAGAATATGCATTGGGAAATTTTCAGAATGTGCATTGAGTCATACACAATCCATTTCAATGCATATTCTGAAATTTCGTCCCAATGCAAATTTAAGTTTGACCTAATGCATATTCCAAAGTTTTGCTCTAAAGCTATTCAATAATTTGTCCCAATGTACATTTTAAAGTTTTGTCCTAATCAATTACACTTTTCGAAGTTTTGTCCATCAAAAATAAAATTTAATATCTGAATTTTCGCTCCTAAAAAAATTCGTTTTTTTTTATTTCATCAAAATTCAATAAATATCTTCAATTTTAAAATTGTTTTTCAGAATGTGCATTGGGACAAAATTTCAAAATGTGTATTAAGACATGCAATTTTCTTTTCAATGCACATTCTGAAACCTTGTACCAATGCTTTTTTTTAAATTTGTCCTAATGCACATTCCAAAGTTTTGCCCTGATGCAATTCGATAATTTTCTAACGCATATTTTAAAATTTTGTCTTAATATATATTTTGAAGTTTTGTCCCAGTGCGCATTCTAAAAATTATCACCAATACACAATCTATAAATTTGCCCCAATGCAAATTTTGAAATTTTTAACCCAAGGCAAATTTAAAAAAATTTTCCTAATGCAAATTTTGAAACTTTGCTCCTTCCATTTCTTAGTTTTTGAACTCATTTGATGAAATACGATCTTTTAATCGCTTTTTATTAAAATTAATGCTGAAAATTGTTCAAAATTGCAGTAAAAATGAATGAAAACCAATGTAGGACAATTGAAATTACAAAAAAGGACACGCATCAGCAACAACTTCATAGAATAAAACGACGACAACGACACAAAATTAAAACTAGGCCATGAAGTTGCAAATGTCGGGCACACATGTGACACATAAATACTCATTGGCATCATCCTCGATTTTCCACGTAGCGTGTTTCCGAATATTATTTCGAATGTACACATGTCTAAACAATTTCGGCTGTATGCGCGCCAGAGAGACAATAATATTATCATATACACGTGTGCGTGTGTGCCTAGCAGCAGCAGCAGAAGAGGCATGAGGCGTTTAAATGAGGCAAAAGAGGACACATTTTACTGGAATTAGTGAATATTTCCTCTCAAAATTATACCATTTGTTTGGTGTGTGTCGGCATGTGCCTGTGTGTGCCGAAATAAATGGATTTCAATAATTCATGTGAAGTGGTGTGTGCCTCACTTTTTGTGTCTGTGTGTCGACACACACAGGAATTATGTTGAAATCGATAAATTTAGAGAGTAGTGCCAAATAATTTTACTATTTAATGTCGTGGAACGCCACTCGTGAACTTAAATTGGAAAATTTTAAATGAAATTATTGCTTTTACGAGCATTTTCGTGTCGCATAACGACAAAACGACCCGCGCGGAGACGCCTGGTTAACATTTTATGGCAAACGGAGACAAAATATCATTAAATTCAATATGTTTCGTGCGGGTCACGTCTAACCAGTTTTCATTTTTCATCAACATCTTCCTTTTTTCATTTCATTTCGTGTCATTACACTTTAACGTTTCTCCATGACGTCATTTTTATCATTTAAATTTTCTCCCTTTTTTTCGTAAAATTTTTCGCAGAACGGAATTTAGCTTGAAGGTCACGATTTGACCTGATTTTTGATCCAATTTAAGTAATTAAAGATTGGCAAAAAAGATAAACGCGGAAAAAAAATCTTTTTGCATTAAATCAGGTCTGTTGTCTCCTTTTATTAGAGGCGCCAGATTCAAATGATTGCGTATGATAAATGGTACGAGTTCGATATTACATCAACAATTGAGTAAGCGTTCATATGTCGCTTATTATTACTTCGTTTTTTTTAGACAAATAATAAATTAATTGAGAGATAAAGTGCCTAATGGTTTTTATTTCATATGACTGGTCGTTGTAATTCCCTGCTTATTATTTTGTAAGAAATGTTTCAGCAAGGATTTTCAACTCGGGTTTCTTTTAAGAGATTTTCAATAAAAAAAATCTATTGAGTTGAGATCCCTTCCATAAAGCGCTTTTAAGAGGTTGTATTGACATACTTAGGATTAATTTAATATTTTATTGTTGTTTTTTCAATGTACCAACTTTTAATGTGCGTCGATGGAATTCTGATCAATCGCATGATTTATTGATGTTTTGAATTGAAAATCGAATATAAATTATTAATGCTTTAGTTGGTCTTGACCAATTTTATGATTAATTGTTAACGGAAGGGATTATTTCACGCAATATTGACAGAAAATTTTTAAGATGAATGTATCCTGTGTTGAAAGGTTTTGTGGAGTTTATGAGCAATTTTGCTTCATTGAGGAAGGAAATTGAATTTTTTGATTAATTTTGTGTTTCATAGACGGAAAATTGGTTACAAAAGACAAAATATCGATTTTTTTTTTCGACTCTTTCAAAACTCCAAATTTAAAATATTTTTATAATTTAAATGATTTTTAACACAAATGGGCAAAAATTATTTAGAATCCGTAATTTTATGATGTTATCTTAAAGCTAAGCAAATTTTAAAGACATTTATTGATAAAAATTTTCTAATATTTCTGTTTGTAACTTTGAAATAAAGAAAATCTATCAAATATATGCTTTCTTTGAAGCCCTGAGTCACCAAATAGCATAAAAAACTTTTTTTATGCATTTAAAATTTTATTTTTTTTAAAAATTTAAAATATTAGGATTCGAATTTTTTTTAAAGTCGACTCGGAGCAATTTATCAAAACTCCGGACGTTATTTCAAAAGACAAAATATCGTTTTTTTTTGTTTTATATAAAAAAAATTTAAGAAATTTTTTAAAATTTTGAGAATTTTATTTAAATTTTAATTTTTTGAGCTTTAAGAATTGAATTTAATTTTTGAAATTTTAATTAGGAAAAAAAGAATATTTTTTTTATAAATTGTTGTCATTTTTTAATTTTTTAAAATTAATTAATTTTTATGCATATTTATTTTTGATTTAATTTTATAATATTTTTTAATATAATAAATAATTAATTAATTTAATTAATAATTATTTTATTATTTAATTAATTAGTTTAATTTTTTTAAGATAATAAACTTAAAAGCTAAAATTGCTAACAAAATTTTCATTTTTTTAACAAAAAAAAAAGATTATTTCCTTTATAATTAATATAACCTCAAACATGTTAAATTAGTCTGAAATTTACAAAAGCGATGAAGGTTCATTGAAAAAATTAATTTAATGAATTGAAAATTAATTTTTTAATGGATTCTACGAAAATCCTCTCGTGTCGAATTTTTCATAATGAAAATACAAAAAACTAACTCACCTGTGTTGAATGCGACGACTGATGCAATTGCCATCCGCCATTCCCGTTATTCGCATCCCTCTCATTCGTTTGCCTATTGCTATTTTGACCGTTTTCTGGATCGTTATTCATGTTGCTCGTGTCATGCGCTACTAATTGACTTCCCTCAAAGACAATTTCCTCGTGCTGCATTTTCTTCCTCGGCAACGGCGACGTCTCGTAACCGTTTACCGCATCAAAGTCATCCGCCAAACGCTGATTATTGTAATATTTGTAGGATTTACTCAAATTTTGCTGAATCACAGTTGTACTAGGAGGCAAATAATACTGATTATTGTAAATAACGTTATGATTGGTGCTCTTGTAGTTATTATTATTTATCTTCTTAGATGCTAAGTTTTGACTGGCACTGCCTGAATTTCGATTTGTGTTTTTGTTACTCTGAATTTGATTGAGATGTTCGAATTCTTTTAGATCGTTAATGAGTTGCTGGTTGTTGTAGAAGCTTTCCTCCAGTTCGTTAATGGATTTTTGTGCTTGCTGCTGTTGCGAATGCAAAAGTTGGTCGTGTTTGTAGCTGTTGAACAGTTGTTGGTGCAGTTTGAGTTGTGCGCGTTGCTGCTGGAGCTGCTGTTGTTGCTGCAACAATTTACTCTGATGGTACAGCTCGTTCACGTATGCATTTTGGTAGTACTCGTTGTTGTCGTACGCGAACAAATCTGGGCCGTATTTTAATTTTTCCTTCTTGTATTGCTGCAACAGCTGCTCACGTTGACGCGAAATCTGAAAATATTGAGAAAAAACGGGAAATTAGTTGTCAATCACGGGAAGAGATGCAGAAAAAAGCAGGGTTGGAAATTATTTGCTTTATAATTTTGACTTAATTGAACTTAAACTTAGACTCAAGTTAAATTATGGTGACAAAATATTAATTTAAAGTCATTAAGACAACATAAAAATTTCTTAAATTTAGATTTTTATCATAAAAAATTCGAAATTTATTAATTTTACAATAAAAGACCATTTAGGTATTTCAAAAATAATTAATTAAAATAAATTAGTTTATTAAATTATTATTTTTTTAATTTTTTAAAATAAAAAAAAATAATTTTAAAAAATAAATTGAAGAAATTTAATTAAATTACAAAGTATATTCGATAAATTAAAAAAAATAAATTTAATTAATTAATTATTTTATAAAGAAAAATTAAATTAATTATTTTTTTATTTAAAATTAATATTAATTAAATATTAAATTAATTGAATAATTTTTTGATTAAATTCCAACCCTGAATTTAAGTAACAACAGAATTTTGCGAGCAAATGAAATAAAATCCCACATGCACATCAAGAAAATTGCGGTAAATATCTCCTTTTCATCACAATTGTATCACAAAATTACGTAACCAAAAACACATGAGAGATAGAAATAAAAGGGAAATACATTCCGGACATTAAAATATTACGGATTACGCATTTTTGGTCAATTCCCTTTCATTTCATTAACTTTGTCATCATCATCATCATAGAAGTTACTTTTTCGTCTAATTTCTGTTAATGTACAACATTCAAGTCATTGGGAAATAAGTTTCTACAGCATGAATTAATGTTTGTTGTTGACTGAATGGAATTGACATGATTTCTCGTCATCGTGATCTGAATTTTATTTTTCGATTAATTTTTCTCGTCGTCGTTGATGGAGTATGAAATGATCCGAAAACCTGAAATCAATTGACATCAGACATGAAAAAAAATATTTCAAATTTTTTAGATGGATAGATTGGTGTTGCCGACATCATAGAGATGACAATCAGCGCGTTTCTAAGTGGAATATTGTGGAGATCGACTGGATAAGGCGTTAAGTAATGACCAAACAAATGATTTCAAGGGGAATCAAGGCCGTTTTTTGACGGTTGTAAAATGGTAGTTGGCCAAGTTTTGTGGAATTTATCGTTTTTGGTGAGAAATTTTTGTTCAAATTTATTTTTCAAGTGAAATTCGTCAAAATACAAAAAAAAAATTATTTAAAAGTTGTATTTTATCCAAGAATAAAAAAAAATTTTTTTTTTTAAAGAATCAAAAATATTTAGGCAAATTAATTGTAAGTTTTGAAATTTTTAATAAAAAAAAATTAATTAAAATTACTTAAATATTTAAATAATTAGTTGTTTAAATAATTAGGCCGCTCAAAATTTTTTTCGAACTTTTTGTCCCAAAAATTTTTTTTTTCAAAATGGAAGGGGCAAAAAAAAAATAAAAAAAAGTGTTGAAATACTTTTTCATACAAAATGACAAAATATAACAATTTTAGATGTTTTAGAGGTATATTCATTGAGAATTTCTTATTTAAAATTGATTAAACTAAAAAATTGAAAAAAATTTCATAAAAAAATTTTTAGAAAAGAAAATTCTTGTAAAAATATCATTTTTAATACAAAAGTTAAAAAAATAAAAAAAATAATTTTTTAAAAAATTGCTTGAAAAATTATGAAAATAGACCAAAAACGGTCAATTTTGATGATATTTTTAACTTTTTTTTATTTTGCCCCATTGGATTTCGACTTTTGAAATGGGGCATAGGACAAAAAGTTAAAAAAAAATTTGGAGCGGCCTTAATTAAAATTAAAAAATCGAATAAAAATATTTTTTTTTCTAAAAAGACAAAAAAAAAAATGTAGAAAAAATCCTTTTTTTTTCAATAAAAAAAATCACTCCTGTCACAAAAATGTAGCAAATAAAAAACTGCTGCACTTAACGAGGCAATGACCGTTCTGTGCCAAGAACGTTATTTACAATTATATTTCATTTTTTTACTCGTACTCGCGTGTGCTGCTTCTCCCTAATCTCATTTAAATCCCATTAAAATTTTGATTTATAACTCATGTCACTTCCAAACTAATGCCAAGCCATTCGTATTTAATGAACCCACATTGATCATACAACAAAACTGCCGTCATCCAGAATGAGATCAACATTATCGAGTTACGTGTACTTTAAATTTTTAATAACTTTCTTACATATTTATTATTACAACTTTTTAATTTATAAACAATTTCTCTCTCGCGCGTTCAGAACCAAAAAATGTAAATAAATTAGTTTATTAATAAACTCTAGATCGTTAAATAGATCTGTTTTATGCTCAAATCGATCATCATCATCGTCAGATCGACAGAAAGAGTGCAGACGTCGGCATCTCGTTCTTTGTCCATTTTTAAAAATTTTACATTTTTACACCTACGCCAAACGAATGACGGAGAAAATTCATTTGAAAAGACAATTCGGCGGATTAAGGGATTGAATAGCAATATTTGAAATGTTCAAAAATCAACATCGTTCGCATGTAGAAGCGAAATTCTGACAGAATTTAAATGAAATTGTTTATCGGTACTTCTCTCATTTAAAAGAGCATCAATTGATTGACTTTTATTGTTAGCGCGACGTCAAGTGTGGTACTTGAAATTTGACAATTTGGCAGTAGATAGCAGGATTATTTTTATGGGGGGTTTAGATTTTTTTTGTAATGAAAAAAAAAATAGGAAAATGGATTTTCTTTGTTTAGATTTATGAATAGAAAAATTTCATTTAGTAGAAAAAAAAATTTTTTATCGAGTTCGCACACGTGTAACTTACATGGCTCAAAAATTTAAAAAGTTTTGTTGTCAAAACAAAAAAATAATAAACAATAAATAAAATTTTGGTAGAAATTGTCACAAAAACAAAACTTTCTCAAGTAAACCGAAGAAAAACTAATTTTTTTCGTGATTTTTTTCTCTCTCTCTCATTGTTGTGAAACAAAAAATCACGTTTTGCACAAGAGACAGAGACGTGTCAAAAAAAGGAAAATAAGCGACATTTCCTTCGTTCACAAACAACAGCAAGAAGAAAAAAAGTCTAAAAACACCTTTTGTTTAAGCAATAATAATAATTTTGTTTGCCACACTTTTTCTATTATACTTTCTGTCGTACTTTTAAAACGAAAACACCTGACGCCGCTTTATGGCGCACGAAAATTTCTTTCTCTAATATAAAAAAAATTCTTTTCATATGCTGAAGGCGGTGCGGCACACAGCAAAACTTTCTCGCGAAAGCATTCCTTAATTTACACATCCGAAATATTATTCATTTTTTAATAATAAAAATTTTTGTGTGTCCATGAGAAGAATTTATTCACACTCGCTTTTGTGTGCCGAGCAGTAAGACGAGTGTGATTCATTTCCTGTTTGCGCGTTTGGAAAATAATTTCTGACACAGCCAACAAGAAAAGTGTTGTTTATGAAATTTCTCTGTTGGTGTTTGTGTTGAATAAGCGCCGCCGTATTATTATAATAATAAAATGACTTTTTGCGAGTGAAGCTCTCTGTTTATTCAATTAGGAATTTTAAGAAATTTAGGAAGTTTATTCAATTTAGGAATTAGTTTATTCAATTAGCAGAAGCAATAAGCTAAAAAATTCCAAATTTCATTTTTTTACTGTTTCAAGTATTAAAAATCAAAATAGAAAAATATTTGTTAAAAATTCTAAAAATAATTAAATTTTAACTTTATTTTTAATTTAAAAATCTTAATAATACGTAAAATTTTATTTAATATTTTTTTTTAAATTTTTGGTTCGTAGAATTTTTATTTATGGAGTTAATTTAAATTTTATTCATTTTAAGTTTTTAACAAATAAAATTTTAAATGTAAAAAAATGAAAAATCTTAAAAATAATTAAATTTTCAAATATTTTTTAGTTAAAATTTAATAATTTTCAGATTTTTTAACAAGAAAATGTTTTTCAATATCGAAAATTCGTAAATTTCAATTCAAAAATTGACCGTTAATAAGAAGAAAATGAAAACATCTTAAAACGACTGAAAATTACTTTGTTAATTAAAAAAAAATTTAAACAGTTTAGTAAAAATTTGAAAATCGCTTTTCTGCTAATTCAAACTTCATATAATTATTTTTAAAAAATTAATTCATAAATATTTGAACTTTAAAATATTTTTTCACATCGCTTCACCCTTTTATTATAAATTTTTCAGGTAAAAATTGCGAAGGATAACTGAAAATGACAATGCTGGAAAATGTAATTTATTCGATGTCTGACACACTTTCTTTGTTGTTTGGCTTTCTTGCTGAGTCAGCGGGCGTCTTACAAGTAATCTCTCCAAATATCGCTCGAAAAAAAAACACACAAAAAGCGGATAAACAAAGTGACATGAAAACTACTCATCATCAGATTCTGCTGTGAAAAAAAATGGAAACATTAGTTGATCAAAAACTTTTCCATTTACAACTAAATTAAATACCGATCATCATCTCATGTTCCATCAGACTCGCATCGATAAATAATACATTAACGTGAAGCGTCGCCTGTCTCTAAATTTATATTTGTATGTGAAACCAATGTATGTCCGGTTATTGGTGCTTTTATCATGGCATGGCGTGATGTGTGTGTTACAAGAGACATCATTGATTTTATGCTCATAACTCATGTTTTTCTGTGGTTTGGTTTTGGCACACAACATTTAGTTTCACAAAAGTTTTTTTTTCTCATCATCATCGTTTGTCGTCATCGTCGAGTCTATTGGTTTTGGTCATCAGCGTCGTTGTGCGTGTCATTTCAAATGGAACGGATACTAAGCAGTGCGGATTATGCGCTCTATTTGGCCCTTATATCGGACTCAACATGTAATCATCATAATTATTTTTGTGTTTTTGCAACATAGTGACATTTTAGTTTTATTAAAAATGTTGAAAAACATAGCTTTTGATTGGATTGATGTCTGTTTGTGAGTTTTTATTTAAAAAAAAGAGGTAAGAAAAATTATCAAATAAATAATAAAATTTAAAAATAATTTATAAAATTTATTTTTATAAATTTTTTTGAATTAAAAATAATTATTTAGAAAAAAATAAATATAAACAAAAAAATTAATATTAAAAAATAAATTAATATAAAATTTAAACTAATTAATTTAAAAATTATTTAAATTATTAATTTATTAAATTTTATTTATTAAATAATTAAAATAAATAATTATTATTAATTTAATTAAATTTAAATTTATTTTAAAAATATTTTATTTTATTGATTTTAAGAATATCAAGAAAATTAAATAAACGGAAAAAAGTTTCAGAAATTTTCTTCAAAATAATTTTATTCAGTTTTAATCTAATTCAATTAATTCAAATCAAGCATACAAATTAACTAATTTATTATCTTTGAGTCGTAAAATTAGATTTAAACCTTAAAATTTCTAAATTACAAAAAAAAAATTAAAATAAAAAAGACCTTTTGAGCTTAAAATCTAATTAATTGAATTGATTACTAATTAATTGAAGCAAAAAAATTAAATAATTTTTAAATTTTAGAATTTTATTGGATTTTTTTATTGAATTTATTAATTAAAAATTTCAAAAAATTAAATAAAAATTGAATTTATTAAATTAAAATGAATTAAAAATTTGAAAAATTAACTAAATGCGCTCACATCACTCTTGACCCTTCACAAAATTTTACCCTCATAAAACACAAATGAGTGTGTGAATTTAATATAAATCTAACTAAAAAGCGGAAACTCGACAGAAACATGCAAAAAAAAACTTCGATTGATTAACTCGACATATTTATTGCTAACTTTGCGATATTTTTTCCAATACACATAACTGACATTGTTGTTCATATCACATGTTACAACATTGTAACTAATGCAAAAATTACAACAAAAAAAAAACTTTGTCATGAATGTGAATTACTAGCCAACTTTTTTTTTGTCGTCTGATTCATTAAGAGGCTTGGACCTGTTTGTTGGATCAAATAAATAATATTGTCTTGCGAGATAAAAGACATCAATTTGATTTATTGGCTTGTTGTGTTTAAAGACATGTTTTCAAATAAATAAAAAACAGACTTATTAAAATCATGTAAATTGTTCAACGGTTGCTGACGAATTATTTGTCGTTGTTGTCCGTTCCGAGGGAAGTTATTTATTATTGTTTTTAGCTCTTTAAAAAGCCATTAGACTAAAATTTTGTGTTGTACAATGGAAGTTTATTGGTCTTGCAGCATTTTTTCGAGACTAAACAGGATTTTGATCCGAAGCGAAGACAAATGTCGCTATAAACAAAAAAAAATCACAAAATCTTAATGTGAGTTTTATTTAAATAAAGACAAAACTTTATTTTTATTCTCATGCTTGTTTATATTTTTTGTCTGTAATTTTTGCAGAACGATCTCTGTTCCACTAAAAAAAGACGTGGGCGTTGTGTTTTGTATATATGATTGTAATAATTATAAATGTGTCTATTTTTTTATCGTTGTAGCGACATTAAGCGGAGTTGAAGTTGTTCGATCAGCAGCTAACGATCAGGGAATGTCTTGTCAGGTGTGACCTGCTTCTTACTTGCATACAATGTTCGCTGTCATCGCAAAAATTCAAGTTTGAAACAATTGCACTTTTAATTATTTGCATAAAAAAAACTGCTTCGTAATCATTTTTAAATCGTCTGCTTGAAAAATTCTTCGTTAAATTAAAATACCTCTTTTTGTTCGTCGTCGTCAATGTGTCGTAAAATGCGACAGCAGTGTAAACACACAAAAATAATAATAATAAAATAAAAAGAATCAACAACGAATTTGCATAAGAAGTATTTAAAAGTGGGTTGCTGATAGCTGATATTACAATTTTTATAATTTTTTCTTCATATGAGAGACGTCAAGATTTTTTTTTCAATCTAAACAAAACGACGCAGACAACGGTGGCTCCTAGCTAAGCAAGCAGCAGCAGCAGCGCGACATGTGTCTGCGAGAGACAACATTTTTTTACTTGTCTTGTGACGCCGAACCGATTATAGACTGCATAAAATTATAATAATTCTATTATTTTAAATATTTACGTTTTTTTTTGTCGGTGCTGCGACGTTTTGTGTAGTAGTGTGGAAAATTTTAATCAAACTAAATGCATTTTTTTTTTGCAGCACAGTAATGGATTTTTATGCAAAGGACGTACAAAGGTCGTCTGTAAGTATGTTTTTATGTTACAGCGCGCGTGTGATTGAATGTTAAGTGAATTATTTGTCAACGTTAGACATCAATCTTGTTAAATAATGCGTTGAGAAAAAAAATAAGAGATAATATTGAGTCGTTGTAATAAATTATAAGTAACAACATAAAAAAGTGAAATAAATTAAATTGTAACTATCTTTTAAAATTTACAAAATGTGACATGAGCACCAATGTGAATTAGCGTTTGAAATATTTTTTTTATTATTTAATTTATTATTTTATTTAAAAAAAAAATAAAAAATTAAAAACAAGTATTTAATCAAAGATAATGAAAATTAATAAAAAATATCAATCAAAATATTTTTCTAAATTAAATTTTGTAGTTGTTATGAAGTCATTTTATTAATTTTAAGTTTAAACCTTGAAAGTTCAAATTTTAAAATAAAAGTCATTAAAAAATAAAAAAAAATATATAAAAAAATAATTTAAAATATTTTTAAGTTTAAAAAAATGTAAAATAAATTAAGGAAAGTAAAAATTAACAATTAAAATACTTTTTTTTCAATTATTTTAAGTTTATAAAATATTCATTAAGAAAATATAATAATTTTAATAAAAAAAAATTAATCAAATAAAATAAAAATCAACAAAAATATCAATTAAAACATATTTTTAATAGTTTTCATTTAAATTAAATTTAAAATAATTAACAATACCAATTTTAAATTAAAATAATATGTAAATAAGATTATAATAATAAAATTATAAATAAAAAAATTAAAAAATAATATTATGAATAAAATAAATCAATTTAATTTAATTAAATATTTTTATTTTGAATATTATTATTTTTATCAAATAAATAAAATTCAATAAAAAAAATTAAAAATAAATTTTAAAATTGTGTAATACATGAATTTAAGAAAATAAATTAATTTTATATATGATACAACTAATAAATAAATGTAAAAATATATACTTTTTATTAATTTATTTATATTTAATATGAACACGCAAAACGCATCATTAAATTATTACTTGCATTTCAATTGAACAACAAATAAATGTTCAATATTATGATTACATAAATTAACATTATTTAACATCTAAATCGGAGATAATAAAATATATATCTTATAATACAAGATATATAAGACAAAAATAAATAACGAGAAAGAATTCAATGAACAGAAATATCTATAAATTCAAACACTCGACATTATTTATCGCGGTCGGTCTACAAAGTAATTCATGTTTTGTTCAAATAAATACTCACACAGAGCAGAGTCGGAAAACAAGAATACCAGAAATGACTTCACATTACGGCAATATGTGCATCTCTTATAAATATTTATGTACACCGGACGATTATTTATGCTATTTGCGCCCGTTGTCTCGCTCGGGACTCGAGCAGAAAAATTTTCTCTATTTATTTATTATTTAAAATTTTTTTCTTTATTTTTTTTAGAATTTGACGGAAAAAAATGTCTGTACGAAGCGAAGCATAAATACATGTGAAAATGAAATGTTTGGAAAGGTATTTGCGAGATTTATTGCGTCTCTCGTGAAATGCTCGGAATAAATTCAAGTGTATTAAATTAAAGCGAAAAGTATTAAGAAAATGGATTTAATGAGCGTTTAGTGTTTAGAATGTTGTAAGAATAAATGAAGATATTAAATCCAAGTGATTTACATCCTTATATGGTTGAGTAACGATGATGTCTCTACTAAGCGGAACGTAAGTTTTAAAAGTTTTCTCAGATAGAGCAAACACCTCGTTAAAAATAAACTTTTCATGGGTGTTCCCGTTTAAGACTTTATTTGTTTATTTATTATTATTGTTCAGTAATTCTAATAAATATTTACTACCGAGCGATGATAAAATTTAATTTTGTTCGATTTTGCAGCTTCTTCCACGAAAGGAATGCAAAAAATAATTGAAATCAATTGATCTTATCAACTCGTCAATAAAGTCATTGTTCAAGTCGAACATGGAAACAGATTATAAAAAGTTTTTAGAATCTGATGAAAAGATTGAGTTAAGCGAAAGTGACGTAAGTCGCATTATAATAAAATTCTGTAGAAATTGCATTTATATGGAAATGTATAAAAAAACAAAAACTTTTTTTTTATACAAAATTAATTCTTTTGTCGGAAATAACGTAAGCGCATTTTTTATTTATTTAAAAAAAATTAAATAATAAATTTATTTTTATTATTCATTAGAATAAAAAAAAACAATTGTTAAAAAAATCTTTTAAAAAATATAAATTTCCAAGAAAAAAAATAATCTTTTCACCAAACTAACTACCTTTTGTCACTTCCGATTTTTGTCATAAAATAAAATAAAATGATCTAACTTCTCTGCAACTTTTGTGTATACTTTTCACATCATATATAATATATATTATTATTATTATTATAAAGTATATGATAATAAAAATATGAAAATGATGATGATGTGCATTTTGATTTGATGCAGAGAGAAAAGTTTAAGTAGTCTAGCAACTACTTAAATTTTGTGCAATCAACTTTTATGTACTAATAGCATAAAGTTTCTGACTTGATAAAATTTTCACTTTAATGGAAGAGGAAAAGTTATGGAGAAATTTTGTCGAACAATAAAGTTCAATCAACATTTTTTTTTTGTTATTAAAAATAACTTTTAATTTCACATCGTTCATATTTCGATCACAAAAAAATAATTTATATTAAAAAAAATAATAATAATGAGAAATTCAGACAATATATAATTATAAACATTACGGAAGCATCAAAAGTGAACCAATTTTATTATTATTAAATACTTTTTAATTCGCATCACATCTCTCGTGAGAGCATTTTTTATTCATTTCATTGTATATTGTATATATTTTGTTATGTTATATATATTTTTTTATAATAATAATCATTTAATTTGTCTGACATTTTTATTACTTGACGCTCTAATATACACGCGCCTGCCATCACTTGCTTCAAACGATGAAAAAAAATGTTTTCTT